>NC_031799.1:41106192-41246319 GCF_001522545.3 Parus major
TGCAAATTAAAAGTGAAGCACAATTTGAAACTCTGCCTACACCACAGCTTTTATAATCAGCTTGTGACATGCTTGGCACTAAACACTGTTTATGTCCACAATTAATGCAGTTAATACTAGGTTAGTAACTGTGGCAGCCAGCCACGTGCATCGCCTGGCACATGGGTGCCTGCTCCCAGCAGACGAGGCAGGCTTTGCTCTTCATCGCTCACAGCCAGGCCAGTTCAAGCACATCTGGAGCCAGTTTAACTGGGGCCTCCCTCCAATGCAGCACTCAACACTGCCAGTGTATTCTTTCACACAAAACGCTATAAAAAGGGGAGAAGGAATTAGGACAAAAATGGGAGTGAGACAGGATTTAAATAATGGAAGTGCAAGACTTTTTCCAGTGGAAGCCACCCTGTTACACAGGGCTTCATAGCCTGCCTGAACAAGACCCAGCATCAGGGAGCCCCTAACGGGGCCTCCAGAACCAGTTTGACCAGTTCCTGTTCCTCCTATCTCCCCATGCTGTTGGACATCTCAGCGAGCATTGCACACCTGTAGCTGCTGCTAGGCATCTGCTGTCTCCACCTGATGAAGGGAAGTGACGGGCTGTTCTTGATAAAAGGTGGTACATCAGGACTGTATACCCACCAATCATAAGCATGCAATTTCAAGTAAAGTTCTCCAAAAAAGTCTTTCTCAAGACAGAGTCACCATGTTGCAATAGGAAGATTTTATGAGCTGGTTGCAAAAATTCGTTTGTACTTTTTGGGTGGGAGGTGAATTTTGAAACTGAATTTTTACAAAGATTGAAAGCTCTAGCAAAGACTTCTGCATCAAATTCAGGGCTTCCTTGGGAAATCCAGTATCTTCAAACATTGCATCTATGTCAAGGCATACACCTATGGACCTGCTCACTAATACACCAGGCACGCCCGTAACATGACCTGTTTGTTTTTTGTGGCCACTTACAACTCCAGTGAGAGCAGAATATACGTGCAAATCGGTCACGCTTTAAGTAACGTCACTATCATCTGTCACGTGTTTGTTCACTTATCTGCTCCCCAAGGAGAGGAGTGTTTGTTTTGAGATTTTACATGCCTCTAAACATTTATTCCAGTAATGTCAAGGTCAAAAGAAGGTGTTCCTCACTTGCAGTAGGAGCTGGTGTAATCTGAGATAAGATCCCAGAGGAAAGGAAGCCTACTTCACAGTCACAGCTTGGCCATCAAAAACAAATGCATACTGCACTGACACACATCACTCTCCCTCTGGAGGGCTACCTCATGCTAGAAGAACATCCCTGTCAACCCTCATGCTATAACCTAGTTCTTCATATAGTCTGCAACGATCTGTCATATCAATTCCTGCTTTCTTTGGCATGGTATCTCATTTCTGTTCAAAATAAGTCCACAAATACTAGAGTCAAAGCTTCTTCAGTAGTATTTTAATCAAAATTTTTAGTGTTCTCTTAATTTTTGCTGAGCAAAAGGGAAAATTCAGCTTGTTTGTTGTTTTGGTTTTGTTTGGGGTTTTTAAAATTAAGCTACAAATTCACTAAAGGAAATTAATGCTTCACAGGATACAAAAGAATACAAAAGACCACATGTGTTTGCTGTTACTGTTCTCCAGACTTCTTTCTTTTATTGCATTCTTAGTCACCCATTACTGCTTTTTCACCTGCTGCAAGCTATAAGCAAGAGGGTAGCAAATACATGGCAACACATAGTTTTAAGTGTGCTATTCTTTCCTGTTTCAAGGGTTTAGAACTAACTCTAATGCACATACCTCCAAAATGCAGCAAAAACCCCAAAATAACTGTCTTCTTACCCGAAAAAAACCACCAAAACACTGAAATTTAAATTTCAGCTGAGACACTTTTCATTTAGCCATGCTTAAATATCACAGAACTGATACTGCATATAGACAACAAAAGGGTCATACACTCATCAGCAATTAAACAAATAATCATTTAGCAATGCAAAAACGCAAATGTACGAAAAAGGATTGTGTCCAAACAATGCACGGATTATGAGGAAAGAAACTTCTATGCCCATTAAAGGGAAATGGCATCCTATGCAGCGTGCAATCATTTGGTATACTAGAGAGATATTTTAAGTAACGAAGAAGGGGGATTAGTTGGAGTCCCTGTTCATTGTAAAAAAAAAAAAAAAAAAAAAAAAGAAAGTAAAACTTTTCACTGTTTTTTCATCAATGCAAACTTGTGTTTAGGAAGACAGGATAGTGTATGACAAATATACCCTCTCCCTGCTTTGAGCTTTACTATAATAATTCAGGTGGAGACACTTACCCTGTTTAAAATGTCTTTTCTATCCATTTGCCTACTGAGGATAATCAGAGTGTTTAAGCACTGTGCATAGCCCTGACTCCTGGGGACAGGGAGGGGCTGACCAATGGAGCTAATATCATTTAGTGGATTTATAGGTAGGACTTCTTGGACACACTGCTATTCTTTATGTATTTTAAAACTTCAAAGATGGAAATGCACAAAGCTGAGAATGGACATGGACTACACCCAGTCTTATCATTGAAATGATTGTATGTCAATTATCATGTCCATGCTAATGAAGTTAGTCAGACACGCTCTTCTACCTGCAGCTGGAGGGCACTGATTGTTGGTGTAGCTCTTTTGGATAACTCCTTGTGGTCAGAAATGTGTGGGAAGCCCTGGTTTCAATACAGTGGTGAAGACTGTGGAAGTCATAATGATCAATCGGTGGAGAGGTCATTTTTATTTATAGTGAAATCTGAGAGTAAGTCTGATGCATTTATGTGCTCACAGGGAGCCTTTCACTCTGTCCAAGTGGCTGCAGCATGCTTTGTTTCTTAGCAGCGTGTTCAGGAATAATCAAAGGGTGGGAGAGTAAGCTGAAAGGCACCTAGGCAATGGTCAGTGGAAGCAGAATGTAAACATGGAAAGCAAACAATGCCACCACTCACAGCCAGATATCAGAGCCATGAGCAGCTATCAGCCCTCAGAATAAGCACTGCCTGTGGTAGTCAGTACACAGTCAAACCACATTTTACCAGCTGAAAGAAGAAGAAAGGAGAATTTTACTCCCTTTCTGCTTCTTCACCCTGTTTCCTCTGATATGCAGGAGTTACGAGAGAAAGGGATCATTATAAGATAGTTTTTGACCCACAATATAGAATAATTCCTCTGTTAGTTAAGTTGCAACTGGGTTCTGCTGTTCACTGTGTGGGGTAGAGCTGACTAAAATGTGTGCCTTCAGTCATTTGTTGACTAACCCAGTCTTTGTGGCCAACTCATGCACGTTCCACTGCAAATGCCTTTGATAATACTGCTATAAAGGCTTGTGAATGTCAGTGTAGGAGGGCAAAATATTTTGAGCTGCTCAGCTTCACTTTATAAATATTTTTGGAAGCCACCAGTGTGAAATGCTCCATTCACATTCAGAACTGAAAAAAATAATGGCTTCTTCTAAAACAAAGACACATCTGTCAGTGCAGTAGAGTATATGAATTTACATAATCTGCAGCACAGAAAAAGTACTTTCTCAAACAAATTAAGTCAAAGCAGGCAGAGAAAGAACAGCATGAAGCTCTCTATGCAATGTCAACAATAATTAACAGAGTACTTTATAGTCTGCCAGTGCTTCCCGTGAATAAGGTACTCTCAGACATTTGGTATGAACAGGCTGCCCTCCCGTTTCTCTGCTGCAACCCAAAGCTGCAAGTCTTCACTTTGGGTTTTAGGCTAGCCTATCATTAACTTTTAAATGTTGAATGCCACCCAACATTTCCCCTTAGAAGGACAAAGGACAGAGGACATGAAGATTCTGTTGCAACTACTGCAAGGATTCATGGGGTTTGCTTTGCTGTGTCATACTGGGAATTCAGCGAATTTGCTTATCAGATGCATCAAAAGAAAATTAAAACAAACAAACAAACCCAAACATGTTGCACCATGCACAGAACTTGTTAATCCCTTTATTCCTTAGTTTCCCTGCTGATACCTTGGGAGAAGGCAGTTTTCTTGTTTCCCTCACATATGCATAAAACATTTGGAAGTTTTCTTCAACTCCTACTGATTCTCCAGGGACACAGACTGCAGACATTTTGAATCACGGACTCTCTTCTCTTAGGCTGCCCATGCACAAAATGCAGAACTGATGTGAGCTTGCTTTTGTGCACAGAACAGTATTGTACTGCTCCTGTATCTCTGATTTAATCACACTGCCTTTGCATGTACTTACAGATTAAATTTCCAGTATTGCCACAGAATGGGAAACTCCTGACATCTTTCTCTCTTCACAAATGGTAAAACTGCAGCCTTGCCTAGAACAGAGGGATTTCCACAAGTTTTTTCCTCATAGACTAATTTTGACTGATTTCTTCCACGTGTAAGAGTGCTCAGAAGGTTGTCAGGGAGACAACTGTTGACACAGCTTTACCCTGGTATTTGAAGGGTTTGGGCAGTTGAGTGCTTTTCAGCAGATTGTGCATTCGTGCAGATGCAAGCACACTGGCAGACTACAGACCTGACTTTTCCATTTGCTGGTCTGAGCTCGTGAGCAAGCACTGCCTCCAAAATACAGCTGTAAGAGGAGGCCAGCATACCCTCAGCTAGTGTTATTTGAACTGGTTTAAGCAACAAAAAAAACCTGATGACCAAAAGTCAAGTGCAGTCAGTGTGAGACGCAGGACTTATTTGGAAGGTTGGCTTGCACTGTGTACATTGCTGCTAGTAGCTCAGCTGGTTGTTTAAACTCATCCAGACCAATATAAAACACTGTAATAATGCTTCTCTGATGCCAGCATCCTTTTTAAAGTACAGCCCTGAGCCCAGAAATTCCCATCAGCCTGCAGTCTGTGTCATTGCCTCCAGCTCCTCTGTGGATCCCAATGCTTTCTTCCTTTCCTTCCTGCAAGCTGTGACCAAAATTAAATCAAAACCAGCCATCACGTTCCCTGAATTGGTGTAAAGGTTGAAAACAAGTGTAATAAACTTTGCACTGACTGTGGCTAATTAGCACAAGGGCAATCATTTATGATTAAGCCATATAAAATGTTTGTTATTAGCACAAGAGCTGAACACTACAGTACACAGCAAAGGTCCAGGGCACAGAGAAGTTAAGTGACTTACTCAGTTTGATGCAGCAATTCACTGACAGAGGTAGAAATAGGCCACTCGGTTTTCTCTCTCAAAACAGGTCTAATCTCTAGATCATACTTTGATCTCCCTTTAGCAGCAGAAAATAAAACCCCTCTGTTCATGGTATAAGTCTTTACAGAAATTACTTTCAAGTTACAGACTCACCATTATCACATCACTGCAAGATCAAACAAAGAGAGGGGCAGTAGGAGAGGAAAAGAAGGGTTACTTTGTGTCATTTACTTCTACAGTCTGCTCAACAAAGCCAAAGAGGAAAAACAATTTTTTTTTTCAGACAGATGTCTTTTACAGCACATCAAACACTTCTCATGGGCGTATGTCAGAGACATTTTACTACAAAGGCTTTGTCCTTTGCATTCACAGCAGCCCGGATGTTTATCAGGATTTTCCATTCCCTAAATTCAAGATCACATTGGGATCTGTGTTAAGATGGCAGCAGAAGTACATCAACAAAGTCCAAAGTACAAAATTCTTAGTGAAAATAAAGCACTAACACAACTTGTTCCTGTGCTAAGGCTGTGGTGCGGGAGTTCCTGTCATTTCTACAGGAATGTCTGAAGAAGGAAACAGCCTATTTTCAATGCACTGGCTTGGCAAAAGTATGCGGGAACAATTGTCTTTCCTAATGGATTTACTTCTAGTAAAAGTAAATTTAGTAAATTAAAAAATTTAGTAAGTTAAATTAAATTTAGTAAATTAAAAAAAAAATCTAGTAAGTAGTCCTCCGTGCAAAGCATGCGGCTGCCATATCACAAAGACAATATCCCATTATTTAAAACATAACATCTCATGCACATACTGTGCTCTCAGTGTGCCTGCAGCAATTCTTTGATTTGTTTATTTATAAGGGCAGTTTGTAATTCTTTAAGTTATCTAGCACAACAAAGAGCATTACACGCAGAGACAAACTGAATTTAACATTGCTACATAATCTTCCTCTCTTAGGCCAAGACTCAACAGCATCTTGCATTTCCTCTCTCCTCACCCCATTCTCTGGTGTGCAAAATCTCAGTCCACAAATTACTACAGGATCCTTCAAAAAACTCCTGTATCCTTCCTTGGTGAGGGGTTCTTTTTTATAAGACTCTAAGTCACTGAGTTTTGCTGTAAGACAGTACTCCCAGCCTCTCTGCCAGTAGGACAGCATGGTGGAGGATGGCATGTGCTTCCCCAGCAAGCTGATCTGCTGCACTCACTGGGAATGGTCATGCCTGAAGGTTTTCAAATCACCAAGACACACCAGCAACAGTAACAGCACCTGTCCCCAAACCCAATACTTCACTCCCTTCACTTAGGATGACACTGAGCTTCCACATGACATTCTGTTCCCTGGCAGCACCATAGATTTAAATGTTTCACTTGAGAGGAAGTTTCATTGTAAGCCAGAAGGACAGCATGCTCCAACACTTATCGCAGAAAAAGAGGATAGGCAGAGATAGCAGAGATGTCTGAAGTCCCTTCTTTTGCTTCTGTTTGGAATATAAAAAAATCTCAGTTCTTCCCTATGCCAGTTTTCTTGTAGCTGGAAGTAACTGTTGTCTCATTTTAGTGATCCTAGTTTCTCAAGAAGATAAGACATTAGGCAATCCTATACTTTACTGCCTGCTTACCACCACTGCTACTGTGTAGTCTCACACAGCATTTGTGCATTGCCCTTACATTCACCAGCAAGGAACAAACAGATCTATCCATCAGGCTCCAGGAAATGTGTATCTGCAGACAAGGGAACTCATGTCTATTACTGGTAGCAGTAACTCCTTCCCCAGTGAGTCTGAACAGCCTCTCTCTCTCCAGGTTAAACCAAATGGCTTTGGTTGTCTGTCAGAGATGTGAGTGAATGGATGTGCCGCCCCAAAACTCCCACCTCCCAGATCATATACTACTTATGTGAAAACAATGGGTAAGCTTCTGGCAGCTCTTCCTGTTTAAAGTGGGCTGGGGAAAAGTAGCGTGTAATTTTCTGGCAGCAACACTGGAACAGTAAAACTAATGAGTCCCCACTGCTATTCCCACCTGTTCTTAGAGCAATATATATATTGGATATATACCCACCCATGAGTCTATCTGTGATGTTAACTCAAATTATAAAATAAAAAAAAAACAAAACCAACTCAACCCAGACCCCAGACTTTCCTGCATAGGAAAAAGGGTGTAAAAGAGCAGGTGGAAATTTCTCTTGCTTTCACATCTCACTTAAGTTGGGCCTAAACTCCTTCCATAGAAGGGAATAACAGCAGGACAGATGAGTCTGCAGCAGCAGCATCAATCCAAGGGTGATACTGACCAGAGGTACTGTAATACATGAATATGGAGCAAGATGGGGGTGAGCCAGAAGAAGATGTTTGTCTTCTATGCAGAGCCCAAAATTTGTCTGTCTGTTACAGGAAATTACACTAATACTGAATCACCGTTCGGTACGCATCATCATCCTGTACAGATGTTTTCCATGGTGAGGAAGTTGTTAGGTAGGTTTTACAATTTTATGCAGTAATTTTGTTTCAAAATGTGTCTTAGAGCATCCAGTTTTCCTTGTGCATGAAGGTATCTGCAGCATTTATTATTTGTATACTCTCCAGTAAAAATTCTGGCCAAGACACTCCAAGGATAGGTGCAACACCCTTTCATATTCTACTTGGAAAAGACAAATAGTTTGCAACTATTCTCTAACAAAACATACAGAAGAGAAGATGAAAGGACTGAAAAGGATCTGTGAAATACTCATAAAATGGAGATATATCTCATGACAAATGCACTCAGATTGCCTGGGATTTTTCTGAGATATTCTTAATTTTTTTCCATGTTATTTTTTGTTAGTAGATATATCTTCAGAAGGAATATACTAATTTAAAAATGCCATTATGATTAGAATAAGCAAGCTTTCTGTGCTCCTGAAACTTTTTTAGAACCCTTGGGTAATTGCTTTAAAAAGTCCCAAAGATTCTAGAGGCTGACAGGGAGTTAATTCAACTCATCTGTAGCAAAACAGGTTTAAAATTTATTTCTTTTAATAGATATTAAATGTTGACAGTGGAGTAAAGAGATATGCTGATAATAGAAAAATCATCTCTTTTGCAAATAACAGTAATGAAGCATTATTGCACAAGGGGAAAAAGAAGAAAAAGCATTTCATCCTGAATACTCTTTCCCCTTAGACAATATGGCCTTTAGCAAACTGTGATGCTGTCCAGGTCTTTAAATAGTGCAGTTTCCAAACAAAAGATTGTGTAAAAAAGATTTGAAGAAGATATATTTATAATTAATGATGGAGCTTGGAAGAAGTCCAACAATGAAAGCAATTCTTTTTTTCTAACCTGCAGAACAAGCTTTCTATAAACACACAGAGTGAAAATTACCCCAGTAAAGAAGCAAAGCGATGAAGTAAAACAGGGTTCACATACCATACTTGAAAATGTTTCAGACTTTCTGATATTCTCAACTAAGATGACAGCTATCTATCACAGATTTAACATCAATGGAAGTCTGTGGAGACAGTCTTGCTGCTGTATCAACACAGTTCCAAATGGTCCTGCTTCCTTTCATAGCTACTTCTGGATGGAAACAGTTCTACTATCTTTTCAGTAGCCCGTAAGTCAGCATTGCATAGAGTGAAGCAGCTGAATTTCAGTTGTTCTTTTAGAGTTTAGTGTTTCATTCTCCTGGTTTGTGCTGTTTTTATAATTGCTAGTTCTCTGATTGAGGCTCTAGCCTAAATACAGGGGGGAAGGGGTGGTTTGGTCTTTGCAAAAGCCAAACCAAAGATGTTTCAGTTCCAGGTCCCATTTTTTTCTGAACCCTGAAAGTTAAAGCCTGGATGGCTTGGATAAGTGCTTCTAATTCTAGCATACCACTATTTAAAACAAGAGGGAGGATGTGTTTTTAAAAAGCTAAAACTAGTATGGCCTGAAATGAAGTCTCTGAAGACATTTAGGGAGGATTCAGATAAACAATTCCATTCCTCTCCCCACCAATTAATATCTCTCATTAATTTTTATCCTATCCCTTCCTTGCTTTCTATCTCTCAGATATTGTTTGCTTCCCCTCAATTTCCAATGGAGCTTGAAATTAGATTTTCTTTACCTCCTTGCTAGTGAACAAAGCTCTGAACTGCACATCCTGGTGAAAGTTAACTCCCAGACTGACTCTCTGAGTTATCTTCCACCTCTGTACCTGAACTGCCTGAAACCACACAAAAGAAATTACTGTGTGGTCCTGTGTCCATCTCACACTGTCATTATTTGATTGTTGGAAGGATAGCTCTGAGTTTAGTTGGACAGAAATAGAACCACCCAATTGTAGTGGTTTTAGTCTCCATTTATGACAGCAGAAATTGGGCCACACTGTTACTCAATATAGAAAAAGCACTCATTGTCACAATTTATAACTTCATCAGGAGTTAACTTGGGAGCTGCAAGCTGGCAGCAATAATTCATACATTGCTGCAAACTTTATTTTCATAATTTCTGTTGATACTGGCAAAGTGCTTGTTTTGGCTTTCTGCATGTTGCAGTCATTAGTATAATATAACATAGCCACTTAGATATATTTAGGGGAAGGTCATTTTTATACAAATTGTTATGTCCTGGGAAGTTAAATAAACAACCAAGTTAAAGATATCAACAATCCCACTCCTTGATCTTTGCCAAAGTGAATTTTAAACACTAGTTGGTTCAATTGGAGGAAAAATCAAGCAGTGATTATGTCACTTGGAAGAGAGAGGACATTACATTTCTTTTTATTTGAGGACTTACCTGGAATGCTACTCCTAGAAAATGGCTAGATGTATCCGTAAAGCTAGAGGTGTTCAAAGACAAGCTACAACACACCTGGTCCCTATACCATTAGCAAGATTACTCATCCTGCCCATAATAATGAAAATTCCGATTGAGACTTCACTGAGCAGAAAGTACAGTATCCTAACTGTTTATTAACAGCTCTTCGGAATGCGTTTCCAAGGCACAAAAGGACACTGACCTTGAAAATAGTATTTGGGTGGAAGTAAACGTCCACGGTTTTCATTTTGCAAGTATGTAACCATAAAAGTTACAAAGCAAGTCACTTTTGAGAAGTACTCATCTTTTACGCTCATTAGATTGCAATCCAGCAATGACTGAACATGATATTTAAACAGTAGTGTTTTTGCCAATGAGTTGCATGATCAACACGAACTGCTAATGTTTTCTATTCTAAACCTTCTCAAAATGTCAAGTGTTCTTGTCAGCTGAGTTTAAGTGGCATAAAAGTAACTTTTGAAATTGTTGTTGATGAGATACCCTTGGGAAACTCAGTATATATACTAAAATTATATTCACAATATTCTCTAATCTCCCCTGCTGCAAAAGAATTAGGCTCCCAACTCACATTTCCATTGATGGTAATGTAGCACAGTCTGGGTCTTTCTTCCAGAAAAGACACTGAGCATTCTTAAATAACACAGGTCTTGTGCCTTGAATTTTCTCAAGTGGCAAGAAAATAAAAACCTAAATTAAAGAAATTCCTTTTAAAAACCTACACCTGATAACTAACTCTGTTACAACCCTTGTAATTGCAGCACTGTTAATTTTTATATAGCTTTTTTACACACCAGATCACCAGCACAGCAGAAAAATTCACAGTTGTCTGAGTCACACTGGCTGTAGCAGATTCACAGATTTCTTCAGTCCCAGTTTCTTCTGTGCCTTGAAACATCAGAAAGAGGTAAGGAAACTGGTGCATTAGCTAAGGTCCTTACCAAGGATTTGAAAGACCTGGGCTCAGTCCCCTGATACTCATGGTTATTGTGTGTGAAACTGTACAAGCCATACAGAACTGTTTTCAATAACAAACAGGCAGAACTTTGATGTGCCTGTCCAGAGGTCTTGCAGCCTCTGTCAGGTGCCTCCAGAGCACTTTTGGCTCTTGCAGGGTCTCCTTTGACCCAAAAACATAATCAATCCATCAGTGCTGATGATGTTTGTTACACCATTTACAGCAAAGTCATGAATTAATTTTCTTCTAAATTTCTAATTAAGTCAAGATCATCATCAACACTGTATTTCCAGTGCCATGGGATCCATGGTGTTGCAGATTAGGTGTTTCCTGAAGTCCCCTTTTTGACTACCAAGTGAATTTTTTTTTACTCAAAGCATTTCTCAAAAATTTTGTTAAACAGTTGGAACTTGATTGGATTACTAGCACAGGGACTGCACATTTGTGATCAGTGTTTGGTACTTTATTCACACATCAGAGAGTCACAGAATGGGTCAGGTTGGAAGGGAGCACAGTGGGTCACCTGGTCCAGCTTCCCTGCTCAAGAAGGGCCATGCTAGAGCACATGGCACAGGATTGTGTCCAGAAGGTTCTTGAATATATAAGATCTTTTACTCAGAAGGTGCAGAAGTGCCCTAAAGTCTGTTCACTTGTTGAAAGGCGATTACTTCATGCCATTGTTCCATGTGCAAGTGTCTGCAGTAATAAATAGTATTTTGGACAGGGAAACTGTTTTCAGGTTTAGCACACCACAACAACTACAGTGGTGCAAAGCATAAGCATTTATAAAGATGAGCTTTAATAAATGGCACTTCATGGGTAAAGTGAAAATAAGCATAAAAATCTAAAAGCAGGATAGAATTTATGTATTTTTATTATCTGATTTTGTATCTGCATTTTTTCACTTGACCTGTAGCAAGCATTAGATAAGATATCAGTTCCATTAAATAAACATTTCAGAATTTGAGTGCTTTCAAATTGCTAACTGCTCATTTGTGATCATTTAGTAACACTCAGTAATGATGTCTCTAGAACAAGTAATTCATGCCTAAACTGGCTTTCACGCTGCTGAAATGTAAAAGTTCAAGCATGCTGGTAGAACAAGTTGGCCTCCTAAGAACATTTCAGGGTCATTTCACATGTTTAATTGCATCTGGTCTTGTAACTCTGTTATGACACTCCAGGATCTAAAAGCCTGTTTTCACCCAGGTAATATTCAGTGCTGCAGCCTCATTTGCATTGTATTCACAAACTTAGCAAGTGGGTTGAAAAATGCACAGGGATATTCAGCAGATAGCTTAACCCACATCCAGAGATGTCCAGAATGTGGGTTACATACAGGTAGAAGAGGTAGAAGAATACAGCTGCCACATCCAGGTCAATGAGATGCATCTGGGTTCTCAGCCCATCCTTGCCTCAGCTGCCTTCCTCTGTGAACTGGGCAACTGGGCCAGTTGGCAATGCTGCTTAGCAGGGAGAGCACTTTCACTGTTAGCCCAAACTGCTCACAGTCCTGATAGTTGTAAAGTCCAGCATTTTGCAATATCGACTCACTGCCATGAAGTAGGAAATTAATCTTTAGAACATCACATAAGGTAGGAGCTTTCTTAATTACTAACAAGGATCACAAACCCCTCAACAAAGTACAGAGCCATAAATGCAGCAAAAGACATCCTACCAGTATGAATTTTTAGCCAAAACATCAGAAGCCAGGGGACTGATTAGAAGGAAAAGGCTACTCATTTTTGTATAAAATAATAGTAACTTTAATGCTTATAATTTTCAGATGATTTATTTAATCTTCACACACTTCCACAATGAAGGACAGCAAAACAATTCTGTCTGTGCAACATGGGGATGACAAGGCAGCCAGAATACAGAATCTGCCCAGGACCAGCATGAGGAGTCTGGAATGCCTGGCTGCCAGCCCCATTCTCAAAATACATCGTTCCTTTCTAGAGACAGCAGCTGTTTGTTCTCTGACACTTACAGAGCATCTAAGATTATTTCCATTGAAGTTAATAATCTGTGTGGTCCAGTGAGAACAAAATTGGGTCAATAGATGTTTAGGCTGGCCCAGTTTCACTGAAGGCTCCTGGTAAACCCATGGTTACACACAACTCTGTAATTATCAGGTTCATTTTGGGAAGCTGAGTGGCACATGAGGGAGGCTGGGGCAATAACACAAAAGCTGTGCACTCAGCTTTGTTCTGCCACAAGCATGGCCAGTCTTTTGGTCAGGGAAATTCCCATAGCCTGAAATGAAGCTGAGGGTTGCATGCACTCTGATATACTCCATTGCTATGGTGTGTACTTTGTGCAAGGAAAATCCAAGCATTGTTAGAGGTGCGTGCCTTCCACAAGGAAAATCCACGCATTTCCCCAGCCCATGACTAATGCTCACACCAGAGATGCAAATGCATAATATCTTGGGCAAAAAGGCTTCCTCTAGGATATATGAGCATCCATCTGCATTTCAGTTGTGTGATGGGCTTGTCCATTCCATGACAAAGTGGGCATTGTGGGGTTCTAGGGAAAGTGGCTAAAAAGGGTGTATAGACAGGAGAATTGTCCTGGCAACACAGGATCCAGATTTGAAGCCCCAGGAAGGATGTCCTTGTTATGCTCTAGTCTCTTTGTGAGACCTTGGGCAACACATAAGCATTTACACTTTTTTCCACAACAAAGCTGAGGATATAATTTCTTTAAAAAAATGCTATGTTAACAAAAATGTGATATTTTTAGCAGATTTTAAAGGTACTGTCTTCAATGCAGACTTGCACTGAAGCTGGTGGACAGTACTGTGTGACTTGAAGAAAGACCTCAGTGCTTCTGACTTCCATCAGGTTCCTGCACAAACAGGACACAGAAGCCAGGAGCCATGAGCCACTGACATTTGTATATCAGGAACAGCAGCATTTAAATGAATATACTAATTTCCATTGAAGAAAATTATGTCAATCTGACTGCTTATTACAAACTTTCCCCTGCTTTTTGGCCCTTGCTATATGTCCAGAGGGCATACTGAGACACTATAGGCATTTCACTAGGGCAATCCTAAGTGCTGTGAAGCACTTTGGACATCCTTACTGTCACTGAAGAAATGCAGGTACCATGAAATGATAATAAAGCCCACATAAGAATCCCAAAGTGTGTCAAACAGCTAACACTGAGCCTTGCGTAATAACCTACAATTAGCATGTAATGCCCAAGGCATTTGCACATTGACAACATGGTTTAATCCAGTAATAAAGTAGGCTAAAATGATTATTATAGCTAATAGTATTTTTAACAGAAGTGAAACTACAGAAAAGAAGCTACAGAAACATATCGATTTCAGCTGTGCCTCCCTGACACGTCTGTATAGATTTTATTATTTATGGTCCATTTTTTCAAAAAGGACCCAAGGCAAATGTAGAAATCCCTGGTTGTATGAAATGGATGGTTGTGCATCAAAATGAGGGATTTGCATGTTTAACTGCCCATATTTGTATCCTTCTATCCAGTTTGCATATGCAAAGGCAAAGATTGTTATATTTATCAGTGCATAAATGAAAGGAGAAGAGATAAATGACCTGGTTTGCAGAGGTGCTGAGCACATGCAGTTTCCATTTATTTCAACTGGAGTGTGAAAAACAGGCCCTAAGTGACTGGCTCAAGCTCACACAATGCATGATTGTCAGTGCCAGGAAGAAAACCCAGAAATCCTTCCAGTCTAATCCTCCCCGTCTAAATCCTCCCCAGCCTAAGCTCTAGACACAGTCTCTCCAAGAAATAAAGAAAAAAAAAAGAAAAAAAAAGAAAAAAATCTGTCCAATAGCTTCACTACACTCTTATTCCTATCTTAATTTGCTAAGAGAATAAAAAAAATGGGACATGAAAAACTCCTGCATAATCTTTAATGACTAGCAAATAATGCCAAGTAGGGCAAGTAAATATGTGTGAAGCATTGCTCACACACCCATCAACTTGCATGTGTGTCACAGATGGTTTTAGTGAAGAGCCAAAAAGAGAAAGAGAGAAAGGAAAAGGAAAACAAGTCCAGATAAAGAGTAAGCTAGAAGGAGAGACAAAGACATTCTCTGTTATTAAAAAAAAACCCAAACCTTAAAAATGCTACAAAAACTAAGGATAAAAAACCCCACCATTCCCTTTCCTTGATAACGTGTAGGCTAATCTCTACATAAATAGAAATAACAGCCCTTTGAAATGGCAATGATTTGCTTGGAAAACATTCATTAAAAACGTCCTGCAATTATTGACTCTATCATTATTTCTTGGCAGCAGCTGAGTCTCACTGCATCTTGTGTTGTTTTTCCAATGAAAACCAGAGTATTGTTTGGGGAAAAAAAACTACAAAAACAGAAACAAAAAAAAAATAAGACAAAAAAAAACCCCACAAGGACATTGTATTTGAAATATGTGCTTGGTGACATGGAGCTGATTGCCCAAAGGAATCAGGATACAGATATTTGTATTATTGTACACGTGAGTAGCTTGAATCATGTACTGCTCGCTCTCTTTGTTTGGATTATGCAGCTTGGCTGGGCAGCCATCCAAAAGATTCACATTAAATTCTAGCTATATTCAGCACAAAAGTCATCTAACATCAGAGAATCAAAGTTACATCAACCAACAAGCACTAAGGAATTGATAAGCCACTAAAATTAGGTCATCTCCTAGCAGCTGCTTTTGATGGATGAAGTAGAATTTAGCCTCAGGTTTTCTATTTAAAGATCTGTTACAGCATCTTTTCCTGCAGCTACAATGAGAACACAACAAAGTATAATGCTTCTGATTAAATGTTTAATCATTACTCTTTACTCTTCTGATTGTTTCTGCCATGGCACAGATTTACAGCACATGCTATTTGTAGCTTTCCTAGCCCTTTTTAAACTGGCATTAAAACAGTCAGGATTTTTAATTCCTTAGTTGAAAAACTAAGTTGAAAAACTAAATAAAAAAATTATTTTTTAAAAAATGGGTAAAAATCTTTCAAAGCTGTTTACTTGCCACATTTAAATAGACAGACTTTCATTTCTGGAACTCAAAATGAGTAAGCAATTATCCCACCACTGTGCCCTGTGGAAGAATCACCACATCACTAGGAACTGTATGAATACAAAAGTACATATCTGTGCACAAGTACATGAGAGGGCTAAGGAAATTATTATGTTTTTATGATTTTATTTGTGGCTACTTTTTGGGAAATTATCTCATTAAATCTAATTAACATATACTTTTAAAAGTACTACCTAGTGCACTGGGCTATCTTTGGTCATTAGTGACCAGCATTATAATTGCTCGAATACAACATATGCCCTACCAAGACATGCTCGTGGTATCAGATTAATAACAAATAGTTCCATCATTATCATCATTAGCATCAAAACCATGACACAGCTTTAGAAGAGAGTTCAAAAGGAAATAAACAAAAAACCTGAATTAATTTCAGATACACAGAACCTGCCCTTGACCTGTTCAGAAGGTCAGCTGGCTGCAGCTTGTGTAAAACACTGTTGTGTCATCATTTCATAGCTGAAGCTAATGCAGGACTTCATTGTCATGGCTTTCAATACGACATCTCTCATGTCTGTTAAAATCAGTAGAATCTTATTTAAATAACCTTGAAAAATAGGAAGGGAAAAGAAACTACATCCATCCAACAGAAAAATGAAGTAAATAGTTGTCTGCCTTTTCAAGTAAAAAAAATGATAGGGGAGAAAGATTGAAAAATATAGTACATGACAATGCCACATAAGACACATAACTTTCTACAAATGACAGCCACGTGCATGCTGCTCTATAGCAGTCATCCTCTGTGTTCCCTTCTGCCAGCCTTGTAAGTGGGCTGTTGCTGGGTAAGAGTCGTAAGAGGTTGAAACTCGCTGTCGTTTCCATTCCAAATTTGGTGTGCCCAGTCTTTATTACTTGCGAAAGCAACATTATGCGCTGTAATTCAAAGTCTAAATCTAGCTTTTTCCAGCTACATACCTCTTCTTCAACAGAAAGACTAAACTGGGGCGGGGGAGAGGAAGGGGGGGGAATGTGTAATAATATGTCTGGAGTAGACAACACATCTGAAACTTTTTCTTTTCAAGGAAGAATTCTTTGCAGGAAGAATGTAAATGAGTTTAATTTATCAGTTCTGCTTAGTACTGTATTCTGCTTGGATCTCAAGCTAATCAGCTTTGTCTTTTGCTTGGGGCCTCAGAGAAAAAGCCAGCCAGGGAGCCAGCTTGTAGGTGCCTATCTGGCTCATGGAATAGGACATCTGGTGAGATGGGGATGCTTTGATGCCACATAAATTTCTGACAACCTCAGCTGAAGGCTGTCTGTCATAACATCTGCTGTCTTACTGCGCTATGACCATGCTATGCATTGAGCATATCTGATATTAGACCATGTAAAACTTGGGATGCCAGTTTTGACTGGCCTAAGTAGAAGTAAGACAAAAATGCCTCTTCTCTGCTCTAGCTGGCCCCCTTGTCATATCTTAGTATTAACATCCTTTCTGTTCATTTGTTTACTAACAGTTACCTCATCACCTCCTTATAACTGTGTCCTTAAGGCAAAACTGGCCAAAGATGCCAGAGTACAACAAGAGTTTGCTTACTTTGTGATATTGCATCTCTGCATCAATCTAAGGAAATAAACACAATGTCCTCTATTGTTAAACAAAATACCCAACACTTTTTCCACTAACTAAAACCACGTATTTTCACAAGGTCCACAAAGTTTGTTTAACTGAGGACAGAAAAGAATAATATTTTCAGGAGAAGCTGTATTATCCTGGTAACTTTTTCTGGCAGTGGACCTCATTTAAAGTTAAACCAATTACTGAATCTTTCAAAATATTTTTATTCTTGACAGTGACAAACATGCATAAATGACAGTGGAAGTTTAGTTTACATAGTATACTGAATCTTATATGAATCTCAACACAATGTAACATTATTTAACCCATGACCATATACTAAAACTTGATTGTTCCAAAATGGACATGAGGAACTCTTGAAAAATCCAATGGGACAATTTATCATTTGACAGTTTAAAAAAGTACTGTTTCTATTATAGTTTCAAAAAAATCTTTCTTTTACCTGTTTCTTTTCCTAGGGTTACTTGCTTCAACAAATAATGTGATGATCAGAATTTAGGGATAATCTAAGAAGCAAGAATAGCTGCCCTTCTCTTTTGTGCTGTTGCCAGCTTTATCAACTGTCAACATCCTTGAAAAGATAAATGGAGATAGAAATAAAACACCAGAAAAAAAGTACAAAAAAGAAGTCAGTGCAGCAGTTTCTCATATTTAGGGCATTTGTTTGGTATACTACAGTTCCTAGTTTTGATAAAATGCTGTGTTTTTAATATCAGATTTGTCATTGTGATTGTGAGAAACTGTACTTTGTTAAAAATAATGTGAGGAATTGAAAACAGATCAAATCACATTATTATGAGCTGTAGTTCTATTCACCAGGTATGAAAGCTCTAATAGTTGTAGCTCTTCTTGCTTGCCCACACATGGTTGCTATGCATTATGTTCCAAAACACAAATGCAGAAACCTGCTGCCAAGAGTCAGTAAGAAGAGGAAAATCGTGGTTACACATCTTCTTTGATGAGACTACCTTCTTCTTTTAGGTCTCTTTGTTTCTGCCTGTGTCAGAAGAGTTGTGCCATCCTATCTGTGTCTTCTTGGAAGGGCAATATGTCCTATTTCCTCTTAAAGGTTGAGGGTTTGGCAAGGAACGTTCTGATCTTCTAAGAGTGAACAAACATTGTGCAAGATCTCATTACAGAGATCCCAAGTTGCCAGCCTAAAATGCTTTACCAGGCAATCACTATTTCCTGGGTATGCTTATGAACCACAAGGAGCTGGATATTTATGCAGCTTGCAGAATGCTGTGCATATAAAAATCAGCTACAAGAGGGAAAAAATGTTTATGGAAGAAAAGGTTGGTATACACTGACACATTTTGATGGGTCACTAATCTAAACAAGCCAAAGCAAAGATTAAGCTGACAGTATGAGGTTTGGTTTGTGGTCATGTGTGCTGAGGAACCAGCTGTGCCAGCTGTCTTTCAGAAAGTGCTCATGTTGTTTTCCATACCCATGAACTGCACTGGAGAAGAAAACTGTGAAAAGAATAATTAGACTCACAAAATCAAGCCCTTGAACCTGGGTAAATTAAGCAATAGGATTAAGGTTTTTCTCTGCCTCTTAATTGAGCCCCCCCATCATGCTCCCTGAGCTCAGTTCCCGTGGCCAAGTTTAGTTACGCACTTCATACCTATAGACAAGTAAATAATGTAAAACACGGTCAGATATTCTGCTAGAACCTTGCCTTCTTTCAGCGAATGGGCAGTTACTCAATAATTATGTTTATCCTACTCATTCAGCATGAGATCTCAGGTGTCATTTGCTGCATGCTTTTCAAACCCTACAAGCAAAAGAGAAATTTTCTTTTTCTCAGGCTTTTATCTGGCTTCTACATTATAATATGTTCACATTGTTTCCTGTTTAGCTTTTTATTTTCCCTTTAAATAAACCTGAATACATTTACTAAAAGTGTGATATCATTACTAGTATTTTTAGATGCACAAAGAGATGAGTTTCAGTGAGAAAAAAAGTTAAATTTGTCTATACAGTAAGCTAATTTGTGTGGCCAGTTTGAGTTGCCAGCTCCAATTCTCAGTACTCAAGAGCACTCTATATTTGCCGAACATGATTCTCACTGCCATCAGTTTCTGCTGTGAGGGTTTGGTATTTCTGCATATCAGATCAACACCTCTAAACATGGATATTCCTAAATCAAGAACCTACTGTTCTTCCCCAGCCATCTAGGTCCTTCTCTTCACCTGCTACTTCTCACCTTTTCACTGACTGCATTGCACCAAAGCTGCCATCTTCCCCTCCTACCAGGTCAGTAAGATTTGGATTGCAGCAAGGGTAGCACATTTACTCTGTGTCTAGTGTTTAGCTCCAGATAACGGCTGACAGCAGCAATTTCAAGTGAAATTTGCAAAGAAAAGTCTCCTCCCTTTTGTGTATATGCACGCATGTGTGTGTAGAAGAGGTGACTGAAGTAGAAAATTATCATTTTCCCTTGTCCAAAACCTTTGATTACATCTCTTTCTATCCTGCAGCTTGCTGCAAAAGGTATAGAACCCACTTTGGGGTGTTCTACCCCTTTAACCTTCCCCTCACTGTTTCCACAGAGGTTCGGGCTGGGGTTGCTTATCTAGGGCCAAGACCCATAATTGTGGGTGGTTTTAAAGGTATGATGAGAATAACATGAACAACAAGAAGAAATAAGAATGTCCACTAAATAAAAAGGAAAAAAAATATCACACTCAGGAATTTGTTTAAAGCCAGACCAGGCTTCTAAGTGCAATGGTGGAGGACCCACATCTCAGAACTGTGAAATCAAGTAGACAAAACCCATTTTATGTGTGTTTCTAGGGGATGATTTGAACACATTGTACCAGACCTTTTCCACTAAGATTCCTAGAATTAAAGCTTACTCTTGTGATGCTGCCAGCAGCCTGTGTAAGCTTTGCCTAGCTGAAGTGGTCAAGAAAGGTACATTCACAGCTATATCAAGGCCTTTCCAACTTACTGGCAATAGCAGTAATGAATATACGAAATATTTTACTTTCATTTCCCTTACCATATATAGCAATTATTCTGTCATTCATCAAATGTACACAAATTTCTTTTCATATGTAAATAGACCATTTGCTTCACAGCTCTAGCCAAACAGTTGTGCAGTTCTTTGTTAAGAAGATAATATATTTAATGATGGAGTGCCTTGTTTCCATTGTATGGAACAGGTGTTGTTTAATGGCACAGGCATTGTAACATTATATTCCTTTATTAATGTGAGTGTAACGAACATATTGTAGAGACATGAATGTACTGGTCTCATGGTTAGGGTTAGTGGTTTCTTATGATGTGGTAAGTGTAGGATAGTGGCTTAGATTCAGACTGCAGAGAAGCAGGAGTTCATTATAGCAAATCCAAGTGATGTGGCTGGTTTTGGCCCTTGTTCACTTTTGAAAAGCAGAGAATACATGAAAGACTTCATGGAAAATGTGCAAGTTATTCAGTGTGGTTAATTCTATGTTGGCTTTGCTCCCACCTTCTTTCAAGACTGTGTATGTGAACATGCTTTCTGAAACAGCAAAACCAATCTGCAATGCATTTATGTTGCTTTTGGATACATCACAATCCCTAGTATCATATTTCACAAAGTAACCTGTCTTCAAATATGAGGGAAGAAGTCTCTAGGTGATCCACTAAAGCTATGAAACAATGCTCACTTGGATAGTGCAGCTACAAAAAATGGGTCCTTTGCTCTTTTTCACATATGCTGCCACATTTTAAGAGTTTCTGCTCTTAGTGTTACCTAGAACTGCTGTTCAGCCAACTGGCAAGGTAGCTACAGCTGCACAGGCAAACAGGTAAATATGTAAAGCAACTAAAGAATCTGATTTTCTCATTGTATGAAATTACTCATTTAGTATCAGTCAGAGGGCCAGAACTGACAAGTGCAAGGAAATGCTGGCATTGGCCATTTGCTTTATGAAACTCAAATGTCTGCTTTTAAAAGTTTGTTAGGACACAGCTCATCTTTTTTCTCAAGTGCCTCATGCTAGCTTTGATGCCCTATGTCTCCTTATGTAATGCATTAAAACTATCTTTTTTTTTTTTTATTTTTTACCTACCATTTTGGAAGCATTGCCTTTTAAAATCAAGATATGTAATGAAGTGATTCTATTAGAGAAAAGTTAACAAATGTGATTAAATCCTCACCTCTGTACTGTACCTTCTAATATATGACATATCTTAGCTTTTGTTTCATCTGGCAATTTAATAATCTTGATCATGTTAATCAGTATTTCACTTCCATCCGTAATGCTAATGGGTCCTTTCAAAGCACCTTGTATATGTCAGCCACAACCACTTTCCTAGTAAAGCAAATGATAGCATCCCATTAATGATTTTCATTGCTACTTTCTGAATTCCATCAGTTCCCAAAGTTTTACTTTTAGTGAAGGATCATCAACAAGAGAACAAGGTAGCTATGAAATGAAGTGCTAATGTGATTCAAGTATTTTCACTCTTCTCTTTAATCTTCTTTACATTTTTAAAAGCAACTGAACAAATGCCCCCATGAAGTTGTTCAGCTTTTCTTTTTGCTTAAACTGAAAAACATTCTGGTCTTATTTTCTTCTCACTAACACAAATTTTGGAATATTCCATCTCCAATTGCAGCTGAATTTCATTACATTTACAACTCAGTAAACAAGAGGACAAACAGATTCATTACCTGCTTTCCAATTCTCTCCCATGAGGCTTGGGATCAAGGCCTGGTTCAATTCCAGGAAGAGAGGAAATCACCTCTGTGTTCATGGTCAGTCACAAACTGGGGAGAGTGAAAAGCCCCCCCACATGATGATCCCTAAGCCCTGGAAGCTCAGCCCAGATAACTGTGCTTGAACTTGCCATGGGTATGTAGGACAGACAAAACATTTGGGACCTTTATTTGAGCCACTTCACAGATTTGCTGCCATATGTTAAGTCAGTTGCAAACATTGTGCCTTTCCTCTCAAACCAGGCTCTGTCCCACATCTCATTTCATCCTCTTAACTCAGGCAACAGCATCAATCTTCTTGTCCTTCTCATTTCACTCTCTCTTCCTGAAGACCCAATTTCTTCTATGAAAACTGGTTTTACTGAACCATCTCCCAAACCTGCTGCAGGTTACAGAGAGCAGGGGAGTCATCATCCAAGGGCACATTGGTTCATTTTGCACTGTAATAGTGACACGTGCTACAGATGCTCATACGTGATAGGCATTCCTGTCTTGGCCATGGCCTATCCAGACATTGTAGAGGCACACCCTGAAATACAGCCTCTTCCCAAAGCAATTTGTCTGCCTAGCAAGCAGGACTGACAATGGATTTGTTTTGAGTGGAGGCATGGGCAATTCGCCTACTGTTACAAAACACAACAGAAAACTGGGAGCAAATGCAACTTTTGGCTTCCCGACACAATACTGTATCCGACAAGCCACGTCAGGCTGTTTTACTTAAATAGTTTTTAACTGAATTTATTATTAACCAGAATGAATTCTATAACAAGATGGGAATAGTAGCCAGCAGCCAGCTGTGGCAGACCACACAGTCTTCCTGTTACATGTTTCAGCCTGGCTGCTGCTCATCGCTCTGAGGACACAGACCACAGCAAAGGATTGATCACACAGGTTGCATTATCAGCTCTTCTCTTTATTAATACCTTGGTTTTGTCACCTGCCACCAGAGACTCAGGACCGGTCTTTTAAGTATGCCTGTCATGTAAATCAGATTTTAAAAAAATCACACTCTCCAGGGTGAAACTGACAGCACAGCCCGGTTTATCTATCAAATCACTCTGCAACCTGGACTTCAAAAGGAAAGGCAGCAGAGTAAGTTAAATCCATACATGATCCTGAGTGGACACTGCTCAGACATCTTTGTTACACAGACTTCAAGGCTACAATACACAGCTTTATACCTGAACTGGAACCAGAGTGGGCAAAGTAGTTCTCCTATCTCTCCCACGGTAAAGATAGTGTAAAACTTTCAGCAGCATCCTCTGAACTAGCTGTCCTGCGAAATGTAAACATAATGCATTACATGACAGTTAGAGACACATGAGGTATCATACTCAATATTAATTTTTCTCAGAGTACACTTCTACCCATATCAGGAGATCACACTGTTATCTGCAGCAAGAGCTTTTCTTAACTGATGTAAAAATAATCTGATGTTGGCCAAGAGAAACACTATTTCTCTAAAGAGGAAAATGAAAATAATATATTCTTAAATGGACAAAAAGAAATCTCTGACTGGTAGAAAAAGGCAAACAAATTCTGTTCACAGCTCTGCATCTGTCAGAGATACTGGCCAACTTACCTTGAATTGTCAGCAATGTAGCTAAGAGCAAATTCTGACCAGTAACTATGTTGCATTGTATCTTACTATAAAAAGAATTACTAGCATGCAAAGTGATACCTAATCACACCAGCATGAAAATAGCAAAGCAGGTAGGTAAGGAAGACAGGAGATACAAGGTTTTCCAGAAATAATTGTCCCTGAACAATAGACGTTCTCTGTGCAAAAGCCTTCTAGTGGGAAGATCAGTATCTTTCAACTATTATTTTGGAAACACTACTCTTTCTTAATAGAATAAACCTATTAATATTGCCCTGGAGAACTTAAGAGACAATAAATGCATTACAGTATTTTAAGAAGAAATCATCTGTCTCCAAATTTGTATTTTCCACCCCAAAAGGAATAATATTATTAAAAATAATCAGTACAGACTTTCCTAAAGGAAACCTTTAATGCTTTTACTTCAAAGGTTTATGAAGACTAAATAAGACTCAAGCATCTGTGTAGTGAACCTAGAGCCTATACAGCTAACAGAAATGCAGTAATCAGTGTCAGCATGATTCGCTCTTTCTATAAATTTGCCTGTGACATATATGGGTACAACGCAGCTGTTGTATGGTCTCAGGCAGAGTGCAAGGGAGAGTCAAGTCATATGGGTTCTAAAATGATGTCACTAAACATAGATATCATTAAATTATTTTTAAAGTTTTAACACGGAAACATGATACTACTAGCCAACAGTTACTGGACAGACCAGCTGGGGGGATCTACTAGCAGCATAATTCACAACATAGACATTCAAGACATTGCATACGAATCTTAAAATAAGCAAAAAGAGGGGTAGAATTCCAGAATTATTTTTAAAACCAATTTCATAACAACCCTCTCCATCATGCCAGCTACTCAGTGCTTCTGGACACTCCCTAGTAACTGCTGTGGTCTCGCTATCATGATCTCTTCTTGAATTGTCATTACATAATGAGCTAAAAAATAGTATCTTGTTATCAGTGCAGAAAAACCCTTTGTATTCTAAGCAGAAAATGAACTCACAATTTATAGATACTAGTTGCTATGTTTTCTTCCATCAACTTCCTATAAACCTACTTGCTAGTGACTTCTTGTGATTCAAATTTTCTTCTTTGCCTGTTGACAGCTGATGGGTGGCATACAAGCTAGAATGGGCCAGAGTGGAGCAAATGGCACAGCAAGAATTTCTACAGCAGCACCACACATGGCACATTTAGCAAGGAAACTCAGAGCACAGGTCATGCTGCACCAGCATGCAGGATGAGCTTTAGCAGGTGACAGGACTCCAGAGCAGAAGGGTTTCCTTGCAACAAGTACCATTACCTGGAGCTACTATGATGTTGTATTGTGAGAACACTACTTAAGAAATAAAGCTTTTTTTTTTTAAAAAAAAAAGTGATAATAATCATGTTTACACATTCTCACACTACAGACTTCTACTTAATGAGCAAATATATTCCTCAAGTTATGCAACACTCCCATAAGATTTTTCAGATTACAAATGGATTTTTTCTAGGCACCATATTGCCATGTAGCCTGAAATTATCAACCGACCTGCATTAATTCAGAACTTCTGAAAAGTCATTATGCAACATAGCAACAGAGGTACAGGAGCAGAGGTTAGTCATTACCATGGCCCTAAGTGAAGTGACAGCACTAAAACCACATTAGGGAAAAATTTCAAAAGGCTACACCTACAGTGTCTAAGTAAAGAACGTAAATGAGGTGTTAATTGAAAGTCAGAGAAGTAGCAAGTTATGAAAATAAGATTGTAAGATTTACAGAGGAAAGAGAGACTGCTGATTGAAGAGAAATTATTTATAAGGCAAACTGCTATAATTTGGATAAAATCTCTCCAGGAGAAGACAATTTGATATTACCTTATCTATGTTGAATTAAACACCATGAGAGATAATTCTTGAAGATGCTAAATCCATACACTGGGGAACTCACCAGGGAAGACTGACCATGCCTGACATTTAGGATTAAATGGCATGAGGTTGTGCTGTTCTTTTCATTTGCCCTCTGTACTACTCCATTACTGCCTGCTGGTGATATGCTCAGAAGGAAACCTGAGCTGCCCTCAACAGTAATGAAGTGCCATTGTGTTACAACAGCATGCTTAACTTACATGTTTCAGTGTTATTTTTGACAGCCATGTGAAAAAACCCCAAAAATGTGTGTGTGTGTGCATGCATGACTACATTAAACTCAATTCACATGAGCAGCAGGCATAATTCTTTCCCAGAAATGAGTATAGTATCAAGGCTTAAGTTTTCTAAAAGTGTTTTTTCCTATCTGATGCTTATTTGGGCAAAGAGAAATCTGCTTGTCCTACGGGGAGACACAGCAGCAGCTTGCAGTAGTACATCTGCCTTCCCTCCCAGCCCAACCTTCAGCATTTTCCCAGTGCTACTGCACTCCTATATACAAATTAATCATGGTACTGGAAGCAAATCTCAGTCCTTGCCTCATGCCTTCTCTATCCCAGGACCCAGATCTATCCCAGTCTATGATGGATCACCAGGCTTCAACACAGAGTCCTGCTGGTGCAGCAGGACTGAAACAGTGTTTGTATGTAAGGGTAAAGCCATTTCTAATGCAAATATAAGGTGTTTGCAAACCCACCTGCATCAATGCTGAGAAACCCAAGCTGCTGATAAGCTTTCATCCAGGCAGTGTAGCATCTGAAGAGAAGTGTCTCCCACAATTACTCCTCCCCATGGTCTCAGAGTGTCCTTTGCATGATGGATAAGTCAGGAAAGAAGAGCAGGATGAAAAATATCTAGCTGCCATATTTATGGCAGGTGAGGAGATCAGGATACTATGGACAACTCCAAGTTAACTTCAAACAAAACCAACTCAGGTATCAGGCTGCTTTGGTCCATACCACCTGGAGCTCTCTGCAGACTACTTTGCAATCCTTCTTCAGCAGCATGGCCTCATTTCTGGCAGAAACAAAACAACTATTAGTGGCATTTGGCAAACAAAACAAGTGCCATTTGGAAGATACTTTCCTTGTCATGGCAACACATACTACAACCTTTGTGGATGGCAAGAGATTGCTGGGCTTGAACAGGCAAGGCTCTTCTCTTGCAATAATAACAGATGACAATTTAAAAGACCCAAAGAGCAACAATAAAGAGTAAGAATGGGGAGCAGTGATGAGGTTCCCTTGAGGAAGGAGAATATTTGGCATGGCTATGACATATGGTCAGTGAAGATCTGTGTAAGTTGCTGGCCATATTGGCCAGAACCAGGGCAGTGATTGTCCTCTTATCCTCAGCACTGATGAGGCCACACCTGGAATCCTGTGCTCAGTTTTGGACCACTCACTACAAGAAGGACACTGAGATGCTGAAGATTGTCCAGAAGGGCAATCGAGTTAAAGAAGGGTCTAGTACACAAGTTCTTTGAAGAGAGGCTAAGAGAGCTCAGTTGTTTAGCCTGGAGAAAATGAGACCCAGGGGAGACTTTATGCTGTCTACATCTGCCAAAAAGGAGATTGTGGCAAGGTGGGGCTTGGCCTCCTTCACAGATTATAAGTGGCAGAATGAGAGGAAATAGCTTCAAGTTGCCCCTCAGTTTGGGGAGGAATTGGATATGGGAAAAAATGTCTTCAGCAGAAGGGCTGAAGTTGGAACTGGCTTTCCAGGAAGTAGTAAAATCACCACCATCCCTGAAGGTATTTAAAAGATGTGTAGATGTGGTGCTTAGGGGTATGATCTACTGGTGGGCTTAGCACTATTAGCATTAAGTTTGGGCTTGATGATCTTTTCCAACCGAAATGATTAAACGATTCTAGGCCACCTAAACATCTGTAAGCTGTAACTGGTTTCTGCTGAGTCATTTGGTGCCTTTGTGCAAGTCAAAACTCTGTGAAGAAAGTGCCTCAGTTTCTTCCCTTTGAAAGCAGAATGTTTACTTAGCAGAGTAAACCTCAGAAACACCAAAAGACTGCCCTGCACTTTGAAGCTCACAGATACCATTTTACAACAGTCATTCCATTTTCTCCTCCTGCTGTTTTCCATACCAAAATGAAATTATTCCATGAACACTGAAATGAAACCTGGTTACTAATGGAGGTCAAACCTTTGTCCCTTCAGATTTCTTTGCCCAGTCACCTGTGCCCAAACCTGACTCATCAGTCCCCACTGTGCTCCTTTATGCACAAAACTGTGTGTACTGTTCCAAGGAGCCCCATGTTTACTGCTGGCAATTTCTGTACCTGCCTTCCCCTCTACAGAGGTACGAACTCTCTCTTTTTTTCTAGACAGAAAGCAGTTTCCACAAACCTAGTCAAAATATAATTATTCCAACTCTTCAAATCCAGCCGAAGACTGAATAAGTTCAGAAGCTGCTTGTGAGGGCAAATAGCAGACAGACAGACTAATCATAAAGGAAGATTGCATAAGCATCATTTTCTTATGAAACCAAGCTACAGTAGAATTAGGAGATTCAACATGATGTTCCACAGGGACTGTAATTCATCCACCTTATACAATTTATTATACACCAACATTTTTCATTTCACAGAGCAACACAAAATATTACACAGGAAAAAGAAGAGCTGATCCCTCATTATAGTTGTTCTAGGGGTCACGAACCTCACTATGGGTTTTGCAAGCAGATATAAAAAATTAACTACTGTACTGAATAATTTCACTTAGAGTTAAAATCTATAGAAAGGTGAATAAACAGAATCAGGATTTGGATGTATCATCAAATCACTATAAAGCTAAGTTACACTATTTTAACTAACTAAAATATCAATGAATCACAGACATCTATAGGAATACTGGTCACCCTTCTAAATTTCAGTAGATACAGCACAGGCTTCCTCACAGTCATGTAGAACTACCTAAATGTGGCTCCCACAGCTCAGCTCCATTCTGCGGCTGTTTTGCAGTGGTGTACGTGCTTTACATTTTGGTATTATGCACACTTCACTTTATAACGTGTGAGCTTTCTGCTTAATTTAAGTTCCTCATTCCATTTGTGGTTGCCATCAAAGTATTTAACCTTGTTTATAACTCACAGAACCAAAGAGTTACCTCAACAATATTGAAGCCTATGCCTTCCTGATGACCTGCATCCAGCCATTTTAAATCAACAAACATGTCTTTTCCCTGACCCTTTTGAGCTTTTGTTCAAAAGTTTGAAGGCTGCTTACTGACAAGTGATTTGTTTCCATTAGAACATGCCTCATTCCAGCCATCCGTGACCATTTTGTACTTAGGGCTTTATAACCAGCACGTCTCAACATTCCTAAAATCCCAGAGAGGATCTGAAAATAGAATAAGAAATGAGCATTTAAATTAAAAGCAACAGCACTTGCATGAAGCTGCCAGGTTTTTATGGTAGATAGTGTCTTTTTGCCCACCCCCACTCTCTCTACTCCCCCTTTTTCTCAGGGTTGTAAGCTATGTTTTCCATAATATTTTGCAATGCCACCTAGGGTTACATTTACTCTATTTATAGGGGCCTGTCTCAGAGTGAAACAGGTGTCAGATTGAATGAAGCTGTTGTCAGCATACAAGTCCTCTTGGGGAGGGGATGGGAGGTTTACTACTTTCTGTACTTGGGGAATTTACAGTCTGATCACTAATCTCTCTGCAGGGCTCAGTAGGAGGAGGGGGGAAAGCAGGAAAACAGTGGAAGGAAAGGTTAGCTTTCTGCTGGAGCTATGCACTGCTGCCTCTACCCCAGATCCATGCAACCAGACCTTTGCTTTTTTTCATGTGCTGAAACTGATCTGAGTGTTTGTAAAAGGGGCCAAATAGACAGCTTGTCCTGAGGAATGAAATCCTTCCAACAGAAATGAAACAGAGTTCAGCCGAGAATTGGGCAACTGAAGACCCCTGTCCCACCTGTATCCCACCCACTCCTTTCTGTTGATTACACCAGGGGCCAGACCCAGGGAACAAAGATCAGCATAATGCTTCCATGCCTCTTCATCTCATGCCACATTTGCCATTATTTTATCCTGAATAGCAGTCCATTAACATCACAATCAGGAACGCTGCAAGGACACAACCTACAGAACACTGTGCTAATAGTGTGCAGCAATAAATACGAGCATAAAGAGTCCCTGGCACACTGAGCTCAGAGTCAGACCACGAAGGCAATGGGTATGTGAAAACATGAAGGGGGTGGCATAGAAAGATGAGGTAACACTAAAAAAATAGTTTAGAGGAAAAAAGTCACAGCTCCTTGCTCACCTTCACTTTGTTTGCAGGATGACATGCTTATTGCCTGGGCAGTGATTTGTAAGACTTAAATAGAAACCACTAAGACAGCTGACAGACCAGTAGCAGTTCATGAATTATTGCAACTATTAATCACTACCTATACCAAAACTAAGACACCAGAACACACCAGACATGCTACAGTAGCAAGGAAAAGAGTTGATACTTTTTCAGCAACACATCCAATCTGCAGAATTCAACTTGACATACAGAGGGAGGACAAAGGTAATGTGAAAAACTCAGACAACTGACATGAGGAAGAAGAATGGAACAAGAGAAAGCATGACTGGCTTTTCTTGCTGAGAATGTTTAACACAGAAATGAGTGCCCTTTATGCACAGCATAGAAAGCAGGTCTTTGGGAAGTGTGGGAATAAGAATCTCACAAATGGCATCAATGTGTAGGGAGAACCTGAGAGATGTGCAGCATCAAAGCCAGATGCTGGTGCGCACCATAAAGACTAGAAGAAGAGCTGTCAGGGTGAAGATAGTGAGGAAGGACAACAGAGACCATTTGATAAGTAAGATGACACTGGTGACAATGATTTAGAGGTATCTTGGACTTACCTGGCATCACTAGCATACCAGTCGGGCCATATGATGTACATTTTTTAAGTATTCACAGGTATTCATCAGGAACTGGAAGCTAACAACTTCCATAACACCTGAAACTGAGAGGATCTTTAAATATTCCTATCTTCCAGATTTTTCTTAAATGTTGGTTAGACCACCATACAGATTTCCATTGCAAGAAACTCATCTGTAGTTCTTGGAAAGACGTAAGTCACATAAAACTGCCATATTTATCCAAGGCGTTAAGGCAAATGGATTTACATGTGCAAATATCCCAGTTCAACATGTGTTTGTGGATTTACTGTGATTCGTCAGTCATTCATGTTAATAGGCTATACAAATAACAACTTACATTTTAAATTTAGTATTTGTACTTGGAGTTATCACTACTGTATAACTCATCATGGTATTTGTGGTTTCTTTTGTATACTTATTTATGAACACTTGAGGTTTAAATATAATGAAAATCACAAAAATATGAAAAAGTAATCACAAAAATATGAAAATCCCACTGCACAGAAATGCAGTGGGACTCTTGCAGAACTATTTAGTTTTTTTTATCAAGCAAGGAAACAAAATGAAAAAATGTCACATAACTTCATGGAAAATGGGATTGGGAGAAAACACACAAATATTTAAGTACAAAAGGTTACATTTTCAGAAGAGCTCACCAGCTCCCATTCCTGAAAATGAACACCAGACCCACTGGATGCTGAGTGCTGTCAAAAATCTAACCACTTCACTGAAGAGCCTAACTGGGAGCTGAATTGTCTTTGTAATCTGATCCCATTTGGGAGATGTGGCATACCAAATTCTTTGGAAAGAACTAGATCTTATCACTGCCATTCCTGAATTAATAGAACACAGTTGATAGAGCACTTTGTGCAATACAAATAATTTTAACAATAAATTTGCATACAGAGAAAAAAAAAAAGCAAACAAAATCTCTGAAGAATCTAAGGCATTTTAGCAGGTTGTTCTTACATTTGATAGGGAACTTCAAAACAAGCAGCTGGATAAATCCCCATGTGCTCAGAGATGCTGGGCACAACTTCACTGGATTCTGCCCTTCTCTAACCTCCAGGGCTTGTTTCTTCTTATGCACAAGAGTAGAGGGAGAGTGCTGGACACTGGTAAGACTGCCATGGCTCTCTTGCCTGTTGCACTGTCTTCCAAAGGATGGTGCAACTGTTTCTTCTATTCCACCATCCCTAAAGCTGTTGTGCCCAACTCTTCCCTCATGGCAGGATTCAGGTGTGCAGCATATCGATATGCATATATGTTTATATATATACACATATGAAAATACAAAAACTGAGACACTGCAGACACGTTATCCAGAGGGGATTATGAAGTCATTGTTTCCACTCCCTGAAATGTGTTTGGGTCTTGAATTCAGCTATAATAATGGAAATGATTTCCAGGCAAGGTCTGCTACCAGTTTCCTGAATCCCTTTAGCTTTTGTCAGACCTCATATCTCTAAGGAAATGCCAATACCTTGAATTACAGGAAACAGAGACAATAATCACCATAGTCTTTCTTGTCATTCTTAGGTCCTTATCCCTAATATATTTGGCAACTGATCACTTCAAAATGATCACTATCTCTATCAATCTCAGCAAATCTGCTACCTGCTAGCTGTAGCTCTTTGTTTTGCACTAGTCTCCTACAGATTCAGTTCATTTTGCATTTTTTTCTCAGATCACAGTTCTTTCATTTATTTCTGCAAAACATCATTCCTGTCTACAGCATCACACAATTATGCATTTTATTTTCATTGTGTGACAGGCCTTCATTCTTGAGGGTCACCAAATCTGCATTTGAAAATTCCTTGATGGCTAGAGAAGAAGCTTGTACACTTCTCCTTGTACAAGTAACAAAATAATAAAAGCATCACTGTGCAGCAGGAACATTACATTCACCTTTCAAAGGTTTTGCTACCCTTATGGAGTTAATTTACATTAACATAAATATTCCATTAGTAGAAATGTTTATCACATACTTCTCCCTCAAGAGGCATTCTGCAACAAGATTCTTCAACCACTTATGTTTAACTAATGTGTATCACATTTGAATAATATAAAAGGACAACTGAGTTAAGTGATTGAATGCCTGGAGAAAACCAGTGTTAATTTCCACTAAAAGCAAAGCACATTCCCTTCATTTTGCTGCTTAATTACTGCAGTATTTGGCCCACAAATAATAAAAAAAATGGTACAAAAACTCTCCAATAATAGGTTACTGAAGCTTATTTTTGCCTTCCCACATATCTCTGAAAAGGATTTTTCATATGCATTATTTCTAGCCTACTCCTGTGACCCAGAGCAAGGCTGGTAAGGTTGAATACCTGCTTCCCAGTATGTTGTTGATGTAATCTGATAACCTTACAGTAGCTTGGCATGGGGTGGCTTCTGCATCCCAGGCTACATTAGTGCCAAAAATCCACCCAAAAATATATGGAAAACAGTGCTCTTCTGCTCAATTCTGAGAGGATATTCTCCATGGTTCTCCAGAATTTTTCTGAAGAAGCTATGTAAGTAAGCTTTAGCAATGAACTGATCCCCATGCTATTCTGCTAGTGTGACTTGCTGGCCATGTACTTTTAAAAACAGTATCAACGACTTGCTTAAGCTAGTTGGTTAAGATGAAGGACATACTGTTTTATCTAAATTTCAACTCATTGGTAGCTAAAACTAACTAATAATTGGGGAGGGGAGAGGAGTCTGGGAAGACCTTACAGAAGCCTTCAAGTGGTGGCCTACAGGAAGGCTGGAAAGAGACTTTTCACAAAGGCTTTTAGTAAAAGGACATGGGGGAACTATGGCCTTAAGGTGAAGAAGGGTAGGCTGACATTAGATATTAGGAAGAAATTCTTTACTGTGCAAGTGGTGAGGCACTGGAACAGGTTACTCTGAGAAGTTGTGGGTTATCCATCCCCAGAAATATTCAAGATCAGGCTGGACAGGCTCTGAGCAACACAGTCTAGTGGAGGGGGTCTCTGCCCATGGAAGGGAGAATTGGAACCAGATCTTATCATCCTTTCCAACTCTTACCATTCTATGATTCTAATTAAATTTTTATTCTTGTGTATAGTGTTCATTTAAGTACACTACCATAGACAGTACCTGCATGTTTCATAGTACTTCTTTGGACCCCAGATACTTCTTATCTGCTAGCTAGGTAGTAGAAAAATACTGATTTTGCAACTGTCTTATTTTGCAGCTGCAAACATCTCTGCATTGGACAGCAAACTCAGTTTCTCTGTGTAGGGATTACTGGAATCATTAAAATGTTGCCATAAGAACAAACAATTCTACTTGTATCAAATGTAGGATAGCACTGAAATCAAGTAAAAACTATGATGTGTGTTAATGGAAATAAAAATTATAGAAAATTATAGGGTTATTGAAAGAAAGAAGTCCTCAGTCTGATTTGGTAAAACAGAGGGCAGGGCAGTAAATCAGAGTGGAGGGATTTCATCACAGTGATCAGCATTAAGCTGTTGTGGAGAACTTTTGATGGCAGTAGGGATTTCTAGAATCTAGAGAGGATGCACATCAGATTAGGAAACATGGCGGTACAGCAGAGAGCTGGGGAGAAATGTGGCAAGGCTCAGAATTGCCATGGGGCAAGAAGACCTATGCACCCACCTCTGCATCATGGACCATATTCCTCCTTTCTGGTAAAACTAACAGTGAGTTCATACCACAGTCACAGCGTCATCCATCAGAAGCCAAAGAAAAACACAATTGAAACATATAACCATAAAATAAAATCAAATAACAATTCTAGAACTTAAAGAGTACTGACACTTAATACCTGTAACTGCATTCCAAATAATATACTCTGTGCAGTCAAACATTCATGGTACACTTGATCACAAAGAGCAGAGAAGCAGTGTCAAAAAAGATGAAGCATTCCAGTTTCTTTGTAAGCAAGCCTGGTGAAGAATGCTTGTCTGATAGCTATGTGAAGGATTTATTTATTTATCAAACAAATTTTCAGCAATGCACAGAGGTACACTGCTCTTGAAGCACCACTCTTCCCTAGATGGTAGGAAGCAGAAGCTACAGATGCTGAAAGGACTACACAATACATATAAACATATGTGTAAACACATATACACGTATACATATATACATGTAAAACCACCATTATCATGTGGAGTTACTCTCAGCTCTGCTCACAAAAAGTAAAGCATAGAGCTACCTGATTTTCTCTTTATACATCATATACTTTGCCACTGGAGAACCACAGCCTTAGGAAAAATCACCAAAGTGCCCTCCTGGAAGAAAGTGTCTATGGGGAGACATCACCAAGAAGCAGCTATCTTCCTAACAGGCATATTTCTTTTTTTATTTTATAGGAGAAATATATTTTTAGCATTCTCAGTAGTACTTTCTCAAAGACAGGTTATATAAAGCGATACAACACACACACACACACACACACACACATAGAAGCACGCAAAAATAAAATATGAATGACTCACTGCACTTATGCAAACTAAGTTGCGTAAGCCTGTTTTTCTCAACTCTTAAAAAACCCCAAAACAGCACATACACAACCCTACAAAATGAGCTGAAATGCTCAGTTATGAAAGCTAAAATTGTTGAATAAAAGCAGAACTCCCTCAGCTTCTCAGGGTCCTTCACACCCACATCTGGTATAGTGTTTACTAATGGATAAAAATAGAAAGTTGAAGCTTAACAGACCCTAACATTTATCACAGTATTTAAGAATAAAAACAGAAAACATCTGAGAAGTGGCATTCACTTCTCAGGCAAAAGAAACCTAAAGAGGGAAAGATCAACAGCTGCGCTTTGAAAGGGATCCAGTTAACTCTCACTGAAATACTACTCTCTAAGTATTTAGCAAGGACAAGCTAGAAAGAAAATAATCAACTGTACTTCTTCATTTCAACAGGTAGGTAATTTTAATGTAACCTGAAAAGAATTTAATGTTTTTTAAAAATCTTGCAGAATTTCCTCTAAACCATTATATTCAACCCATGGTTGGCAGATGACATCACAGGACTTGATTTCTTTGGACATGTACAAAATGCATTTTTCTTGATGAAGAGCAGGCTATTTTCTTATCTGCCAGAACCAGCAGATGACAGTCTGAATGGTAGAGATGGGACATGAACACATGGGTCACTGTTCTGGGGTTCAATAACCATTATCTGTCCATTTGAAAGGTATCCGTGATCAGCCCATAAAGCAATTAGCTATTCAATTGCAGATCTGGAAAAGTTTGGCACACCAACTTTGAGAGCGGCCAAATCATGCTTTTGAACAAATAGGCCACAACATTTAGATAAAATAAGCCCTAAATTAAGGAAAATGTAGCATGAAATGAACCTTCTAACATATTTTCAGAAGTGTGACCCAAAATAACCTAAGAGAGCTCTTGCAAATAATCCTTTTAATTGCAATAGGAACATTATTTTGGTGACTTATTCAAATCTACTGCTGATGAGAAGATGTCAGGCTAGAAAATTGTACAAGTCAGCTAACTAACTCCCAGGATTCTCTTCTTCTCTGTCTTCCATACACAGTACACAAATACATAGCACAAAGTGAAGCATGCCATTGATAAGCCATTGGCCCCTATAAGCACCTGAATGTCATCAATCACAGAATGACTTGGGTTGGAGGGACCTTAAAAAACATCTAGTTCCAGCCCTCTGATATGAGCAGGGATGCCTCTTACTAGACCACGTTCTTCAGAGTCTTGTCCAGCCTGGCTGTGAACGCTTCAGGGATGGGGCATCCACAGCTTCTCTGGAAAGCCTGTTCTAGAGTCTCACCACCCTCACAGTAGAGAATTTCTTCCTAATATCTAATCTAAACCTACTTTCTTTCAGTTAAAGCCACTCCCCCTTGTCCTGCTACTGTAGCTTCTGGAGAAGGATCCCTCTTTGGCTTTTCTGTAGGCCCCCTTCAGATACTGGAATGTTGCTGTGAGGTCTCCATGCAGCTTTCTCTTCTCCATGGTGAGAGCCTGTCTTCATAGGGAAGGTGCCATTATCAACTTTTTGGCCTCCCCCAGACTTGCTCCAGCAGCTCCAGTCCTTATCTTGGTGGCACCAGAACTGCACACAGTGTTCCAGGTGGGTCTCACTGGAGAAGAGTAGAGGGGAAGAATCACCTCCCTTGACATGCTGTTCACACCTCTTTTGATACAGTCCAAGATGCAGCTGGTTTCATCAAACACCACCAAGACAGTCTCCTCCAGGCTGCTCTCAATCACTTCGTTCAATCTGTAGCTGTGTCTGGGACAGCCACAACCAGGCATTGGATCCTGCACTTTGCTTTGTTAAACTCCATGAGGTTCAGGCAGGCCCAGCTTTCAAGCTTGTCCAGGTCCCTGTGGATGACATCCCTTCCCCACCACGTGACTGCATCACACAGCTCAGTCTCAAACTGGCAGACTTGCTGAGAGAGCACTCAACGCCAAGTCTGTCTGACTGCTCAGAGGCTGAAGCACTGCTCAGGGAAAGGGCAGGTGGCAGACCCGCGTGTACCAGTGTCTGTGCCAATGCTGAGCAGAGCTGTAGCACCAGCACAGGCAGACCAGGAGGACCCTGGATATGATGGGAGAGAATGCTGCACTGGTAAAGGACAGCAAAGAAGGGAACAGAGAAGGGAGACTGCAGGATGGCTCAGGAGGAACTTGAGGCAGGGCAACAAGAAATTTTAAAGGTGAGGCTGCTTTACAGAGGATATTGAGCAGGCACTAGAATAGAACATATTATATGTAGGAAGAAAACTCTTAGCACATCTTGTGTTAGAAGTTGCAGCTCTATCTCAGGATTCCAGCACCTCCATTCCAGCTCTGTAACTGCAGAAAAGGCCCCTGATGGCATCCTAGCCTCACAATTGAAAGAGCTGCCTGTTTTGTTTTACATGATACATGGGACACAAGTCCTGATTCTGTGCCCACTACTTGTTACTTATTCAACATGACAGACACATAGAAAACAGAACAGAGTATATTTAGAGGAAATAAAAGCCTAGGCTTTAAGGCCACAAGCCACAGCTCAATGGTTTTGTAAGATATCTTTAGAAAAATACCATTTTCTGTGCCGTGGTAAATTAAGAGTTTCTATTTGAAGAAAATATTGATTTTTTGGACTACAGAGTTCGCAATAAAAAAAATAATTTTGATCTTTGTCACAAGAGCAATCAAAGCAACCCTGATTTTCAGATTCTCATAGAAGGCCAGACTTCAGTTTTAAACTGTTGCCAGTACATCAGTGTTCCAGCACACTGGTAACCCAAAAATCTGCCTGCACTACTGCCTCAGCCACAGAGACAGACAGCATTCAGGAACCAGTTCTGTCTGCTCTGGAAGAGAGCCTAATCAGCAGGTCCCCTGCCTTCAAGTTAATCTCGTTTAACACTGAGAAGGTGAAGAACAACTACATTCATGGACTCCACTAGCTTCTGGTGCTAGAGCAAAATCTCCTTCAAAACTGAAAACTAGCCTAGGTTTGGTTTCAGGAAAGACTCCCAGGTATCACACAATGTCAGCTGCTGTACGACTCTGCCTTCTACTTTGGGTCACTGCAGGGTCAGGTTGAGCCAGGGGCAGTACACCATGCTGGGCAGCAGCAACGCCAAGACAATGTTTTGCTAAAGATCTATCAGTAAAAACCTGAGGAACCATATTTCAATAACAAAACCACTGCAAAAAATTCCATTCTGGGGAACCAGATGGAGGCCAGTTTCTACTTTGTACTGCTGACTGCTCAAACATGCTTTAAGCAAGTTGTTACAAGTATCAGAAACTTCTAGCACTGCAACACAGTTATGCATGGGTCATTTATGATACACTGGGCCACATAGATCAGGTCCAGAAATTACAAAATCTTGTCAGCTACAACAAACAAACAAACAAACAAAATCTTTCTAATAATATAACTTAAGTGTGTAATCACAGACAAGTCCAGCTTGACTAACAATACTATGGCTGAGAAAGACACATGGAAGAGCTGAAAGAAATAAGGTGACAAATCTAAGGACAGGTGACCTATCCGCAAATCTTAACTCTACCCATTTTGTCCCATCAGAAGTTATATAAATTAGCTTTCAGATCTCAAGATCCTTTAATTCTGGGGAATAAAACAAAGCAGAACAAAGTTCCAGTCCTACCAAGTGGGTGGTTAATTTTATTTCCACAGTTTGTCAAGTCACATAAAGTCAAATCATGATTAAGTTTTTGCTTAATGCAAATTTTTCAGTGTTTGCATTTTCAAAGAAGGAAACATTTTGAATAACTAACACAAGCCAGAATATTGTGCATGTACAATTAATACTGTTTCAGTATATTTGGATTTCCATTCAACTGTTGTCTTTCAATAGTGTCATAAATAACCAAACCAGTTTATTTCCTGCATTCTGTCTTTCAAACAGCATGATAAAGGACAAAGACAAAAATGCCCTGTCAGAGAGGGCAAAATTCAGTTTTACAAGAATCTATTTTACTGAAATCTGCTAAATATATCAAGTTTGGTTTCACAACTTCCTCCTGACCAATGACAAGGAGTTCTGAATTCCACTGGAGATGGAGAAGATTACATGCTGGTACTCCATAGTGCTTACACTGATAAATTAACTTTATTTTTAGGAAGTACAGACTCTACTTTCAGAAAGTACCACCACCGCTACACCCAGGTTCTACTTTTAGGGACAGGCAAGAAACAACAAATTCAAACCAGATAGTTTATGCCACTGATTCAAGTCAAAGATAGAGATTTTTCCCTGTATTCTTCACCAGTTCTTCCCAACTTCCTGATCTTCCTTCCTTCTGAGCAGTAGGATAAAGAACAGGAGTATCATTTTATTCATTGTATGACTACATGAGTGCAAAGAAACAATGATGACTGAAGAAGGAAATGGACAACAACTCAGAAATTTTGTATTCCATATTTACTGTGGGCAAAAGGATGCTTTATCTGAAAATGACAGTCCAGCTTCCAGATTATGCATTGGGATTTTACTGAGGCTATAATTTGAGTAAAAATGAGCTGACATCACAATTACAAATGCTAAATGTTATATGATTGGCCCAAGTCAGAAGACAGACACCATAGCCCTGAGAAAAGTCATTCTAAATGAAGCCCAATAGCTGGAATTTAGTAACTCGCACACACAAGGTCTCTGCTGTTCAAATCCAGCCAAATTAGGTAAATCAATTCCTGATCAAAAAGCATCACTGCTGGGCACCCTTCTCAAGCAGACAAGCCCAAAAGGATAATGACAGGAATTTATTCATCCAGCCCCAGAGGCAGGGCTGTGCCACACTAGCAGAGCTGCTCTTCAAAGCTAGAATGACTCTGGTATTGCCAGCCTTGGTGTTGATGGAAGATGTTGGGCTCAGCAATTACACAGACATGTCACACATTATGGTGAAATTCACTTTCTGGTCCTAATGAGGTAGCTGAAAAGTCAGGGTATGATAAGCTCACAGGTACACAAATGACCACATTAATGACATATTAATGTCTATATGTAATAGAGACATTCTAAACATACATAAATGTAGTAGGTTTTGCACATGTATTTCACAGAATTACACATAACCCCTTTCATTAATCATCACCTCAGTACACTTAGTGCTCACCTGAAGAATTCTTGTGCCCATTTTTTGAAAATTTTAGTGCTAAATTTAAGATATATTTAATTTTTAATGCTAAGCCATGTCAGATATTAAAGTCATTGATACCTTCTAAGACTATCAAACACTGTCCCACAGAGCATTTATGCTGTTTAAACAGACCCTTTATGTAGAATGAAGAGGTATAAATGAGACCCATGTACCCAAGTACCCTGCACAGGATACTCTTCAGAGTACTGCTAGCTGCTTAAGCAATGCCACACAGCCTAGAGCTACTTGTGGCATTGGTGAGTTGCACAGAGAGGCTGCAACTGGGGAACAATGACAACAGAAACCCATCTATAGTTTGATAAAAATTTTCTGTGAAACAGTGCTTGCTTAGCATATAAGCACAGATGGGTCTATTTTTTGCTGTGCTACCCTAAGCCAGTAATAGAAGCCTAGTAACATACAGCTACAAACTGGCACAAGAACTATTTTCACCCTTTTTATAATTTGGGGAGTAAATTTTAGCTGTGAGTTCATCAGAATTCCAATATAAAAGGATTTGGATAACAAAAGAACTGCAACAGTTTGTGAATTCTGACTTTACAGCTACTAAATAGACACAGGCATATATGCATTGCCCCATAGACAGCTGGTATATCATGTGACATTTTTTAATATATACACCTATTATATTCTCATTTTCAAGGATGAAAACTCTGATAATATAAATGATTGTACAAAAAGGTGTCATCTATTGATAACTGAAACAGTTGACAAGTGCAGCCCTACAAGTCAGTTCAAAGAATACTGTAAGGGAAGCCTACTCAGAGAAATGATAATGAAGTGGGTATATGCTGGTACGTCATATGTACTACATAAGCAAGACCTCTCTCAGCTGCTGCATCTCTAGCTCCCTTCAATCACTCATAAATTAATCCCAGCTGACTACCAGATGCAATTGCAATTTCAAGTTCTTTATAAAGACTCCTCTGTTAGTAGCTCTGGGTAATTTGACCAATCCTGGAGTTTTTGGCTTCTGCAGAGGTATGCTTGTGTTTAGGATAAGTGTAGAAAGTCAGATGTGAAATACCAGGCTTGAAAGACAAACAGGTCAGTACATCAAGTTAGAACTTCGATCCACCTCTACAGAATGAAATTATGTCCTACATGGTCAGACACATGGAAGCCCCCTGTCTTTGCGTGGACAGTCAGTCAAAAATTGTCTTGCAGGTAGCTGAGATGTGGGGGTGGCCTGGGAGGAAGGGTATATGGGGACCCACAAAGTCGCGATGGATGTAGGATATAGAACAGAGGTGTGGAAAATATTTGGATGGTGCTAGCTGCCACAAAATCATGTAGAACTTTGAGTTGTGCACTTCTATAATAATCTCTTCTGATGTATTTCACAAGAAGCCTGTGTTATGCGGAAACAAGTAAATATGCACAAGCACAAACTATTTCCCAGCACAGCTCTGCTAAAGCAATACTTACTACTTTTCTTTGAATTAGAAAGCCTCAAGATGGCATACAGGAATTAAGTCTTGTCATCCTGGGGTGAAGTATTAGTCTTTTTTGCATATGCAATGCCACAGCAAGCTCAGAAACATCTTGTGTATCCTGATTTTTAGCTTCACTTGTTAAGTTCTAGGCTGAACCTACATACCATAAAGACCCATTTCTCAACAGACAATTCAACTGAGGAGGGAAACAGCAGCAGAACACACATTTGCTCCCAGTTTGCCTTATGACACCTGACCAAAAAGGGACTTCCTGACCTGTGAGGGGAACTCCTCTGACTAACAGTGAAGTTTCCATTCCATCAAGCTAACTCCCCCGTTCCAGCTCAGCAGGTGAGAATTTAAGGCAGTGGAACCATGAAAGGGAGATTGTGGACAGTGTCCTCTTGGCTGCCACCCAGAGCTTGGTTTGCCCTTTGCAAAGACTCCCTCGTGCTTTCCTTGAAAGGGATAGAAGGTCCCAAGAATGGCAGAGGATAAAGGGTCCCAAGAAGGACAGAGGGATAGAAGATCCCAAGTATCATTTGTAGGGGTTTCTTTATTGGTTAGTTTTTTTGGGTTTATTTTTTAGTTTCACTGTATTATGTATTATATGTAGAATTCTGGAGAGAAGAATAAAAAGCCCTAAAAGGCACTTTGAAAAATTATTTTTCAGACCACATGCACATTTTACCTTAAAAATCTTTAGGGTCCATTGCTACAACGTGATACATTTCCACCTGTACACCAGCCATCATTTTCACCTTCTAGCAGAGTTCCTTGGATTTTGCAGATAGTCTTTTGTATCTCATATTCCATCCCATTAGGATCATAGAATCACAAAATATGCTGATTTGGAAGGGACCCATCAGGATCATTGAGTCCAACTTCTAGCCCTATGTAGGACAACCCAAGAATAAATCACACCATGTACCAGAAAGCGTTGTCCAAAAACATTTTGAACTCAGATAGGCTTGATGCTGTGACCACTTCTCTGGGGAGACAGGATATTGAGAAATAAGCCCTATTCTATAAAAGAATTTGGCCTAAATGTGTATAAAACCCAGTATTTTGCAATTCCTATTTGTTCAAGCAAATTCTGACTCTCAGGTACAAGAGAGCTATATATCCAAGTTAAAATCCTCAGAACTAAAAAACCCAAAATGCTCAGTCCTAGTCTGGTCCATGAAAACACCTGAGCCCTTACAGGACTGTGTTGGATCCTGCACTCCAGAATAACTTAAAACTGTCTTGACCAAGCTGATTAGACATCTCATTCATGCCCAAGCACTTAACACATAGCAGCTAGGTGTTTCTCCTATCAGCTCCTGAAGAGGTTGAGTCTGACACATGTCAGTATACTCCAGTCATTGGGTCAGGCTGATGTTTAAAAGTAATAGCCACCACTTCTTCACTTCGTTTTTCAGCACAGCTGCAAGTGATATGTGTTTTACCCTGGATATGCGATAATCATAAGTCACCGCCTCTTTTCCTGAAGTGCTGTAGGTCTTCATTTCACAGAAAAGCATCCTGAGTGGTGCCTCAGCCTAAAGGGCCGAATTTTCAAAATCATTGAAACTGCACTAGTGACCAGCAAATCATTGGTGTGGGTGTGGAGATGCATGAACACATGTGGAAAAAAAGGAGCCTACATGAGAAGGAAACACCCTACATGAGAAGGGACACCCACCTGAGGTCACTCAGTGAGGTACGGAAAAAATCATACTAGCAGGAACAAGAACATAGGTCCTCTCACCAGTCATGAAAAATAAAAAAAACAGTACCAAAATTTCATACACTGAAAAAATTGCCAACAAGGAAAGGCATAGGCAGTAGCCAAGTAATTGTACTATTGCCTTACAGCAAGAAAAAAATATGGATTTGAACAGAGGAGACAGGTAACTGAATTAAATTTTATCAGAAGCCAGCAATCCACTTGCAGTCTAGAGAATGCAGGTTTAACACCCATGTCTGGATTTCACTTGGAAACCCAAATATTTGCTCTTCACCAAAGTCCTCTGACCACACCTATTACAATCTTTCACACAGCTGCCTTCCCTTCAAAAGAGATTATTTCCCCTCAACTTAAGTGGTCAACATCAGGCCAATAAACCCATTATAATCAACCATGCTGGTGCTTCCTGCATAGCTTCTGACATTCTTGTCTGTTGAAACTCCTCTGACCTTGGGGCTGTATCCCATGGATCCTGCTTTAATCCACCCCTACGTTTTTCCATAATAAGGTTCATGTACCCCCACACAACAAATACAAGCACACATACAGACAATGTTTTAAATAAGTAGTAGTTTTCCCTTAAGGGTAAAAATGTTCTGTAATAGTATTTCTTTTTGTTATGAAATACTGTAAACGATCTTGGTGTGGTAATATTTTGTAACATGTTTGTGTTATGCAACTAAGGCTGTAGGATTCAGCTGACTTACATGCACCTGGAGATACTGACAGATAGTGGAGACTTGGAGCTGTTGAAAAGCACTTACATATCCTTGTGCTTGTATAGATGCACACAGATAAACACACAAAAGAACTAACCCATCATCAGTCTACATCCTTTTACAAAAAAAATACTAGATAGAATAAAGTTTGTGTAGTTTAATTTCTTCTCATTTCCTGTTCTCTTCAAACGAAAACCCCTTTAAATCTTAAAACCCAGTATTTGTGCCTCTTTTTTAGGAAGGTAGAACTTCTGCCTTCTGTTCTACAAAGACATGTAAATCCTGTTGACTTCAGCTAGGCCAGGGCAACTCAATATCCTCAACTTTGATTTTGATTCTTTTACTCAGCTTTTAAATCAACTTGAAAAGAAAAATGTAGAAACTTGCCAAATATTCATGTTTCTAAAGCAAATCCTACTTCCAAGAACATAATTGTTTGTTTAGTGACTTCTTTCGTATTCCTAAGATCATCATCAGGTTAAGGTGATCTGAATGACAATACTCATATGAAAAGCAGTTTCACACTTCATCTTCCTCTTTTCTTTAATTCTAGCAAGACAGTGGCTGACTGCATAACCAAAAGTTTATCTCAAAATATTCACAGACCATATGGTTGTGCCTAGGGAAGTTAACCCTCAGTGGAGTTAAGCACCAGCCTGCTTATTGCCTCAGCACAAGCATCACAGTTAATCACATGCCTGTCGTGGCAGCATCAGGCATTTTTTCACACTTTCCATCATCCCACGGATTCTCTCATCTCAGAATTGTGGGATAGCAGATCTGTGTAGGAAAGGTAGGCTTTTAATACTCACCAAAGAGTTGGTGTGAGCAAGAAATTAATTTGGTACTGCATGGAAAGACAACAGAAATATCAGTTTTTGGAGGATAAGGAAGATAATAAGAAGGTTCAGACTCAGTCTCCGAAGATAATACTGAGACAATGATAATTGTGGTCAAAAAGTGTCAAGCCTGTGCAAGATCAAAAGGTAGAGAAGGGTTTTAAAATACAAACAAAATTTTACTAGCTCATAACTCTAAAAAGAAATCTGAGTGTTTCCCTGTATTTCTGTTTCCCCCCCTAGCTCACAGCCTGTGCCATCCAATTCTAGGGTTCTGCACAGGGCCAAATCCAGGTCAGGCCGCAGTGTGACTCCACAACATAAGCAAACACACAGATGTGTGTGGCACCACTTATTACACAGTTATAAATCTGAAACACAAAGCAACAGACACCAGAGCATCTACATATATATATACCTTACCAGATATGACCATTCCTTGAAATGATCTGTAATCCTACAGCATTTGCATGACTCTAGCACACTTTGCGGGTGTCCTGCACATACAATCTACCTGTCCTTGTAGCGAGCAGCATCAGGCTCTTGTGGGTAGGATCTCATACTGCACTGTACACTCAGTGCTGGGCAGTGTAAGATGGATCTGAAAGCTGAAGCCATAGGTCAGGGTAGACTTCAGGGTCTTCAGCACACTACTACACAGGAGGTAGGTGTGCTCTTCAGTGCACCACAACAGAACGTGTATTAGAGGCTCTTCTCCTGCCTTTCCTTTACATGACAGCCTGCATGCTCCAGAGCTTCCCTCCAGGAGTACTTCAGTCAAACTGGTTTCCAGCCCAATGGATCCCACACTGCAGTGCCACAGTTGCTAACATTACTGATAATATACTTGCAGAGAGAGCTTTTCCAACTGAACATTAAAACTGAAGTTCAGGGGCCTTGAAGAAAGGTCTGCTAATGGAACATATGCTGAACTCTGTCGAAGTGCCACGCTGCTTGCTGTAAGCATGTAACATGTGTGAATGAGGACCAAACTATGGGGCCTCCTCAAGAGTCAATGGAAAGGAGTTGATGCTGTCAGCAGGGATGATGCACAATTACATCTCTCTGAGCCCCTCCACATAGGAAGTGAGCATTCACAGCACTTAATTAGTAAGATAAAGTAGATCTGGGGAATTATTGATATTGACAATCTCCAAAAGAGAATAAGAATTCTTAATATTTTACAGGATTTGACTCTAAGGAGCTGTACCTCAGATACAAACGCTGCCCATCAAAATATTTTGCATTGAGGTCACTAAAATGAAATACCTGCCTTAGAGACCTGGTTTTGGTTTTCTGCATCCATCCTTATAGAATACATTCATGAGTTACAGAGATAACAGATACCACATTCTTTTACCTGAACCCTTACATTTTGTTCTCATGCCAAGAGTTATGCCAAAATCAAACCAATACTAAAAATACTTCTGAAAATACTATACTGTCAGTCTCTTGTTATGTCAATCACCTGTAGGTGCACAGGGAATCCAAAAGTCTTATTCCTTTCCCATTCAGTAACTGTCACACAACACTTTTAATACAAGAAATGTATTAAATTATAAAGCAAGCACAAGAGACCTGTTTGACTCAGATGCATTACCAGTGCTTTTTTTTTCTGCATGAATAACTGTCACTCTCATTTTCATTTTGGTAATTACAGAAAATGGGCTGTTTTTAAATGTCTGTTCCAGCAGACCTGAAGATGTTGATTTCAGACTGATTCAGACTCTAAAGTCTAATTCATGCAGTTGATCCACAACATTAACTGGAGTGTAGGTTTCATCAATTTGGTAGAGTGTCTTTTATAACAGCAGATGGTAATTTTTTGATATGTAAAGCATTAAATGGACTCTTTTACAAAACCACTTTAAATGCTTTCTTTTAAAAAAAGCCACCAACCAACCAAACCAAAACCCACCAGAGAACTACAAAAATTGCTCCCCCCACAGTGCTCAGATACTTTAACCCAAAGAAATTGCTGACAGATTTGTTTTCAGCACAGCAGAGTAAAGAGCTGACAACGTATTTTTTTTTTTTGCTGGATATGGTAACTTAGGTCTATTTTTAGGTCTTCTTTTCCATTTTTAAAGTACACCAAAATAGAAATGGGCTTAAAAATCACCATCTGCTTCTAGAAATTAAATAATTCTCTGAAGAATAGATAATAGGCATAAAAAGCCTACTCGCAACTCTCAGATCTTTCATAGCAAGATTGAAAGTCACATGCTACTTGTAAACATTTTTCATTTCATCAAACAATTCTGCAGGGTCACAACACCCCTGTAAGTGTTCAATACACCTATTTATCAGTTATCACCAGCATAAACTGTGTACATTCTAGTCATGAATGACTGACTACCAAATGCTATTGCTATTGCTTTTATGACTTAGAGTAAATCTGCTGATACTTACAGCACAATAAAGGCTCTCCCCATTTCTTTCTTTAACTTTGATTTAGTTAAGGTGGGAACTACCCTATTTCACAGGGACTTTTTTTTTTTTTTTAATGTCCATTACAGCTATTCTGCAATTAGCATGTTAGCATTACTTGCAAGTGTGTGTAAAGAAATCTGAGCTTGTTTGCATCCAGCTAGTTTGGATCCTGCTAACAATGAATCACTATGTCGGTTCAAGATGGCTCTGGATGCGGACACTTGCTCACTGGCTGAAGCCTGTCAGCAGTTTCCCCATCCTCAGCATTTGTGGCCCTGACAGCTCAGATGACTGACTGCCCAGCAAGTCAAAACCCCATCTCCTGTGCTCTACCCATGCACCAATAGCCTTAGAAAACAGCATGGTACTAATGCTGTCAGTCGGTCTTTACCCTTGTATCTTTTGAACCTTACACAATGTAAACTGAGCTTGAAAAAGGTGGAAAAGGAGGATCCATTAGTTTTCCATGAAAAGTGGTTTGATGAATGAAAAAAGGCTCATGCTAAAGTGCCTGTTCCACTTCCTTTCTGAATTAAAGTTCCTGCAACTTGGTCATCACACTTTCTGAGAGGGCTCCAGACAAAAACAGCACGTACCCAAGGCTAGATGGCATATATCCCCTCCCCTCAGCTGGGAATATCAGGGAAGTGGGAGCAGAGATTGTATGAAAGAATGGTCAGAAGGTGGCAAAGGCCAAAGAAGAGAAAATGAGTATTACTAGTATGTGGGCTGGTGGGACGGTGTTCCCTAGTTCTATGATTTCAGTAAAGATGACAAATTTGCAATTGCAGTAATTTCAGTTTAAAACATTTCTATGTTTTGAACCACAGAAGAGCACTTACCTTTTTAGTATCATTTTCAGGAAAGGTAGTTTGGTTTGTTTTTTTCCCCCCATGATACTCCATTTAAAAAGCAATGTCTTTTTCAGAGAATAAGACTAAATCTTCTAAAATATAAAATGAGATAAGACACTGCAGGATACTTTAAATGACACATTTGATATGTTATAAACAAACATGTTTACAAAATGAAGACATTTTGGAAGTAGTAGTATTTAACAAGAACCATTTTTTAACAGGTTTGTCTTATTGTAGTTACTTAAAATCAAAGTTCACAACAGCACCAGTTCAAACAAGAAGATGTCCATTATTCGTGTTTATACTTGGTGGATTAGAATTTTTGTGAAATGCAACTTAAAAGGCCTGCTAGTGGCCACTGTAGCAACAGCATTTAGGCTAACATTTTGACAAAAAGAGAGCAGGAAAATCACAGAGAAACATATGCTTTGTTGATATATCCTACTTTGGCAGGGACAGGAATTCTTCAGAATAATGTGCAAGAATCCTCTATTTCTAGTAAACAATTGAGAAACATTTTATTTGTGAGGGAAATTTGTTCTTATTTTTTTCTGAGTCAGTAGTCAGTAACTAACGAAAGGAACTTCTCCAAGAAAGGGAAGAAAAGAGTAATTAAGGCAAGCAGTGGGTTTGAAAACTTTAATGTTCCTTGGACACTTTTTCACATTTTCAAAGGGGACCCCCTTTACTGAAGAACAGTTGCAGAAAAAATAGAACAGATTATGAATAGCCAAGATTCCTAGTGATCTCATTGGGAATTACACATTTATTTGGAAAGCATTAAAGGAATAAGATTACAGAAGCAAGACCTGATCCAAATTCCATTATGTAAATGGAAAAAGAAAATTTTGTTGTCTTAAAAGGAAATTGAATTGAGCCTTTAGTTCCCAGTTAATGAGATACTAGTAAACGTTGAGAATTGCAGGGGAAGTGATAAAAGAGAGATGCCACTTCGGGTTGGGTTAGATTTTTTCATATTAAATACTTATTTAATATGAAGGTTGTGATTTACTCAAGATTTATCATCGTAAGACTCTTCCTCCTACTGACTCAATCTATCTAAAGCACCATTCAGATATAATGGAAATAGGGCATATCACAGATTCTAAATGTTTCATTAGTCTGTGGCTGAGCAAAGAAAGCTATTTAACCTGCATAGGATCCATTTCTTATTCCAGACAATTTATTCCTTTCTTCAATAGCATACAGTTATTGCTGGTTCTAATGGTATTACCTGGTTTGAAACAAACACTTCATAGATTCCTCTTTCTTTTACAGTTGGGACACTTTTATGACTTGTTCTATTCCACTAAAGTTGCTTTTGTAAGTTCATGGAATCACCTATATGTGTACCAGGGCTGCAAGATGATCTCACAAACAGGTTCTCCCACCACTTCTAAGTAACACTTAGGCCAAGTGGGCTCATACTATGCACCTATGTTCTAGAATCTGAACCCAACTCCAGGAGCAAGGATTAATCTTTGGTGCTGCAAGATTCTCAAAACTCTCTGCTTTTGCTGGACCCAGAATAAGTTCAAGGCACTCAGGAATGGAGTCTGCACAGCAGGACTGTTCAAGCAGCATATCACCGTCATGAGACTTTCTGTTCCTTCTCTGAAGTTATAGTACACATAGGGGACTACAAATAATGTGAATTTCAAGAGAGAAACAGATCCATTTTGATCTACTTTTCTTTAAAATTAATAAATTCAGGCCGTGCATGAACTATCCAGTCATATCCTGTAAAAGTTTAAACAGTGAAACCACAAGGGAAAATAAACTAACATCTCTTCCCTTTTTATCTTAAAAGTGTCTGAAATGAATTGGTTGCTAAAGAAACCTGATATAATTGTGACAGAGTGTTTTGAAACCCTTAGTGGAGTTCATCTGAAACCTCAGCATAACAAGTGGCCTCTTATCTGCGTACTATTCCAGGAAGAAATGCATGGCATTTCGTCATCACAGCTGAAAGAGTAGCTGGCTCTGCACGTAGGCTAGGCGAGAATAAGAGCCCTCAGCTATAATGAGGGCACACTGGTAGCTAATGCTTAGTCAGAGGCCATTTCCTTTAGCCTTTGCAACTGCTTGCAGGAGTTGGAATGCAGGAAAAGGCAAAAAATAAAGTAAACATATTGAAGGTCAATGTTTACCTTCTGTACTTTTTCTCAATGCAGATTAATTCTGAAGACATGGCACAGATGCATTAATGTGGTGACATCCTAAACCATCCTCCCTATTACAAGGACTTTAAGTAGCTTTATTTAGTGTGGCAGTTCATGAGCAGAATTACTTAAAGGAGAGAGAATCATAAAAAAGCAGATGTCTCCTTTTTTTTTTTTTAGTCTGACATTTAAAGGCAAATTAGTAAGTGGGAGTTTAATATAGATATTTCCTTGTGAACACTGATCTTGAATTTCCAAGCAGGCAAACCGACTTTCTCCTTAATAAAGCTGTTGAAACACAGATAGCTTGTAGCAATTACTTCAAAAACAGGGATGAATCTTCATATGTGAGGGAATATGGTAAGGAACATTTCTTTTTATAGGCTTTTCCTCTTCTGTACATCCTGAAGATGATAATATGAGTGATGTACTGTCATGCTTTTTAACACAGGAATCTGCATAATTTGAAAATGGAATGATTAATCAATAGAATATGAAAATGTTAAATATGAATGTGTAGCAATGTTCAGGCTGTAAGTTTGCAAGACACTTAATTTGGGACCACATTTTGCTTTCTAACTCTGCCTGCAGAAACATCGGCAATTATTGTGAATTTAATGAGCTATCACTATGCTGATTTAAGCATACAACTGTATGTACTGTACAACTGAACACACTGGACTGAGTCATTTTACATACACCAGCAGTTGCTGGTCTGAATAAGGGCTAGATTCGACTTGTTCTGTTTAACTCACTGGCTGAACTGAAAATAGTTGGCACAGATTTTTCTCAGGAAATTCAAACTTACACAAGCAGAGGAAAAACATTGCAAATGAGATGCTGCTGTGTGCAAAAATTCATCTTGGGTAAAACTTTAAACCCCAGTAATAAATCTTGTTTTCAGTTCTCACAAATAGGCTTTTCTATTCAACTCTGAAGGTTTAAAGCAGTTGTTAATCAAATACTGTACACAGTACTAAGCAGGAAAGTGTTCAGTTATTTCTGAAACACGTTATTTTGAGGCTATGTTTGAATCTTCCATATTTATGTGATGAGAGTTATGTCACAAAGTTAATCATTCCCAGGATGCTAGCATTCGGGGTAATGAAAAACTTCTTGTGCAAGCAGTCATTAATCAGTGAGTCTAACATTGCATAATGCTTTCTCAAGCATGTGTTATGTGATCAGAGTACAAGGCTGCATAATACAGCAAAGTGTTTATGCCATATGCTGACCTTTTCTAAAGCAGAAACGGAGCCATGTGATGTGCCGCTCCTGCCAGCATTTGCTTATTGCCAATAATTAAGTTTGATGATATGAAGAAACACAAACTTGTATTGCTTTAGAGTTCTAAAAGGAAGAAGCTTTGAAGTTTTTGGCACTGTAAAGCACAAAGATAGCCAACTTGGCTTGGATACACTACCGTTGTCCATTACAGGCACCGCCCATCAAAACTGGAATCAAGTGCCCTGCTCAAGTGGTTACTGGTATTTGTGTAAAGGAAAACATGTGCATCGTTACAGGACTGCTGTATTAACCAGAAGACCATAAAGGTCACAGGAGCAAAGCAGCCAAAAGCATGCTTGGTACCTCAAATCTCAGAACATCATTATTACATTTGATGTTCTTGTGCAATAGTACTAGTAAGCAGCTATTACTTAATCTCCTACCAGTATTACACAAAACTATACTTGCGAAATACTTCAGATAAATATGCTGTAATTATACAAAATATAAAAACATGTATAGGGCAAAATGTTTTTGTAACTCTAAACACACATACCTGTGGGGATGTGGTTTGAGTGAGCTATTCGAAAAATTGAATCAGTGATTTAAAAGCTTCTATGAATAATCTTAAAAACTATGTAAACTATGTGCTAGAAGAAGAGTGGATACATGGACATATATTTTATATACTGTGCATGAGCACACACACACACACACACACACACACACACACACAGAGTGTGGATCAAAAGCTCTGTCTTGTACACAGCCAATTTGTGTCTGTTGGCAGAATCAGGCTACTGAGTTGCAATAACCAGCTTCATACAACTTTTTTAGCACAGCCAACTGTAGCTAGACACTGTTGCTCCAACATCATTCCTCCTCTCACTTGCCAGTGTTTCCTTCTCTCTCACTCATGACTGCCTTTTCTACTTTGAAAAGCTAGTACAGATAGGGATAGCCAGTATCTGTGAGTATTATCACCTGTTACCAGCAACTCAGTTCCATTATGTGATCCATGATATGGTACCAATGTCTGAAAAGTGACTTCTGATATCCCTTGCTTACACTGAGGAAGTATTTTCAAGCTTAACTAGGAATCCTGAAGAGTAAAGCCGACTGGAAGCACAATTACAAAACTAAGACATCTCTGTACAGCAACACAGGTGTCCTAGCCCAAAATTTAGATTCCCAAAATTCCTGCTGAGATTTTGCATCAGGAAGTGATGGTATTAGGCAACTGCACGTAGGAAGTGCTGTGTCCAAGGCCTTTTGGGATGAATGAATTAAACCTTCTACATCTTCTAAGGAATCTGACTCATTAAGGATCTTCATGTTTAGTAGACAGGAGTCTGAACAAAGAAAATGCTGGGGACAATAGAAAAGTGAGCAGGTCTCCATCCTTGCTACAGTATCATAAAACCAGGGTGATACTTGCTGCATGAAGGAACTGCAAGACAGGCCTTACCTCTATAAACTATTAGGTAGATGTCATTATCTCTACATCCCAATAAATTAACTTGTAGAATAAGTAATTAGAGAAATTTCATCATGTGTAACTTCAAAGAATCCGGTGAACAGGTCACTACTGTAGGAAAGTTTGGCTCAGGCCAATTAAGTGAAAGGAGAGAGAAGAAACTTGAGTTGCTTTGCTGTTCCATGAGTCCTTCAACTACTGAGCAGCTATACAGATGGAAGTGCCATAGCATATCCCCTTCCCTTTTTCAAAAAAGGACCGATGTCAGATAAGATTCGTAAAATCCAAAACGGAGACAGGAACTTCATTCCACCCGAAGTGGAAAAAACCCATGTCCATGTGTTCATTTACGATCTAGTAACTTAGACAGAATTCTTTCTGTTATGCTGTTTTTGTGGCTCCCACCTCCTTTCATATATTATACAGACACTCTAGGAATCATATTTGGAGGTTACAATCTCTACTAGTCTTTTGGGTACAGAACTCAGATGTTGTAACCAACCAATACAGAAAGATCTAGTTTGTGGTATTGCTCATGAAGAAATAGAAATGACTGTGTTGAAATTAACTGTGACCTAAGAATGCAGCCTGAACCCACCCTACAAAACCTCTTTAGTATACACTCTTCCAAGACCCACTGCTTCTTAGAAGCATGCTCCCTGGCTCTCTCCTCCTTTCACCTCTACTTGGACGGAGTGGTCAAAAGATGGTAACTACAGGACAACATGAACCATACACCCTCAGGGGTCACTAGCTCGAGATACTCACATGCATTTCCAAAAATACTTCAGCTTTGAAGACTACAGTCCCAGCAATAAAGACTTATTATACAAAAGATGGAGAGTCAAACTTTTTTCACACAAGCCTACAGATGTATTATTAACATTTATATGTCAGAAAAACACAACCTTTACAACTATATCCTCACAATTATATTTTTTAACTTTGTCTTTCTAAGCTGCATGGAAGAGACACATTTAAAAAAATTACAACTGGCTTCAGAATTTTTAACATACTAAAAAGAATTGAGCCAAAGATGATATCACAAAGTCCCTTATGTTTAAGGGAAAATGTTAAATCAATTAGCAGTTGCCAGAATAAAGAAGCAACAATTTGATGTATAAGTTCCTTACAAAAATAACAAACTTTCCATGTTCTTCTGAAACTGGTTATATTATGCAACAAGAAAACTTCACCATATTCTCAGCTTGTTATTGTTACAAAAGCTTTATTAGCACACGCTTCAGAAATTACAATCAAAGGATAGTACTCACTAGCCAGAACTTTGAAGAGTTTATAACATACATGCACAGACTATGCCTTAGAGGGTTAACATACTATTTTCAACTCAAGTATTACAAATACTTTGGAATACGAGGAGTTAGCTTTGACACAGAATGTTCACACCCTCTGTAATAAATTCTTTTAACATACTTCATATTTCTTCCCATGTGAATGAGTGTCCTTGGAAGAATTATCTACTAGATAAAAGCTGAAGATGAAATCTAAGTCTAGACTTATTTAAAGAGGGTAGACACTGATCTTATAATCTGTGACAGTGGCTGATTAATGAGCTACTCATGATTGCTGCAGGCCTCTCCAAACTGCAGGAGCAAATGATATTATAGCACTAAGAGGAATGTGCTATCTGCATGCCACACCTTTGTTGAAACTTAAGAACTCTCTTTGATTTCTACTACATTTATTCTAGACTTGAACTACCCTAAGTACATGACCAGATACACAGTAACACACATGCATACCCTCACTACTCGCCTGCTGCTTCTGCAGCGAATTTCTGTGCTATAGAACACATGGTAAGTATGCCCACTTGTAGCAGTCATGGTACGTGCTGTGTAGGGCCCACACTGGCTGTTCTGCTGGTTGTGCTCTTGCACAAACAAATTTAAAACTTCCTGAAGCAGAATAGTAGTATCACATCCTGAGGGATTGATTTGGTCTTGCCTGACAGTCTGGATAATTTTATTTACATGTACACACATAAATACACACATACACATGCATGCATATGACATGCCAGTATACATACATATATATATTATAAAGCATAATGAACACATTGTGTAAACACAGCACACTCTGCTTAACTACAGAAATTTCTATTCAACTCTGTTCCAAGTCTGAAACAGAGCATGATTTAAATCTACAATAAAAAGGGCATATAATCTAATCTTTAGCGGCAACTCAGTAATTTCTGATTACATCTTTCAAACACCTTACAGGGAAACTTTTTAAACTCTACTAACTTTGCTTAAAAAGTACTAATGTTCTTAAACTGAAAAGAACACATAGAAAGTTTCAAAAGTGCTCCTGACACATTCATGTCTGAGATTTAGAAGAAAGAAAAGCCAGCAGGAAAAAAGGCACAAATAGAAAAAAGTCATTCTAATCCCCTAAAGTAGACAAGAGAAATTTTATTACCTTTAGCTGAAAACAATTCTTCTTTTGGTTTATCTGCTTGACATTTTTCTTCTTCTCATTTTTGGAGACAGCCCTCTGTCTAAAAGTGTGCAGAAAAAGAACATTTTAACCACATCATCATGAACTTTATCACAGCTTAAGTACACAGACTGTATCAGCCTCAGTAGACAATGCAGCCCTATAGCTTTTCAGCAGTGCCTTTAGGTTCAAGAGCAAGGCTAAAATTCCACAAATGACACATGAAAGCACATCTTGTTCAATGCACACCACTCAAATGAACAACAATTTTTTTAAAGTACATTTTTTAAATCTGTAAAAAAATTGCCTCTGTAATCTCAGCAGACATCTATTAAGGGATTTTCTTGCATGAAAAAGGCATAAGTAAAGACTATGCAGTGATAAATTAAGATTTCAGCTACTCTTCACATTGCATCTATGAGTTGGGTTTGGTATATGAAGTGACACTAGTGCTAAAACCCCTTACTTTACTCCCTAAGTCTCTGAAAACCAGATTCTGAGTAGCATAATATTTTGCCCTATCCTGTGGTGATCTCTTCAACAAATGTGACTATGATTAAATGCGTCAAAGAACAATGACTGAGTAAAATATGCAGCAGTTGAGAATGATCCTAATGTTTAATACTCTAAATGCATAGTTAAAAGCAGTTCTAGAAAAGCATTGACATGAACCTTGATGGAGAACTATGACTAATTTCACATAGATGGACAGAATTTCAAAAATAACTGGGCAGCAATGACTGCAAATGCCATAAAAAGGTTCCATTGAAAACATCTCCAAAAACACAACACTTAATTATATAATCTTAGAATAAATAAAACAACTTTTTTTCATTACACATGAGCGACTCAAAAGTATTGAACTGACAACAGCCACACAGACAATCATGAAAATTTTATCCAGAAATTTAGTAAAACTACTAAGAATGTGAGCTACTTCAGTACTGCTGAAAATATAAACAGTGTGCTACATTAAAAGCTAAAATTGTATGTGTTATATAAAGTCACACATTAATTTCTTCATGAAACTGAGAACTTCTAGGCAATCCAGTAAGTGGAACACACAAATGTTGAGAAGCTATCTGCTGATAACTAATAATGGATAATGGACCTACCTGTGTTATAACTTTTCAATATCCAGCTCACTGGAGTGCAGAAAAACTCACTATTCAATTGAGCTCAGCAGGAGGAGAAAAAAAAGCTGCTTATGTCTAGGGACCAGGAGACAATCTTTCAGAAAACCAGCAGAGACCAGGGCTCACTCATCCATGAGGCATTGTGGAGAAAAGCATGGCCTTACCAGGAACTGAAAGAGTTGAGCCTAAGTGTTTGAAGGAAGATTTGCCAGATCATACCTTTCATAAGGAAAAACCAGCCTTTATAAAAGCATTTTTGTTACAAATAACCCTCTCATTGAAGCGGAGTTCTAATACTACTACTAATTATGAGCACTGATGCCATTAAAACACATCACTTAATAAATGAGACAGTAAGTGACTAACATTTCTTTTGCTAAAATATTTTTCCTCTAGAATGACTTCAATATCATTCCAAAGTACCTTTAAAAACTGTCCTACTGATACTCACTTTGTAATAATATTCCAACTGTTGACTTTAAAGAAGGAACTCAAATTGCTATGACACTATCTTCTCCTGAGAAAAGGAATACAGAGACCACTGTGACAGCAAAATTATTTTCTGAGATCAAAACTACTAGTTAAAGGCATAAATCTACACAGTCATATGCCACAGTATTTAAAGTTATTAGATATTTTTAAATAGACATTCACAGAAGCTACTTAATCAGTGCTTGGTAGAAACAGAGGCAGCTCAATAGCCAGACTGTATATCAAAGTTATGCAACCGAAACCCGTCTGCATATGCTTAATATTTTTTTTCCTATTAACATAATTATTTTGTAGTCAGTAAAAATGAAAATGACATGTTAGAATTTCAAAAACACTAGAAAATGACCCTCTAGGCTTTATATAACTATCAAAACAAGTACCAGTACTTTATTTGCAAATTATTGTGCAAGAAATGATCGACTCAGCAAGTTTACCAGTCAACAAAATGTGAGCTCTACTGGTTATAATCAATTTACATGTAATGATATGTCTAAGTATGAATTTAAATGAGTTCTTGTCATTTCATGTTGATGAGATTCTTTATCATCATAGATATGGACAGTGACCATAGCTAATGTTGCAGAAACAGCAGAGCATGCACAAGTTTCATGAGCCAGTGGTAACCCAGCATGAATAAATTTGTTTCCATATAAAAAGACAGCCTTGGACTGCTAAGCCATGTTTATTTTCCAGTCAAATTAACAAAAATACTTTCTACAAGGTTATTTCCAGACATTTTCTGTATATGCTATGTCCACTGCAAATACACAGTATGAATCACAAGTTTTCTTACCTTGAAACCTACTGCATTTCTCTTGCAATGTATGAAAAGAACTCTGAGGCCACCACAAAATAAAGAACCTTTTAACATCATCCCTGTTGTATATAAATATACATTCATAAAACTTGCAAAAGGAATATTCTGGAGATTAAGATAATTCTAGGTTCTATTACAGCACATTGGTCATATCCCCGCACAGCCATCTTTAATACAATCATCAAAAATTTAAAATAACTGCGACGAGTGAAATAAAATTCCATTACAGTGCTGATCAGATGGTATGTTGGAAAAAGACAGGTTTAACACACAAGAATGTATAACTAAAGGCTGGCCTCGAAAATGTCATCATTTAATACAATTAAATTAATATAATGGCAACAACTTTGTCAAAAGGACACCATTAAGTGCCAAAGTGAATTTCATGTTGCTTAGTAAGTAAGATAAACAAAGCTTAACATTTTCTGAATTATAATCCTTTTCATTTCCCCAGCTTTATTAATAATATAGATATTCTGATAGAATACTCAAATATAATTTTTACTGATATGCAGAATAATTTAAATGCATATTTGGTACAGTTTCTTCTTTTTGGTGTTCAGTAGTTGCTTTTGTTTTAATAAAATGATATAGCAGATTTATGCTTAACATCACAGATACATTTTGTCTATGTAAAGAATTACAGAGCTTTTTCAATTGTGGAATGGTATGTTTCATACATGTGAAATTTTTTAAATGCTGCATGAACCTGTGACTTTGCCAATACACAGATCAACCATCAGAAACTGTAATGAGCATGACCTGACACACATTTCTGTCTTGGCTTTGTATAAGTATGGACACATTCAAAATGTTGTAACATCTGTATGATTTGCTGTTACTTTGGTGATTGTGATATTCCAGGTGCAGATGCAAAGTGCACCTTAATGGTCCTCATAGAAGTACTTTTATCCCCCTGTATTTTAAAGGCATCAGATTCTTTTATTCTCCCTTGTAGCGAGGAGGTCTCTTCTCCTTAAATGCAAGAAGGCCTTCAATTCTATCTTTTGTTGGGATAGTCTGCAATGAGCAGAATAACAATTCATTATTGACACCAAAAACAATACTAAGAAAGATATTTTCATACAAATCCCAGTTCTTCAATGCATTCAAGATGCATCAGAAAAATTATAATACAGCAGAAAAATTAAAACTATCTAGTCAGATATAGGAATATATCAGACACTTCAAGGGCATGACAAAAGGTTGATAAACAATTTGGGAGGGAAAGGAGTACCTTTTCTCCAAACAGATGAGTTAAAAGAATTCTCGAGGGTTTGAGGTTTGCTCATTTTCTTTTCTTTTTTGGGGGTTGTGGTGGGGGGAGGTGGGTCGAGGAGAAAGAGAGGCTTGGGTTTCTTGGGTTTTTTTTTGTTTGGTTCATTTTGGGTTTTAGGGAGGGGGAATAAGGTTATTAATCTGATTACCACATCTTAAATAAGCATATAGTGCTGATGCTTTTATTTCCATCATGAAAACTTGACTTGAAGTCCAAGAATATATAATCTCAAACATAGCATTCCCATTTTTCACTGGCAAAGAGGTTTGTCTCAAATTTTGATTGGTTAGCACATATACCATTATTGACATCATATTAGTGAAGTGTCCTTTGTATTATTTCATGTTAAACCAAAACAAAGCAAAAGCAAGGCAGTCTTTGGACTGGCATGGTAGTGTATGACTGGCTAGATGTATGGCCGGTACTCCTTCATTATCTTCACCCTAACAGTACTAGTACGGCTGTGTTATTGTCCTGAACTGCACCTTCTCCCCTTAAATTCCTTACAAAATCAGACAAAATATATACAAAATATAGATGGAAATTTAAATAAAATGCCAAAAAGTTTGCAGAAGAAATCACAGAGCAATTTTTAGTTGGATTTCTGCATGTTTCATAACAGGCATCAACAAAGCTTGTTTTCTGTGGTTTTTTCATGCAATCATATTTACATACCTGAGCATAACAAGCTTCTTCAATGGCTAAACCTGTTACTAAGTCAACCTGTGGAAAAGAATACAATGGTTTTTAAAATAATTTTTAAAAATTTATTATATATTATTTCCTCAAAGCTAACATAAATATTATGTTGTTATATGACACATACTAAAATACTTCTGCAAAGATCTTCTACACTACTTTAACATAGAAATGCTACACTGACATGTGGTAAGAGTGGTTAGTAACAGACTCCTGATTTGGAAATACAACTAGCATGTGATACGGTAAAAAAGTCTGCTTTTTATTACAATTCATGTGGTTAGGTACAAACCATTAGCTACCTGCACATTTATAATAACTTCATTTACTACAGGGGAAAAGAAGCGCTGCATGATTACTTAATTTTTTTCTGAAACAAAATATCTTCCTAATGTCATATAAGAACAGGATAGTGTGCCACAAAATAAACACAGATTCAAGTTCAAAAGTATTTAAAACAGAAAAATAAAGAGGCCCATGTCTATCCTGCATCATCATCATCATCATCATCATCATCATCATCATCATCTATTTTTAATACATTTAGTTTCTTTGTGAACTGCCCTGAACAGTTGAAAAGGCTGAATTTTGGCATCACTATTTCTCCATCTGTCTTAAGCACCAGATGCTGCAGAATTCACTGTCTCTCTGCTTGACTACTGGAAGGACTATGGCTATGGACCACAAGCAGGTTTCAAGGGGAGCTAAGTTACAGGATGAGCTATCAAAGGATGCCATGACATCTGTGCCATGGTAGTTTTGTAACAACAGCTTGGATGACCATTTGCCTTGACTGGCTTTGATAAAGTAGATCTTGTCTTGGGCCTCAGCGCTGAACTAGAGGTGATCATTCAGAGTACATCTAACGTTATCATCCTAATTCTATAAACACCATTATTTTGACCTTTCAATCCACTGGTAGTGAAATAACTTAGTTTGTAACATTTTGAGCCTTAGGTATTGAAATAAATCTTAAATTCCACCATTATTTGCTGTGGAAACCTAAAATACTCTCTGTGCAGTGGCATCTGAGTTTGGTTTTCAGGCCACCACTTGCTGGTGTTATGCTTTGCTGAACTTGCTGGTTGCTTTTAAGAAAAAAGGACAAATTCATCTTCTTGGATTCAGGTGCTGCACATGGTATAGTCCTCTTTCCCTTCTACCAGATTCAGCTACAAGGTGTTCTGGTGCATAGCCTAACTTTATGAACAGACCTGTTGAGCTCAGCATTAGGATATGTATACCTAAAGTAAAACACATGTCCAGGAAGGATTTTAAATGAGCTTTAGAGCTAGGTCAATAGTGTGGCAATGGAGTGGCAATCAGAATCAAACATGAAATGAGGCTCCAGGTACAATTTTAATACTGCCATTAAACTATTAAAAATAAATAATTTGCCCTTCAGCCTTTATTAGTTACTAAACACTGAGAGTTTGACAGACTTGACAGAGTATGATTTTGATAATTTTTCCCACCTGGGATTTGAAACACAATTTGCTCATAGTAGTTTATGTTTACTTTCTATTATGAATAATTAGCAGAGTACACCACTCTTGAGGTTACTAAGCCTTGTTACAGAAATCAGCATCTCAGGACTCTGAGATATAAAAAAAAAATTACATTTCTTTCTTTAGAAAGTTTTGACCAAATAGACTTTGAAAGACTACATAATGCTAAAGCAAAAACAGTACTAGGAAAAGAATGTCAGCACAGTACAACTGTTGCCAATCTGACTTCTGTCCTACTCTCACCGAAAGTACAGATCCTTACCTCCATTCCCTGATTGATAGCCAGTTTTGCAACTCTCATTGCTACTGGTCCCTAAAATGGGAGAAAAAGCTTATTTACACATCATCAAAACCTGCAAGATTTGTAACTGAAAAGTCTGCACATCAATATTCTTATATTAGGACCATTTAGACTTTGGACAGTCATTAAATTTACAGTATATAAATCATATAGCCTAGATTTTATCATTACAGTAGACATTTGCTTCTAAACTGATAGTTTCAATATTGAGAAAAAGTAAAAGCACACTATTTTCAAAATAACCTAATTATTATGTTTGGTTTATGTTTCAAAGGTGCTGAGTGTGTCAACATTTGTCAAGCTTTATCAATTTCCTTCAAAACAAGGCTTGGAATGGCCACTTTAAGATACATCATTATAGGTCTTTGCAGGGTCAGTCCTACGTCCCTACTATCACACAATGCAGACATGTGAAAATATGTAATCATGAAATAAAGTTAATTGATTCAAGCTTCAAATTTATAGTATGCTATTGCAAAAACTGCTCTGATCAAGCGATGACACTTTCCCGTGAGCGACTGAGATCCCCAGTGAGCAGAGGGTTTCCCACACTCGCCTCCAATGTGCTGCAGAACTGCAAGACATTTTTGGAAATCGTCTCAGTTCTGTGCCTATCCATCAGCATCAGCTTCTGGATGTTCAGGTCTGCTGACTTGGGAAAAGCCAAATGCTTATGAGGCAGTTCTAATAAGAAGTTGTAACCATCAATAAACTTTCCAGTACCACTGTATGTTAAATTTTTTACTGTACTTTTAATTTTTGTCTTTCTATGAAGGTATTCAAGACACAAATAACCACCATTAAATGCCATACCTAAGCTATAACATTTTACATTTCCAATGAAAAAATTTAACTGCTACCCTTGTGATCCAATGAAGTGATTCACTAATTATTTTCTTTTTCTGCCTCCTAGGAATTTTCTATCTAGGACCTTTTGCTTCCCTTCTGAGGAGTTCAGTAGCAACAAAGTAATCTATTAAAATAATGGCTATACTAAAAAATAAGAGCTGTATAACATTTTTTTGTTGTTGTTTAAAAACTGAAAGCCAGAACACATAATGAAAACACAGACCAGATCATAGCAAAATGAGGATTGATGGAGGTTTGTCTCAGTATGAAATAATTACCAAATAACACCATTCAATACAAGAGAGAAAACTTCTGATTATTATTATGTGGCTGTCTTGCCACACAGCTAGCACGGATTTTTGATATATAATATTGTGACAGTTCTCTTTAATAAAACTGTGTCTTTTTCAGTCTTACTATTGGTAAAAACTAAAAAATCAAAATGATTTGTTATACCTGAGGTAAGAATTCTCTTGCCAGAGCTAAGGCTCTTCTGTATGCAGCATCCCCTGCTTCATTCTGTTCTACCACATGGCTAATCAATCCTATTGATTTTGCTTCCTCACCATCTACAATGCGTGCAGAGAAGATTAGTTCTTTTGCCAATGACACTCCAATTGTGCGAGGTAATCTTTGTGTCCCCCCTAGAGTTTGTAAAAAGAGAAAATGCAACTATTATTTTCCCATGTATCTACAAATGTGCCTTGTTCATTTTAAGTATTTTAATTTTAAATTCCGTAAACAATTACATAAACATACAGAAATTCAAGTAGTACAAAGGCATTATTAAGTACCTTCTTCAGTTTTTCACACTACATTTAAATTGAAATAATTGCCCTGTTTCTTAGAAAGACACATAAAGAAAGGTACTATTAATAGAGATTCTGTTCTATTACGGACATATTACCTTACTTGTATCAGCCAAAAGCCTATCAAAGACGACAGTAATTAATATATCCAAATCCTCTGTTTCTTTTTAACACTACATATTTTTAAGATATAAATCACCACTTCCAAAGAACTACACTTAAAAAGAAAATGTACCTTAACAAATCTGTCCTAAAATTTGCACCTTAGGGACAATATTTATATGTAAACTAAACTAAAACCACTACTAGACAAGGTCTTTAAGAAGCCATGGTTTTGCCTCATCTGACTTCCATATTAGCTTTCCAGCCTCAACGTGTCATCACAAAAACTAGGGAAGAACAATGACAGGTGCACATCAGCAGAGAAAAGCATCTAACTTTATAACAGTTAGCTGTTCTTAGCACATTAAAAAGTTCTTTGACTTATCAGCATTTCCAGAAGGTCAACAAGCAGTAACTACATTAACCAGACATGAAGATTCCTTAGCTGGACTAACAATTAACTTTTGAGAACTAACAAACAATGAGAATGTGGAAATAATAATTATCAAAATGGAAGATGTAGATTCAAATCACTGAAGCAAATATTTATGAATTAAAACAGTGGAAATGGCCTTTATCCAGGAGAAAGGATTTTTAAAATCATAAGGTCTACCATTTTGACATGGATCTGAAACAAATACTCAATTTATACAAACAGTCTGTAAGCAAAAATTTCTTTCCAAATAGTTATTCCTGCAAGAGCATGCTAATATATTCAAATGTAAATATAAGTATATATGCAAGAAGAGTATTTATAGAAGTAGCTCAAAGCAAGGTGATAAAACATTGTGTAAATATGTGTTCAACTAACAAAACATATTAATTTCTACTACGTAATGAGGACTATGCCACAAGTATTTTATTCAAGCCATTCAGTCCTCTTATTGATGTTTCCTGAAAGTACTTTCAATACATTATGAGGTAAATAAACTGACTGGAAATAAACTAGAAGTTTTTGTAACTTAATGAATCAGCTTTCAACTACTATTTTTTCTGAACCAGAATCTTCAGTACTACTGTGTTCCTTTCTATAAAAACAGATCTGCCTTTGAGCACCTTATATAATACAAAATTGTAGACAGTTTGGAGGATTTCTGCCTTATGTCTTTCTGAAGGCCTATAACAAAAACTGAGATACATTTTGCAGACAAGAACCGGAGGAATGAAAAAAATTATCATCACAATTAAAATAAAATTTGTAGAACAAAAGTGTTAGCAAATACACAGAATGTGATAGTCTCTATGATCCTGCAGTGCTTGAGAGGATTATAGCAAATCTATCCTAATGGTCAAAGGCAACAGCAATTCAATAAATTCTGCTAATTCTGCTAAATTCTTAAGCTAAGTCTGCGATACTGATAGGGGTAAAATTTTGCTACCAGTACAATTTAGTGATATTTTTAAGAAAGGGACAAGGGATGCACAGTCACTAAAGTTATCCCACACCAGATCCCAAAAAACACTACAAGCCCTGAAGCATAAGCCTTGGCTTGCCTCACTGGTGACATTCATGGAGAATGACTAAAGCTGTATCTATCAAATTTATACCAGAACTACATGCCAGAAAAATGTGAGCTGTGTTTTCAAGAAACTCATTGCTTCTGATGCTGAGCTGCACCACCACCACCACCCCCACCAAACATTTACTGGGTTATTTATTTAAATATTGAACGTCTTTTAATTTCTCACCCAAATAAACTGTCATACTAATCAACATCTATTCTTATACACATTTTAAACACAGATTGGAACATAGCAAATGTCTACCTTATTCTCCTTAAGAATATTTTAGTCACAAATTCTTCCTTTCACCACAGCCATGGAATCAAAAAAAGCATCCAGTTTGGCATTTGATTAAAGAAAACTATTTGTCCAAATCATAAGACCTGAAACCATATGAGGCTGAATTTACTGACTCTGCTTTTTTCTTGCACATATTCCTAGTATTTTTCTTTACTTAATTATCTACCCCTTCCTTTACTGTTTTATCTCTTCTATTACTGCTTTACCAGGAAATGCTGAAAACAAAGTTTCATTGAGCAACAATATTTCATAACTTTGACCAAACAATGGATATGTTGAAGCATGAAATAGTGTTTATAGATTAAAAAAAATGTTCTTGCCAGTGTCTTACACAATAATGATTAAAGAAAAAAAAAAAGCAGACTATAGTTGTTTGGCTGCCTCCTACACTGAAAAGCCATTAAGCAGAGGAGCATACTCTTTGATTAATATTTACAGAACAGAAGCCAACAGTTCACTGCATCAATCATATATATTCAGTAGTAGGGGTAAGAAACTTGCACACACAACAGCTGTAAGACCAAATTAATCAAATGCAAACAGCACACTGAAATACATCCAACACACCAAAGTTGCATCCATTTATGAAGAAAAGACTGAGTACGCCACAGAGATGTTCTGTTTTGGTAATACACAAAGAACACGTAACGTCTGCCAACTATAATCAGAGCTAAAGGAAGTAACACCCAGTCTTCAAAGACGTTACTTAACCAAGGCATTTCATCTAAATGTAGTGTAGAATTTGATGGGAGAATAGTTGTTTCATCTTCAAAATTTAATGACATGTTATTTCAAGGACTAGTGATCTGGTATTAGTCACTGTGCTGATAAAAGTATTTAACATACACTTGCAATGTAAATGTGTTCTTACCTGAAATGGTATAGAGTAAATGTTGTAATAATTGTAAATAGCATTTTAATATACACTAATTCATATTTAAAGTTTGTTTACTGTGAAAAGACACAGTAAACAAAAGACTGCTAATTTCTGGTACAAAAACTGTTAAACAGTATTTTTTTAAATTTAACAAATAGTTGATTTTGTATGAATATTTATTTACTGTGAGTAATTCATCAATTACAAAATATGTACACAACTGATTTGAATTAAGGGAATTACGTGATAAATGCCCAAGAGTATATCCAACAAGATGAAGCAACTAGCTTACTGGAAATAGATTCATCATTCTGGCAGAGAATATCTTGAGTCACTAGTTTCTCATAGCTGACGGCACTGTCAAAACATATTGGAATAAATCGTGTTCTGACAAAAAAAAATCCAAAATTTAATTCAGTAATAATCCTGTTGATTAAGTAAAGTAAAATCCTCCCCTCCCCTCACTTCCCCTCCCCTTTCTGGGCTCAGGCATTCCTAATTTTGTCTCAGGAGAGAACTCTTCCCCATGAAGAACCCTTCCCCAGCACAAATCAGAGAACCACCTAACCACAAAAACCAGCTTTGACTGGGAAAGACACCCAAAAACATGCAAAAAGATGACAGTGTAAACGTGATGAAGAAGAAAAGAAACAAAACATTATTTCTGTAAGAGAAAGAAAAGCACTGAGATGACAAAAAGCAAGCTATAGGTAAGGCCACTCATATATATAGCCACATAGGCCATTTGGAAAAAGACTGGAGATCTGAAGAAAAATGGAGACAATGGCCTGAGGCTGACTCAGAGGTTGCTCCAGGGTCTGTAATGACAAAAAAGAGGTTTTTTTGAACAGCATTACATAGTAGGTTGCCCAAAGGACTCATGTAAGTTTGGCTTGTCAGTCAAGCCAAAGAATGCCCCACAGGCACACCAGACACAATCTCCCTAACTGAGGTCCAAGAGGCAGGAAAACTTGCTATCTCTGCCAGCCTGACAGTGGCAAACCCCATTTCTGAAACAGCCCACTTAATTTGCAAATCAGTCCTTAACTTTCACAATCCGTTCTATTCATCTGCATCTGTGGATTGGTTTATTTAAAAACTTATCTGAAAAATGCCTACACCAAACCACCATGCGTGGGTGGCTTGAAGATGACAGCTTGAATCAGAAGAATGCAGTACTTGGCTTGAAGATGTACGAATGCTTAAGATGCATGAGAGGAAGTGTAAATATACTTTAAGAATTCACTAGCAGTTAAATAATTACAGCTTTTGTACTGAGAGATGAATTGGGCACGTAATTTAGAAAAACTAATTTATTTTCAAAATAAGTAATTGTGTTGTGGATTGAGAAAACAGAAGATGGTTTCCTAGCAGATGGCTGCATACGTGGAATGGATGGAACCAAAGAAATGCATCTGGAACCCAAAGTTTACAAAATGGACTCCACTTCAAAAGGGATTCTGCACCTGGTGTAAGGAGCTCACTCCACATTTCACTCACAAACATGGTACAAACTCCACTGTCAGACAAAATACTCTTTGAGAAGCACAGATCTGTATTACTCCCCATGGACTTCTAGGACTTGCGACTCCCAGTATTGCTAATGCACACACTGACAATATATCTTATTTGGTTTTAAACTGAAATTATTTGAGGAAAAAAACAAACCAGAAATGCCAAAGACTGTTGATCTATTTATTAACTTCTATTAAGTGTACACAAATGCCACATGCATGAACACACAGAGATACTCACTAAGACCACATGCCCTCCACTTACTCCATATAAGAGCTTGGTATTTTGTTTGAGGATGCAATAAGTCACCTTAAACGAAATTCAGAAGTAGATACACATTAAAACATAAGTCTTCTTGCTGCACATAGATATTAATGGCTCACAAGACGGCATTTTCCAGTTTCAAAATTACACCCACACATTTATGAAGTCATTACTCAGCTGTTACAGGTAGGAGGTTTTGACCAGTGCTGCACTGTAAGATCATACTTCATAAATCATGTGGGATTTATGCGTAATATTAAGTAAGAACTTTTATTTAACTTGTATTTTAAACAAATAATTTTACTAATCCATATTCTTACACTTTTCAATTGACTATGACAGCTGAACTTCACTTAATGTGAAAATCAAGACAAGAAAAAAACAGGCAAGAGAAAAACTTTTGTCATTACCTAGGGCAAGTGAAAGAGTAAAATTAATTACCATGCTAGTATCCTATTTTTACTTATATTTTTAATGAGATCACAGTCAGAAATTGGGTCAGTTGCTATAGTTTTCAGTGGATGGAATTGAAATTAATAAACAACAAGCAAAGCAAAAAACAGACCAATAAATCTGAAGTCTTCACTGCTTAGAAGCAAGTGAATTGAATGTTTTCTCACTTCAGTGCTCTTCTTACAGAAATACACCATGTTATTCTTCCACACAGCAAAGAAATCTGCTAAAGCCCCCAAACCAATTCCTATTCTTTAACCCTATTCTTTCTCCTGTTCTGACTACTATCAAATTAATCTGCTTTCAACTCCTCCATAGTAATGGGTTTTTAAGAATTTATGTCTGAAATTATTCATCCCTGAAATTCTGTGACTTGAGCAGCAGCAAAGAAAGGAGAATTGGTGGGTAATAAAGTGGAAGCTCAGGGAAAACAGCAAAGTCAATGAGACAGCAGGAGGACACAATCTCACTTGGTTCAGCTACCAAATCTGAAGATGGCAGAGCACCCTCTCTGCTGATAAATATATGCAAAATGAACTTGTACATATGAAGCACACTTTTCATCTTACTTAAAATGTCCTCCCAGCAGAGGAAGCATACACTACGGCTACACTGCAGCTAACCTAGTACTTAGGCTATAATACAATGTCTGTGGGTACGGAGGAGCCTGCTAGGCCTGAGATACTGGCTCTCCCCTGGAGAGGAGATACTTTGCTGTAAGAGCGACACAATGTCGCTCCCAGGGGTCTTTGAGTTAGTTATGTTAAACTGTTGTGTTTCATTGGTGTTCTCCCCTGCTGTCCCACCCTGATACAGGTATTTCGGGCTTTCCCCCCGCCCCTCTCCTTCCCCATAAATATCCCGGGTTTTTCTCTGTTCGAGAGATTCGCTGTTACTGGCACCCTTCACTGGAGCTCTGCCTAAATAAAGGCTTGTGCTTTGGTGGAACGCTGGACCAGCTTTCTCGTCCCTGCTTCCTGTGTTGCCTGCCGCCGCCGCTGCCGAACTGAGCTGAGCTGAAATCACTCTACTATTACTGAGCTGAGCTGGAATCACTCGACTGCTCGAAGCAGCTCACACGCGCTTCGGGCCAGCCTTTCTCAAGGCTGCTTCTGGAAAAGTCGTGGTGCTCCGGGCTTTCCGCCGCGGCGGCAAATGTCTATGAAAATTTGGGGGTGGCTTTGAAAACACAGATTCTACAAATACACTGGCCAAATCCTTCAATAATGGCATACATTAATATAGCAATATTCAATGCAAAAAGGAAACTCTTCCATGAATTGGAACTTGAGCTACATTAGTATCAACATTTCAGTTTAAAGCCAGTTTCTGTGCAACACTGGACCTACCTAAATAAGCAAAAACTGGTATTTTAACACTTTATCGTCTTGGACTACGCAAATACTTTTCCTTAACTACAACTCTTCCATCACCTTCTTGACATTTGTTAATTCTTAAAAAAAACCCCCAGAAATCAAAATGTGAGAGGAAATCAACAAAGAAAGAGACTAAATAAGTGATTATTCCTAGTCTTCTGGAACTTCTTCCCAGTTGTAATTGTCAGACAGTTACAACACTACAGAAATTAAGTACATTAAGAAAACACCTTTTATGTTCCTCTTGCCTGCTGCTGTGACATAGCAATACAGGACCGAAGTCACTGTTTTTAGCATGCAATGCATCAAGGCTGTATGCAATGTCAAGTCTTTTCCCATAGATGGAGGACCTAGTGCTAATTATATTCTTCAGTCACCTAATCAAGCACACATGAGTTGGATTTCATGGGCCTTTACAGTTTAAAGGACCAAAGAAATTTGACACTAATTTTGTTTTCCTTACATCCTACATCCAAATTCCAGGAAGAAAGACATTAGGGGCTATATAGGCATGAAGTAACAAAGAAATGAATCCATATCAACAGCAAGAGCTAGAATAGCTGACCTGCATCTGTAGAGCCCTGCACTGCACTTATTAAAAAAATTACAAACATATTTTAATTAACGTAAGTCATTAAGAATAGTTTGTATAACAAACACAAAGGTTCAACAACATCACTCACTCCTGACTAGCTGGTTTCATCCTGCTCTTCAGGCAGGACTATTCTGAAGTGAGCAGAGCCCATTGCTGAATGCTTCATGATTCTACTTTGTGGCTACAGCCGGGCTGCTGGTCTTAGTTCCTGGATTCTTAGGGCAGATCCTTTGACCATTCTCTGTCAGCAATCCATCTGCTTGACTAAAGATTCAGAGCTAGAGCTCTCCCAAATCCTCAGCAGGTTAGGAACATTTTACTAGAGCCTGGAGACATCAAAAACTCTTTTACTGCCTAAGTCCTTCAGAGAACAAATGGCATTTGAACAAGAAACTGAAAAAAATATCTTTAAATAAAATTTAAAAAAAAAGGTCTTGAAATCTGAAGAGAATCATGGAATCTTTAAGGAAAAAATGTTAAATGACAAGCTTTGTAAGAGTCCATTAACCTGCAAGGCCAGAAATTTGATGAGCAAGCATGAACCCACACCAGCTTCTTGGCCTCAGTCTCTCTTCTCTTTCTTTCTCAGATAAAATGGTATCTTTTAACAGACTTACTACTTCTGTTTCATTTTAAGCCTGAGATGCGTTTCACCCTAGTTACTGCCAGCCTTCTTCCCTATCCAGATTCAGTTGTAACATTTATTCTTCTTGGAAGTAGACCACTGAAACAGCTCAGAAACTGAAAGCATTTATCACACCTCCATTTTTAATCATAGTCAAACAGGGCTGTATCTTACCATGCACATGTAATTGAAGGTCTCACAGAGAGCTGTATATGTTCTATGGAGCTATCTGGTGGAATACCAAAAGGAAGATAAGGTTGCAGTGGCCCTTATGCCTTTTTATGTTACAAAACATAAATATGATTTGAGACAGTCTACTTTGCTCTCTCAGTCTCTCTCATCTATTTCTTTGTCATATGTCTCTAATTCTTTAGGTGTTTTTAAGGTTGTAAAACATAATTATTTCTGCTGAAGAAAAAAAAAATCTGAAGCAAAACATCATCATTTTACAACTCGTTTTTGGTTGATAATTAAGTGCAAGCATTGAACTGAACCCCCAGAATTTTTGACAGTCCTATGTACTTCTGAAAAAGACTTATTAAGCAAATTTATCCCTCCGTTCTAGCCTGTTACTTGTACTCAAGCTATATACTAATTCATACCAGTGAGAACTTGTGTGAAAAAAAACCCTGGTTGTTTGAACAGACAAAATAAAACATACTAAAAAAAAAAAACCTCAATAAAAATGAGACCAAAATCACAATAAAAATGAGACCAAAATGAGACAGTGATCTTACATGGTACTCACATCATATGTGTGGATTATCCTTGAACAGAAGCAATTTTAATTGTTTTGCATGGGTAATTCCCCAGCCCTAGTAATAAGTACATCCTTTACTTACTGGTTCATAACAGAACAGAGGGCTAGGTGCAGCTGTGAGCTCAGGCTGCTAGGTTTGAATCCCACAGACAATCTCACCCTCCTTATTTGACTAAATACAGTCATGATGCCTGACAATACTCTAGCGCAGCTCTCTAAGTATGAAAGCAGTGGTGTTTTCTTGCAAACATGCTGAATAGGAAACAAACAACTATTTCCCCCTCAAAAATTAAGAAATGTATATAATATAAACTACATATAGCTGATGCTGAAGGTATAGAGAAAGGAAGGCAGGGTATGGGGAAAAAAACACTTATAAAGACAAAACACTAGGAAATTGAAGGTAGGGAGTAAGACTGAAATTGCAGGGAGTTAGAACAGATGACTGTAATGGGAAGCAAAGTTTCCAGTGACCCTGTGCAAAACTTCTAAACGTCTCCTTTTTGTGCAAGATCATCACTCTGTTTCCTAGAAACTGGGCAAATAAGGCCTTCCTTTAGCTTGGTTGTTTTCTAGAAATGGCTAGAAAAAATTCCTAGGACAATCCAAATTGTCTCTGGCCAATAAATATGTTTCATCATTTTGCATAATTAAGGAAGCCAAGAAGCTATGAAGACCACATAGGGCCCAAGATATGAGGAGAATTTCACTCTATTCATAATTAACTAAAAAATTCCTTCTGTCAGGTATTTTTCATATTAGCAGATTTAACTAAAAGGTCAAAATTAAACTAACTTTCTTCATCCTTTTGTTTGGATAAATCAAGTTTCAATATAGTTATTCATATTTCTTGATGCCCAGATGCAAAATAATGTTAAACTACGTATCAGGGTAAGCTTCTGAGAGACTGAATTCTCAAAATACTCATGGCTATGTCAAGTACATTGCACTCTGTTCCAGTTTTCTTTACAGTTTCACAAAACTGCTAGAACAAGAATCACTTAGAATTACTCAAGAGAAAACTTAGATTAACTCAGTCATCTGATTAACACTGCCTTCCCAGATCTCAATTTCTTATTAAAATATAAAGAACATTAATACAGAATTGTAAGCTTAAAGTTACAAAGGATCAACAGCTTTTGTTTGCATGATGAAAAATTGAGGTAAAGCAGGAAGGACAGGAATCTACTATTTCTGGAATTCAGAGATTTGCAATAGTTGGCTCAAATGAATCTCCAGAGCCAGAAAGGTTCTGTGAAATAATTAAGGAAACAGTACTCCATAAACATTTTGTTCAGCTGTTTTGTGGTGAACTAACTTGTGCAGCTGTTCTTCTGAGGCAGACTACACAATTGCCATTTCATTTGTTGAATTTTCTAGATGCTGAAGAAAAATGCCAGACATTGAATTCATTAGGAGTTTGGAAACTGTTTTTCTTTCTCATATAATACAGTCATAAATGAATATGAAATGGAAATAATTAGATTCTGTACTCTTGTTCAGTAATGACAGGTCTCCAAACAAGTAAACTACGCAATTGAAACAGAGCTACATTATTCATACTGATATAAAAGACATATTTTTAATTCCTTCAAATTTGACCAGAAGTAGACCAAATTTAGTCTTCTGTCTTACATTGGCCTGACACATTGATGCAACTTACTTCACAGACATCAACCTTGTGGCAGCTGAACAGGGGAGCAAAGAAAACTAGAAAGCTGTGCTTCAGTATCAGAGATATCAGATATTTCATTGTATCTTTACATTATCTTAGCTGAGAGACCAGGAGATGGCTTAGTTGTGTTTTCCAAGTGCCCTTCAGCATTCTATAATGCCATTATGGTAACCATACAACATAATTCAAATATTTTTGAACAATTGTATTTTATCTGTTACAGGATAAATGATCCATAACTGTATTTTGTATGCATATCCTAAATTCAGTTACGGTACCTTTGAAAAAAGTAAGTTTGATTATCTTTTAAGCTTAATCAGGTGGTTTTGTTTATTCTTTTTAGTATAAACAAAAGATCATCACTTTTGATCTTCTGTTCCTCAAAACCCTTAAGTACTTTACAATGTGGTAAAAACAAATGTTTAGCTTAATATTTTCTATCTTCTATTACTCAAAACTACTTAGTAGTAATGCTTCCTAAACAGAGAAAATGTCCACTTGTAATATTATAAATGAGTAGTTGGGAGGATTACTATTTTAATGTATTTATTGACACAAAAAAGTGCTAGAACTAGTATGCACTAACAAAACCTTTTTTCTTCCCCATTTTCTTCCCCTTAGTAACAACTCATACTCTTACAGCTCCCTACATGTAAAGACATGGATTTCTTTAGACTGAATGCTAAATTTTTCAAATTCAAACCAAGTGTTCTAGCAGTATAAAATAGGTTTAATATTTTCAGTTTGCTCTAACACATTATATACATATCTGTGAACAAGGGAAGTGAGATACATCAGAATCTGTTTTGCAGCCTCCGTGGTCATTAGTAATCCAAGTCGGGTAATCACCATGTAACAGGTTAAATTGGCTTTTCTAAAAGCAGAGGGGTGGAACCTAAGATGATATGTTACAGCAGATACCAAAGTTTTAAGTTTACAAATCTGATCACACCTGTTAAAATTTACAAACTACACAGGAAAATACCTCAAAGTATCACAAATGGACTAATGTGAGTTTATTTAGAAAAAGTAAAGATTGATATTTCTGTTTCCCACTTAACATTTTGTCTAAAATGTCAGGACAATTAGGAGATAAAAGAAGCTCTTGTTTGCATGTTTTTCACCTTGTTAACAAAACATTGTATTTTTTATACTGTTTATACTCCTTCACTCCACAGGAGTTTTGGAAAAGGCAAACTTCTTATCATCACAACACAGTTTCCTCATAGATACTACTGAAATCTATTTCCATAACACTCCTGTAAGATGAAGCATTATCACCTTCATGAACTTTTACATGGAGAAATGAATAATTGTGTTCCCAGAACTAGGCTAGAAGATGTGAAGGAAAGAAGGAATTATGTTAATTTTACATAAGTGGGAAATAAAATATACAAAATATTGAGTATTAGATGATTAAAGGAGAACCATCTATTTTATGAAGGAGGGGGTCAGTGAAAAAATGTATCATGTTTTATAATGCTTATGCACGAAGGAGATAATTTCAATCAAAAGTAACAGTTGAACTCATTACAGTTTCTCTGACAATCATTAGAAAATGTGAATTCACCAGTAAGTGGAATATTCAGACATATTCTTTTCTGAGCAGAACACAGGTGGGTTTCTTGTCAAAGCAGCTCTGCTTTATATCCATTAATGTGTGTAACTAATTTAAGTTCACCAGACTCTTCACTCTGAGTAAGCTTAGCCAAGATGGCTGCCCAGTCCCACAGTGAAAGACTGGCAAGATTATAGCTTTGCAGTGGACTGACCAAGATAAATATGTTAAGTTTAAGAAAAAAGAAGTACTAGGCTACCTGGACAGTTGGCCACAGTACACCAAACTCTGGCCAAAGTGAATGCCCAAGGCCATTAGCCAAAGAAGAAAGCTGGCCAATAAGCCTGGCAGCTCTCCAAGGCTCTCCCAGTTGAGGCCCCAGGATCAATGGCTGCTCCATCAACAGTTCCAAGACTCCATTTAAAATAATTCTCAGGCTTTAGAAATGGTGTGGAAAATCTATGTATGAGGTAGAAAGGCCAAAAGTCTAGAAACCCACAGACTTCATACAATTAGCTTCTTACCTTTTTATTTCATTTACTTCTTACTAATTCCTGCCTTAGCTTTATGTGTCAAAATATTTCCTACTTCCTTCTGCCATACCAGCTATCATTCTTAGGCTCTTCATTGTCTTTATCATTCACCACAAAACAAAACGGGTTCAGTGCATTATACACGTTCTTGTAATAATAATTCCCTACCAGAATTATTGTCCATTTTGTCTCACCAATCTGATTTTACGATGAGATTAAGTTTCCCTCGTAAGTTTAGCAGGTTAAAGTTGAAGGTTAATAACTTTCCTGAGTTCTGCCGATTTGTAAGAAATGGGCTGAGGCAGCATTTCACACCCTACTGCTCAGACTGGAAGTGAATATGAAACCTTTATATGGGGATCAGGTAACAGTAAGAGAGTTTGCAAAAGAGTAGATGTTAATTATCTCTGGCAGGAGGAGAAATAGCTAAATGCTACTTGGTTCAATTTTCTAGTACCCCCTGCAGGTTAATACAAAGGAGTAGCATTTGGCTTCAAAGTGAATGGCATATATATCCTGGCTAATTAAAATGAAAATAAGACCAAAGGTCTTTCATGTTGTTATTAATATTTAATAAAATATTTCTAGGCTTCTGTGTGAAGAGAATACCAAAGGGAGTTCTGACTGTATTTCACCCATCTCCTCAATTTCAGGAAATGATAGTATCTTTTGCACAATACCATAGTAACTACTATCATTGTTGGGATTGTACTGAAGAGTCTTCCTTGTTTTCAGTTTCCTCATATACATATCAAATTATCCAAACTACTCACACTCCTCTGGTCATAGAGATAATACTGATGGTTCATTTAATTTAGCTACTTCAAGTGCAAACTAATCTTCCTAAAATAGATTCAGGGTTCAAAAATAAGTATGTAATTTTGTGAATTTTCTGTATTGTGGTGTTATATATTTCATTTCTTACTGCATTACTGCATTACTGTCTAGCAATCTCGCACTTTCTACTATTGTGCAGTTTTCATTTCACACCCATATTAATTTCCTTTGCATGAAACAATAGGGTAAGCAGATTTTTACAGATCTTATTTTTCTTAAATCAAGTGCTAAAAAATTAAAATACATCTAAAAATTAAACACTTAACATAAAGAATCTTAGTGATATAGCACTTATATTTCTATTTCAGGCAGTGCTGGTAGTATCACCTTTATTATTATCACATAAAATTTTCCAATACAAAATGTTATTTTTATTTGAACATAACCCCTCAAGTTTTTTAAAAGCCCTTCCCTTTATAAGTATTAAAAACAGGCCAACAATCAGCTCATATTGCTCGTCTGGTCATAGGTTATTGTTTTCCTAATTCAGCCAACAAAGTTCACCTGTACCTAAGAATGAAACTCATAGGAAAATGTGACTTGCTCAAAAAAGAAAGGAGAGTAAAGTAAAAAAAAGGAAAAGAGAAGAGAGGGGAAGGGAGGGGAGGAAAAAGAAAGCCTTGTTTTGAGCCACTCAAACATTTTTACATTGGAACACATAGTTAAATTTGGCTTGACTTCGGTAGCAGTGTCATTTGCAATTGATTGTATTTGGGGAACTTTCAGTCTTCAAAAAATTCTTATTATGAACTGCACCAGGATATATGCCCATTCTAACTGAGAGTCATTTGTGTCCACTCCACACAGCTTAAGTAATACTTTAAATAAATAAATTTTGAAGTGACTCCCCTCTTCCAGCATACATAAGTCTTTAAAAAACACTAGCTCCATTCCCAGCTCCATAAAGGACTGTGTTTTAGCAGGCACAATAATTTCTGGTATGTTCCCATACAAATGTTTTTGATGTTCCATCTGTCCATCTGGACACTCTGTGCACTGCCCTTTTTCCCAATTGCTTGTTGAGTTATCAGCCCCAGTCCCCGCCTCAGTGTTCCAGCTTTTTAACAGGCTTTCCTGTCCCTCAGCTACTAGGTCCTATAAGTTCCAGGATCACCTTAAACACATGACCACCCACCAAGTCTGTCCATCTAAAAAAGCTAATGCAACTCCCCCTAAAACCTCATTTCTTCTCCAATTTTGCTTCCTGTTGAAATACAGTTTCCTGCTAAAATAGTCCTGAGCTGCATCTTCCTTCCATAAAGTCCCTATGAACTGTGAATATCCACTGGGGTGCCCTGCTTGCATCCACATGCTGTAGTATGATGGGCATTGCAAAAGGGTAACCAAGACCGCAGGAAAAAGCCTAAGATTTCTGCCCTGGCACCTGACTTGAGCCTTCCTATACAAGGAAAATAATGCTCAGGCCTGGACAGAAGCAAATAAATGCCATTGGGAAGTGGCAGACAAATAAATAAATGAAGACTCAATTTTTTTGCTTCAGTCTTCAGTGGCAGCCTCTCTTCCCACACCTCTGAAGTAGACAGACCACAAGACAGGGACTGGGGGACCAAAATTCCTCCACTGTAAGAGATCAGGTTCATGACCACCTGAGGAACCTGAACATACATATAAATCTGAGGGACCTTATGAAATGCATTACAGAGTCCCGAGATAATTGGCTGATGATACCCTGAGATGAGACCAGTTGGTCAGAGCCTGATGTTAGTAACACCAAGACTGTGGGTTCAATCCTCATATGCGCCATTCACTTAAGAACTGGTCTTGATGATCCTAGTGGGTCCCTTTCAACTCAGAATATTCGATAATTCTCTAATCCTGTAGTTGCCAAACCACTCACCATGATATTCAAAAAGTCATGTCATTCAGGTGAAGTTCCAGGTGGACAGGAAAAGAGGAGACAATGTATCTGTCTGTGAACTACTGACCCAACAGCCTCACTTCTATGTCTGGGAAGGTCTGGAAAAGATGATTCTAAAAGCTGTGTGGGACAGGGAGGTGATTCAGGACAGCCAGTACAGCTTCATCAAAGGTAAGTCGTGCTTGACCAACCCAGTGGTCTTGAATGATGGCATTACTCCATCAATGGACAAAGAAAGCTATCATTTATCTGGACTCCTGTAAAGAATTTGAAACACTCTGCTTTAACATCCTTCTCTCTAAACTTAAGATGGATTTGATGGGTGGACTGTTTGGTGGATGAGGAATTGACTGGACAGTCACATCCTGAGGACACAGGTTAACTTTACAATGTCCAGACAGACATCAGTGACAAGTGATGTCCCTCAGGGGGTCGGTATTGGGACCAGTGCTGTTTATTACTGTTTTGGGTTGCAATGCAAGATGTAACCAAAAGTATGTATTCTATTACCATCTGTTAAAACCAGGTGTGGCAGTGTTCTTTATCTCTTCCATGAGCCATCCTCCCTCCAGTGGGGTATCTTCTGGTAATGGGCCATTGAGTCTCACTGCAGGACTGATAAAATGACATCATCTCATTGGGAGATGCTTCAGCCAGGGGAAGGAGCCAAGCATTCCTACCTGGATATAATTTGAGATTTGTAACACCATAGTCAGCCTTTCTCCACTGGATTCCCAGAGGAAGACTGGACCCATCTACACCACCACTGGACCTTCAGAGGAAAACTACACCCTTCTACAGGATCATTGCTTCAACAGAACCACATTGTCACTGCAGGAGGACTGCAGCCACCATTTAGTTAGACTGCTACAAACACCATGCCCAACAGGGTGTCAGGTTGTATTCTGACTCTGTCATGGGATAGAGTTTTTTTTTGTACTACTGCATTTTCTATTTTAATTGTCCTAATAAAGAACTGTAACTCCTATTCCCATATCTTTGCCTGAGAGCCCCTTGATTTCAATATAGTAATAATTCGGAGGAGGGGAGGGTGTTACATTTTTCCATTTCAAGGAAGATTTCTGCCTTCTTTAGCAGACATCTGTCTTTTCAAACCAAGACAACTACCTTCAGTGATGATCCAGACATCAGGATCAAGTGTACCCTCAGCAAATATGCAGATGACACCAAGCTGAGATGTGCAGTTGACAGACCTGAAGGATGGGATACCATCCAGAGGGACCTGGACAAGCACAAGAACTAGACCCACGGGAGTCTCATGAAATTTAACAAGACCGAAGTACAAGATGCTGCAACTGGGCTATGGAAACCCCCAGTATCAGCACAGGCTGGGGATGAGCAGGTCAAAAGCAGCCCTGTGAGAAGGCCTTGGGGGTGCTGGTGGGTGAGAGGCTGGACATGACCCAGCCATGGGCACTCCCAGCCCAGAGATCCAAACGTGTCCTGGGCTGCATCCAGAGCAGTGTGGGCAGCAGGGGAGGGAGGGGATTCTGTCCCTCTGCTCTGCTCTGGTGAGAGCTCACCTGGAACCCTGCATCTAGCTCTGGGGTACCAGCACAGGAAGGATATGGAATTACAGGAGTGAGTCCAGAGGAGGGACACAGAGATGATTCAAGGGCTGGAGTACCCCTCTTATAAGGAAAGGCGGAGAGAGTTGGGGTTTGAAGGCTCCAGAGTGATTTTATTGTGGCCTTTCAATATTTCAAGTGTGCTTAGGAGAAAGAGAGATTTAGTAGGGCCTATTGCAATAGAATAGGAGTTAATGGCTTTAAACAAAAAAGAGAGTTGACTTATATTAGATATAAGGAAGAATTTTTGTTTTACAAAGTGAGGGTGGTGAGGTACTGGAAGAGGTTGCCCAGGGAAGTTATCAATATTCTGCCACTGAAAGTGTCCAAAGCCAGGCTGGATGAAGCTTTGAGCTCCCTGTTTTAGTGGAAGGTATCCTTGCAACCTTTCCAAGGAATCTCATGTCCACCTGTGAATACCTTAAAGCATTAAGAGAGAGTTAATGTCCACTCAAGCTATTCTTTGTGGTTTTTCTTCCTTACAGAGTAGTTCTCTATTACATATCCAGTGTTGTTGCAATAATCTGACTTTACTTTAGAGAAGAAACTGAACCACACAGCAATCTCTCTTCATCACACACAGAACTGCAACCAGAATCAGTATCACAGACATTATTCTGTCAAACAACTCAACTCATATATACACTTATTTAATCATGCCACTTTAAAAGTTTTAGAGAGATGTTAAACCAGAGTGAATAATAACTATCTTTAATTTATTAAATTTAAAGAGATTAGTCAACTTGTAGTATACTTTTCAAAATCAGTTTTAAAACACCAGTGCCATTGAAACATTAGTAAATCTACTTTGTTTTCTAACTGCATGTGTCTGTCCTTCCAAATTTAGAAAATCACAGCTCAGCTGCAACAAATATATAATATATACACATTATAGTATATACACATATTTGTATATTGAGATAGCATTACCGATTAGGTTTGTACAGCTCCTTCTGGCTTTCTTGGCACTCTTTGTGCCAAGAGGAAATTATAATTTTTATTTACAGTCATAAACAAACAATGGCTTATGTTTAAACAAATTAGTGAACACTACACAAAGAAAGGTAGCATCATATTTGCACTTATTAAGAGCTATTACCCTTTGCATTTGCAAAGTACATCAGTGCTTGAAATGAGATTTTGGAGATGCATAGATCTACATCTCCAGGAAATCAATTGGTAACTTATATTCGAAACAATCATCTGCATTTCCAGTTTGTTGAATTGAAGCTTTACAACTTTTCACCCTAAACAGCACCACGTTGAAACTGACAAACTGCTTCAAAATGTGAACGTTTTAGACCACAAAAACCATAAAAGTTCTCAAATGCAAAATGAGGAAATTTCAACTGGAGAACTAAAAATACGGCAACAAATCCTGAATATAATGAGCAATTCCTTTTCCCTCCTGAGCAGTCCCTCAGAGAATTTCCTTAAAAACCTTAATTAAGAAAGCTTTACTCTTCACCACATAGACATTTGTGTCCATTGAAGTGTTTCACTTTCACTTTTGAAGATGAGATACAGCAATATGCTCCAAAGTTTTGCTCTCTCAGTCAAGACAAAAATAACACACGCTAACGTCATACTTAAATATATCAAGTCCCTAGTACAATCTTGACATATATTTATGTAAAAAACCCATGTACCTACTGGTATGATAACCTTTCATGCTTGCATTCTGTATGTGTCACAGAATTTGTCAGCACTGGGGCTTTCCAGTTATTTTATTATTAAAGCGAATGGAAACGGAAACTTAAAAGGGCAAGCTCAACATAACTGTGGGCATAGTGATGCATATGTTAACAGGAGATACTAAATATCTTCCAGAACAAGCTATACAAAGTGCATTTTCCTATTCAGTACTGAATCTGCAGCAACACAGTTTGGTGATAAAATGTCATCCATCTGCATGCATCTCTTAATGCTCCAACACCCTTCTGCATGTCAAACACCTCTTCAAACTTTTAGCTTTTGTTGACACTTCATTAGGGTACATTTTGAAAATCCCCTTGATTTGAAATATATATTTTGAAACAGAGTCTCTGGAAGGCTTTTGCAACTCTCTCTTGGTTCTGGATAGGAAATTTATCTTGCATCTTTTAATTCTAGTTTTTGTATACTCAAATAACACAAAAGACCTCAAATGGCAATTCAATGAGCACTCTAGAGCTCTCCCAGTCTCCTAGCAATTAATATATTGATGGACTGCACTAAGGACTTTAAGGCCTCCAAAATCCATTCCTCTGCAAAGCCTTGGCATATGATTTTTAGTCTGAGACATCATATTCATGCAAACTCCCTGCTGCAGAACTAAGAAATCTTACAGACTCTATTATGAATTTAAAAAGCATGTAGACCTTAGAAGGAAAATATCTTAGTAAAGCAGGTAAGACACCTAAACAAGTAATGGTGGCTATTTGTTGTGAGGTGTTTCAGAGAAGCAAAGACATAGTTTCAGATAAACATTGTTAAAGTGGAGGCAGGGCTGAAATGCTTGGCTAGTGTCAATTTTGACCCCCTGTGTTGGGGGATGGGTATGTGAGCCCTGGATGAAGTTATCCCACCCCAAACCCCCTGTGAAGGGCAGCCCAGGAGTTCTGATTTGATTTAAGCCCCTGGGGTTTCTCTCTTGCTGTGGTCCTAGTGGTCCCTGACCCTAAACTCCATCCTCAAAGGTGGAGACCCTTAAGGGTTCTGTCCCTCAAAACCCCTCACCCTGCCTTTGTTCAGAGCTTTTCTGTCTCTGGATCTGAGTTTGTTCCCTATTTGTTTGTTGTATGCTGAATAAATGGTTTCATGAGCAGAAGCCCATCTCGTTCCTGTCCCATGCTGGTTCCCAGTAACTGTAGCTTCTCTGGACATGATCCTGCAGTTGCTGACTGCAACAGGTATTAGCTCTCATCAGGAAAAAAAACAATCAAAAATTTAAAAATAAATTAAAAAAAATAAATCTGTGAACCAGCATCTTTGATGGTCTGCTACATTTCAATCCAGTTCTGATTAGGATTTAAGTATTTTTACTCACATCAGCCTTGCATGTCATTGCTCATCTCAGAGCAATCTCAGTGAAATTGTACAGGAGTGCTCCCCTATCAACACAGTGTAGGTTAGGATGCTCATGCTACACAACTGTTTGTGCCAATGTTCAGGCCAGAAACTGTGGGAATCCAGAACTTAGAGCTGTGCTAAGAAGTCTGAAATTTTGATGCATCTGATCCGGTTATGGTTTTCAATTCTCTGATAAACTTGTTGCCGTTTTTTCCAATGCCACAGATAATTTCTTAATTTCTAATTTTAATTGACGCATCATTACTTTCCCCACAATCTTTAAAGATTTCTAGCAGATACACTGCACCTATTCATCTACTGCTTACATAAAAGTAGTTCCTATAGAAAATCAACAAATGAAAGGATATTTTAGATAGCAGTATATTATTTGCATATTCTATTTGTCCAAGATTTTTCTTCTGGTCATTACTATCCTTGCTGTAGTGTACTTTATATGTCTGAATATAACTTCTAAAACTATTCCTATAACTCACAGATGAGACTGAAATGAAAAAGGATAGCTTTTCACAAGTGACAAGACTAAAAGTATATAAACACCAATTGGAATTCATTAGTGGGAGATGTCAGTACTTCATCATTCATTTACTTCCTAATTCAGAAGACCCTGACCAGCCGATTGAACAGTAATATTTTGGTCACCAGTTTCTTTCTTATTTCATCGCTAGAATTAACTTTCCAAAAAGAGATTTTTGTGGTTCTTAAAAAACCCAAAAACTACTAGAAAAGGCTTTTGACCTGCATATGAGTAATTACATCTTTAGTTCAACCAGAAGCTGAAGAATGAAGCAGCATACTGAAATTCTTCCTTTGCTCTTGTTACATGTCAAATGCAATTTTCTACAGTAATTACATTTTAACTATATTTTGTTCCTTTATCACTGAAAGATCATCAGGAAGGGATTTTGATAATTAATCTAACACACTTGTGTTTTCAGTGGATTACAGAAATAAGTAATTTAAAAGATTTGAAATATAATATATCTGCTTATTTATTAAAAAAATAGAGTATTTTTCAATTTGGGCTGATAACAAGGGTAAGGTTAATCATTAAAACACCAATTACTTGAACTGCAAATACAGTACAAAAGTTGTTTCACTTATTCCTACAGACTTCCAACATGTAGCACCATTCAATGAGTTACTAAAACCATCATATTCTGAACCACAAATGAGTCATCATACACATTCCAATCCTGAAGATCAAAGCTAAAATTTTATTTTGCTCAACATGAAGTCCTCAGAGTTTAAAACTCATTTTAATTCATCACATAAAGCTTGAAACGGTCACTGAACGAACATCCTACAAGTCTGTAAACTATTAAATCAAACAATTTGAAAACTACAATCTGTGCCTTCTAAACTGCTTTACACCGACAGAGCAATTTGCCTTTGCAGATAAGTCATCATCTCATAAGACAATATTAGGGAAAGTGTTCTTTTTAGGAAGGGCATGAGTAGATGGCTTTGGATGCAGTTAAACTCCTAATTTAAAAACCACTGGAGCTACCCAAATTAAGATATTGACAAAAAAAAAAAAAAAGCTCTGTACTTCTTCATACATCATACAAAATGTAAATACACAATTATTGTACATGATAAGCACTGCAAACACAATAACATTATGAGAAAATTGTGATCAGCCCATTAAATTGGTTAGTGAGCCCTGAACTATGTTAAACACATATCCATTACATCTACAGATTGCAGTAATTAAGCTTTCTGCATTTTATTGTCATAGATAACTCTTCATAACAGTACAACATTTCATAAATTTCTTTCAGTGAAATAAAATTAAATACACATTTGCTAATAAAGCCACTATAATAAGGATATTAACAGCTATCTTTCTAATTCTCTGAATTGCTATTAAAATAAATTTACTCATCACAGAATGATTGACTGATTCTTTTTTAAAAAAAAAAAAAGCTACAAAACAAGTATTCAGAGCTGCCTATTTTTAAATGGAATGTCCAAATACTGAAAGAAAGAAAAGAGAAGGAAAACTGCTTAAACACACACATGAAACACCTGAATGTCACTCCTAAGGTTTGAACAAGAAGACTTACTTTACAGCTGCCTTTGTCCATTTTATGAACAGATGAAATAGAAACAACCACTCTAAAAATCTGAAAAAGGTTAATCTGGTTTTATTGTACACTCTTCTATATAAATTGATAATTATTATACAGTTTTGGACTGCACCCTAGCTCTCATATTTCAGAACATACTTCTAATATCATGTTCTCACATAAGTTAGCAGGAGCTGCAATTCAATTATGGAACACAGTCAATTACTCATGTGAAGAGTTAACTTCAGGTTATTGAACTGTTTGTTCCAAGATAAGTATTTCTCCAACTGAATGCAATGAAATTTCAGCAACAGTCAAGTAAAAAAACTGGGCATGCAAAAAGCCTCATGAGAAATTCCCTCTGCAAATATAAATACAGCAAATACAATATCTCAAAGGAAAATGAAGGAAAACCCCAGAATGTTATACAAGGGTATGTAAAGTGTAAGAGGGAACAGTCCACTCAAGAACAGTACAGAAACGACAACCACATGAGCACAAGTGGAAGTAAGAGCTGGAGTTAGAGGCAAACAAGAAGACCTTCTCTAAGCATGTTAGCATCTTAAAAATGGAACAAAATAAACGTGTGGGTCTCTGGTGAATAAGGCATGAGATCAAGCAACAACTGACATGGAAAAAGTATGGCAGAGGTCACAGAAAAGCTTCAACATTATTCAGTGTTTTCTCTGCCTTGTTTTTCACTGATCTGCTCCCTGGCCCATCAGAGTTCTGCCTAAGAATCAAAGTGGTGTCTGTGGGACTGAACTACTGCAAACAGTAGCAGATGACTGGATCAGGGAACAGATGAGCAGAACTGGACATTTCCAAATCTCCAGGGACAAGGAGACTTGTCCTGATGCATCCAAGGAAGTTGACTAATGTCACTGCGATATAAACCTCCTCTTTTGAAGGTCACAGCAGTCAAGTAAAATATCCTGGAAGTCATTTGTATTCACAGGAGAAGTCCCTGACCAACCTGATTGTGAGATGGTTAACTCAAAAGATGAGAGGAGGGCAAAGACTGTAATTTACCACAAATTTCAGGAGTTTTTGGCAACCTACCACAGTGTCCTTGTTGTTATCCTCAAACAGCTAAATGATAGTTACAGAAAAAAAGACCAACTCATCTCAGAGATACACAGAAAAAGCTTCAGATGGAAAAAGCAAAAATTGCAACAAATTAAATTCTAGTAAAATAGAATAGAAAAGGTCTTCACATGGAGGTGGATCAAACCATGGAACTGGTTGGTCAGAGAGGCTGAGAAGTTACTTAGCTTTACAATATGCCAAATGGTAACACAAGGCCCTGACTAGCCTGATCTAACTTCAACAGTGAACTAAAGTATATGTCCTCAAAAGTGCCTGCCTAACCTAAGTTCCTCTATCATTCTAGAATACACAAGGTAAGTTCATCTTGCACCTCAGTCAACCTGACATTTCCAGCTGTTCCAATAAAAGAGGTTGATGCTTCTCTAAACACCAATGAGGTTGCTTCTACAACTGAACCCTGGACCCAGGATCAGATTCTCCATGTCTGCTGTAGTCAAAATTAGCCTGGACATCTTAAATTGTAGCTCTTTTGTACACTGTTTTTTGGGGTTTTTTTACTATAATAAAGCAGAATTTGAACACACTGTTCTACAAGTAGATCTAGATGGGTGATGACTTCAGGCAGGAGGGAAAGACATGCAGCTGAGGGTACGATAGTAAGCAGTAATTATTTGACACAGCTGCTTGTAACATCCTGACACCCTTCCATGCAACTATTTAAATTGTTTAACCAACCACATCAGGAAAAAGTGCATCATGACTAAGTTGCCAGAGCTAGCACTCAACAAAGAAACTGCTCTTTGTCAGGTAACACAGAGACTCAAATAAGCGAGTTTGAGTGACGTAAGGAGCAAGGAACAAGGGAGCAGAAAATCAAAAAACGCATGAGTTTTGTCAGCACTTCTCTTACTGCTTAGAGAATGCACAGTTGCAGGCACTGGCTATGATGTAATGGTCATTTTACAGAAAAGTGGTACTTAGATCATCCAACTACTTAACTATCAGGTCACTGTTATATTAGAGTCTACAGATCCCTCTGTGCAAAATCAACTCAGTGGTACAAGTTCTGAACAAAGCTTGTAACAAAGCAGGGGCTTAAGGGCAGGAAAGATCAGACAAATTCATGGAAGCAAAATCCCACATGAGTTATTAAAAATATATAAACCTCATCCAGCTCAGAAAATCCTGAATAAAAAAAAACCAGAGACTGGGAAAGTAATAAAGTGAAGTTTCATTTATAGATGCTTGCCCCGTGGGAGACAAGACACAAGACTAGTTAGACCTTTGGGGTATACAATACAAGCTGTTTGGTTCTATAGTCTCACTTGTGCAAATAAGCCCCATCCATAAGCTGGAGAATCATACAAGGAAAACTATAGCCTCTATTCATCCTTGTACTTGAAAGATCAAATCTGAACTTACAGATTTCAACCAGTTCTTAAACTTCTCTGTGGACCAATCAACTGTCAAGGAAGGTTAGCCTGTGTGTACATCAGGAGACAAAACAATTATCTCACAAACATATAGTCTATTGCAGTCTCATTAGCAATGCATTTTAAATTTTGTTTGATTTTAAATTTTATTCTTGTTTCAATATAAAGAAAACAAGACAAGTGTACAAAATTGTAAATCTGTGTCAAAAACAAAAGTTCTAATAACATCATCATCTGTGCCCTAAGGGTCTCATTAAGGGATCAGTCAGAAAAAGGAGGCCATGAAATGGTTTGCACAACCACCTAAACCAGTGGAGATTCACAGCTCAAGGTGTATTTACGCAATCAAATGTACTCTGATTTCCTTTAGTAGTTTCCTACAAGTCTTTTGCCAATTCAAAATTTTTTTCCCTACTTCCACTATGCTTCATTTGCAACATCAAAAAACTATTCTCCAGGTTGAAAAGGTTTGTCATAAAGATCATAAGTAATGTATCAAGAGAGTATTGAAAACAGTTTTTTCTCCACCTAGCATATTTTGGGAGTGTCAGAGGCATTGTTTCCTAGTCCTGTTTAAAAAAAAAAACAACTATGGTTTTAGATTACAATTTATTATAATTAAATTTACAATTATCTAACACCTCTGCTGCTCCACTGACCACTATGAGGATGAAATTTCAGCAAATTCTTCATTCTCTAAATATCAAAGACAGTGTCACTGCACTGTATCTGGTCCTTACATTCCTCTCTTTGCATTTCTTGTTGACTCTACACTGTTTCTATTCAGTAAAAATATCAGCATAATGCTTTCAGGCTTTTGTTTTATCTGCCCATGAAGTCTCATTCTGTACTGTGAGATTTAATCTGCTCTTTGAACTACAGGAGTAATTCCAGCCTCCACTATTCACTTCTTGTGTTGTGAAACAAGAACCATTGTGCCTTCTTCCCTCACACACCTCATGCTGGACAGTAGTCCTGTGGACACACTAACAATCCTCTTCAATTCAGGCCTTAAATTTTCTTTACTCTGAGGCCTAAAGAAAACTGAAGACCGAAGAGACTCAAAACAGTACCTATTATACCTATTACAGTCTCATGGTGTCTTTTTATTTTGAAACAATATATTCCATATTTCAACATTTATATTTACACTTATATTGCAAATATTTTCCATCAGGAGCAATCACCTTCCTCCACCTTGCACCTTGCCTTAAAATACAGGTTTCTCATCTTTAACCAGGATATTATTGTGTTACAATAGTAAAAATTAATTATAGCAAGTAATTGTAAAAGCATTCTTTGATATTACAGATTTTAGAAATTATTCAAAATTACTTAGTTCTACTCTTAGTGTGTTAGATTTACAGTTATCAGAAGAAAACCTATGTTTTCTTTTACTGTAAAAACAATTGGAAAATTTATTTAAATCGCTCACCTAAAAACAACAGAGATAAAGTAGGGCATGCAAATGATTTGAGTTTGGGTACGGTTGATTTTTTTTAAAATGATTTTCAAAATTGAAGTGATTTAATGAACTTAAAACTAAACGGCAAATCAACAATCTGCTTCCATTACATCATTGAAGAACAACTGTCCATGTACAAATATGTAATATTTTTCTAACATGTAATACAACAGCCTAATTCTACTGCATTGGGTTCAAGGGATGAAAAATAAAATATCCAAACACTGATTCATATTTCTATAAAACAAGAGGCTAATGTGGATAACAGTTCAATGAGCTTTTATTCCACTGAGATAAAGTGAGTCATATAATAGACATTTTCGAAACTTCTGAGAAACTATGCCACATTAACTCTGCCATAAAAGAAGGATTAAAGTATGATACAAAGTTTAACTGTCCAGAAGGCTTGATATACAGACATTTGCTATGGTCAAGTAAGTGTTCTAACACAAAAGGTATTTAGTAAAATCTAAACACTCTCACTTCTCATTCTGCTAGTCATAAAAATACATTTGTTTTGTTTTTTTAACATATAAAAAGAAACTGGGATTGTAGTAAGAGCGCAGTCACATTGGCTATGTTTCACTGATGGCCATATCCGTGACAATGTTTCACTTTTCACAAGTTTCACTGAGGTTTTTCAGCTCCTCCATTTCTATATACATCTACTATATATTTCTATATACATATAGATATATTTCTATATACTGCTTCCTAATATACAAGGTTTCATCTATAAGGTCTTCTGAAATATGAGAAAACATTTTCTGTTTTTATGAGATTACTATAAATCCCTTTTGAGCTTCTTCCTTTTTGAAGGTCTTCAAAAATTAGTATTTTATCTTTCAAGTGTGAAAACTTTTGTAAGGTAACTGGGACTACCTGTTGAGACCAGGCAATTGCTCCCCCTCATATCATCAAACATTGAATAAAATGTCTCAATCACGAAGCTAGTACAAAAAATGCAACCTCACTGGCTTAGAGTGATCAGTAGCATGAACATTTATTACAGCTCAAATGAAAATGAACAAGGTGCATGTCATAATAATGGAAACACCACTATGAGCATCCTGCATGAAATGAAAGCTAATACTTCTACTATGATTAGTAGTCTAAAAAAGTAGAAAATAAGAAAAAGAACAATGATTAATGAACACCAGTATCATTTTTGCACTTATTTTAGATCTGAAATTTTCCCCGGAAACATTTAAAAAAACACAAATATCACAAAACTCGAGTCAGAAAGCAATTTGCTAATCTTTTTGAATATTTAATTGTCAGGAATTAAAATTGAAAGTCATTATTCATACTGCTTCAATGTCAACAGAAGTTGATAATGGTCACTACAAGCCTCTTTCGCCTCAATCTATTTTCTTTCCTAGCAAACAGATACTTCGGTAGCTTATTCTTTTCCAAAGCACTTAATAAGAATTTTGGAATCACTGTCATTTAGATTTTTCAAAATAGTTCCACAAACTATTTCTAAAACAAAAAAATCAAGCTGGAATTATGTTAAATTCAACTACAAAAATAAGACTTAAAAAAAGAGAAAAATTAAATTCTAGCTAGTGAGTTAACTAGCTACATCCACCTAAAAACATGAGTGTATGGATGCATGCATGGGTATAAACACTGCAAAAGGTGAAAACAGAGGTTATTTTAAAATTTTAATTCTTAGAATTACAATTGATTAAAGTATTTTGGGTATAGTACCAATCCCTTCAACACCATCCTTTTTTCACATTTAGAATATTACATGAGCTGTTGCAGGACTCTAAGTGCAAGGGATTAGCAAGACATAACTTTATTCAGTGGCATTACAAATTTAAACTTCCATATATCGAAAAACAATATTTAAGATTTTTATACACTCTGTCCTTCAAAGTGAATATTATTTCTAACTAAATCACAATATATTACACTTTCTTTTCTGCACACATCACTTTTATATGTCTTTACTACAATAAATCAGTCAAGTAAATAACCACTAGACTTGATCTTAAAAATCTTTTCCAACCTAAAGGATTCTGTATTCTAGCATCCAATAAGCATTCACTGAACTCCTTTCCATCATCTCTACTTAAAAGTAATTCAAAAGAGCAAGTACAGTAAGCAGTAATCTGTAAAATGACCTAGGAATTCTATGGCATGACCCCAAGCCAGGGAACGCTAGAAATTAGAGTAAACATAAGTAACCAACAAATAAAATTACTTAGATTCAGTGTAACATTATGTATATATCTTCTTTATTAAGTTATCTTGTAAATTACTTTTATTTAGACGCATGAAAAAAACAACAACTACAGTTTTGCTTCTACAAGTTTAACATAGGTTAAATAGTTCATCAGAACCTCAGTTCCAGGTAAATTATAGACTTCTTGTTGTGTGAAATTACATTCAAATTATTTGGAATAATTCATACTTACCTAGCATCACAAGACAGGACCAGTGATACCAAGCACAAATAGACAGTATGGACTTTATAGTAGAGATGTATATTGTTTATCTTACCTGCAAAGTTCTATTGACAAGTTTTAATGAAGCTTCAGATGTTCAGTTTCTAAGTAGACTGGAAGAAGACCAAAAGTACACTGAAGTCTCAAAGTATATATATTTTTAATGATGTAAACATGAACTGGAGCTAGAATAATTAAATAAGTAGATGACTTCTAACAAGCTTCTCCATTTTCTGCAAGCTATAGGATTTTCAAACTGATGAATACTTCACATTACTTTCTGCTTCTGCACTACTAAACTACAGGTATGATGGTAAAGCATTATGAAATAGCCTTTGCAACAACAAAACATTATCTACTGTATGAAGCCAGATTCCACCTAGTTTTATATTCAATATCATATTTCTTCCCCAGAAAGACACAAAAAGGAGTGTCACACATTATTGAATCAATCTGGATTTTCCTTAATCACACATTGTAAAATACTGACTTAGTTAAGTAGAGAGGTTTGTAACTTTTTCTAAGTATTTAGGAGTCTACAATACAACAAATAAGTAATTTTAAAAAAAAATCTTCTTAACAGCTTAACAGCTTAAGAAAATTATTTTGGAGAAGTACCTTGCTTAATTCTGATTGTGTTTAGAAGAGATAGATTTTAAGATTTTGACTTAATCAGACACATACTTGATTATGAGGCTAAGAAATTTGCAAATAAGCCCTTTTCACCAAACATTAAGAGAACTTAGTAAATCACAGGGAAAGATGACAGAGAAAACTGCCAGATTGACCAATGAAATAACTAACAAACAAGTGCTGAAAATATTTGACTCATCACTGTGGTGGAGGCCCAAGGGCCAATGCTGAAAGCCCTCATCCCATGACACTGGAGAGGCGATAACAAGTAATACCCCCTGAGGCTGGGGTGAGAGAAGGTTTCTCTCCCACAGTTCTTTGCAACTATATGATGATGTATTGTTAAATTTATTCTCCCTTTGATTCACCAAGTTTATGTCATCCTGGTCCAACCCCTGTTCACCATATGTATAACTCCCTAGAATGTTCTCCCTTCCCCTGATTCTTATAGGCCCCAGTTTGCTGCACTGCCCCACCCATTACCCTGTTGGTTTTCCTGGTCTCTAGCCACACTTTTGCACAATTTTCCGTTGTTCCAATTGGGCCCTGACCCTCAGCTCTGCCCCGTCACCCTGTGCCCTCAAATCATTATTGTATTTGTCCCTGGACCTTCTTCAGTAAATAAGCCTTTCCTGGAGCACCATACAAAGACCCATCCCTCATCTCTGTTGTCTGCCTAAAGACTTTGTTGTGCATTCTGGGCTGAAGAAGCGCTGGTCATTCTCAGGCCATGTTGTTGTGTGACACAACGAGTGGCACCTGAAAAGGGACTTTTTTGGAGGTCCCTGAGAGTGACTCCAGCAACAAATCATCCGGTCCATTGTTGTCGGAAGCAAGACGTCTTCAGGTGAGCCACAACCCAGAAGCAAGACCTGAGTTTTATCAGGGCTTGTGGAAGGGAGAGTCAGCACACTGCAGACAGCAGGAGGACTGATTCAGCTGATGACAGCCCACAGGATCTCTTGAAGACCTGCACCCAGATCTGCCAGAGAGTGAGATATTGGTGGGGAGACATCCAGGAAAGCAGGGGAAAAGGGTTTAGTTGTTTAATTCCTATAGGTGGGCAATCCTTTTCCATCAAAGGCAGCCATGGGGAATGTGTTTTCCCAGGCTGAAAGGCATGTATACATACAGGTTAGGGAAGTTTTGATTCTAGAGGAGAAACCTTTTGTTAAGGGGAATTTAAAATGTTTTGTTCAGTGGTTGTTTAAAGAGTTTCCAAATATTTCTATGATCTAGCTTACCAAGTGGAGTTTGGGGATTCTGTTGGGGAGAGGATTTATTCTTTACAAACTTGGGGGGTTTTGAAAGTTGCTAAGTTTTATTCTGTTTTTCATTTCATTTATGAGGTAATTTCCCAAGTTAGTGGTTCGAGTTTGCTTCCCCAGTTGTCACATTCCATCTCCATGTTTCCTAATCCCATTATCCTGGTGAACAGGATGGGAGATGGAACCTGCAATGAGGCACAGGCAAGCTACCTGCTGTCTGCCATCTCCCCTCCCTGTCTACCCCTACCCAGGATGGTACTGGCCATACTGCCCCACTCTGTCCTAACCCATGTTCTGCCACCCCTTGATCCTATCCTCCCATCATACACCACACAAAATGGTGCCCACCCCATGAGGGGAACCACTATTTTGAATTCACTCCCACCGCCCTCCCTGTTTCCCACCTTTTTGTCAGATCCTTCCCCTGCATCAGGCCCCACCCTTGCCACTGAGTACCACCCCTGTATCAGGACCCTCCCCTTCCATCAGGAAGTCCCTCCCTTGCATGGGCCCCACGTCTTCCAACCCAGCCTCTTCTGTTTCCCGTGCTAGTGGAAATGATGCCGTCCGGAAAGTAGCCATCTTGGCTACTGAAAGCCCAAAACACTGGGCCTTGCCAGTTGGCCAAATGCATTGCTCCTCTGCCGAGAAATATGCTTCCCCTTCAGAGGAAGAGAGTGAGGGCTCATCTGAGTTTGAAGATGAGCCTGAAGACTTTCGGCAAAGGATGCAAAAGTGGCCGCAAGGGAGTGGGACTGGGAACTGGTGTTGAAAATTCAAGTGGCACCAGCGCAGTATTGCAGAGGAGCTAACCCCCAGTGGGAATCTGTCCCCCATCAGAAGATTAAAGACATGAAAGGCAGCAAAAAGATTACAGGAAGAACTCACCTTATTTTAACAACTTACTGTTGCTCACATTATGGTGCATCATGACTCGAGGCACTTAATGCAAAACCTGCTCTCTCCCACTGAATTCATCTTGCGGGAGGGAGTATGGAAAAAACAATTGCAGCAGCTATTAAAAGACTATGCCCAGGAAGAGGGACAGGCACATTTAACAATGAACCACCTACCCAGGGAGGGAGATTTTACTAAGCCAAAAGACCAAGCCATAGACATTCCCCAGCCAGTGTTAGAGGACATTAAGGGTGCAGCTAAAGCAGCTTTGCTGCAAACTCCAGATGGGATCACACCAAATATAGATTTTACTAACATTAAAGCAGCACTGGATAAGACTTCTAGAAAATTTGTGGACCATGTAACACAGGCTATAAATGAACAAATTGACCACCCAAAGGCTCGGCAAGAGCTATTAGAACACCTGCCTGTGACTAATGCAAATAATAACTGTAAAGATATTTTATGCTCTTTCCCCATCAATACCAAGCCAACAACTGCCCAGATGGTAGAGGCCTGCACCCTTAGAGCAACAGTGGACCGGGAAACCAGTTTAGTAAAAGCCAGTGTGCTAGCCAGGGTGCAGTGGAAGCACTGGTTGTGGCTAAGGTAATCCCCCACAAACACAATAACACTGACGGAAATAGCCAATGTTTTAAGTGTGGGGAGATGGGACATTTCCAATGGAACTGTTTAAATTAAGGTGACAATAGATCCTGTTTTTGGGGATGTCCTCCCCATCATGCACAATGTCCTCAGTGTAAACACCAACAACAACACACCTATCACCACTTGTGGCGTCACCAGCCTCCAGGAAACTCCTGGTTGAGTGCGGAGAGGCCTTGTGCTATGACACCAAATGCAAGGCTGTTTCACCCTAATCTCGCAACCATCGTGGAAGACCAGCGTACTGAGCTCCTCCAGTCCGTTGTGACAGCACCATCACTGCAGAAGGGCTCAACTTACGACAGGTCCAGCTGGGAACCTGGAAACAGTTAGTAAGCACACTTTGTATACACACTGAAGACATGTACGTGCATTACATCCCGACAGGAAAATATAGGCCAGAAGATCGACCCTGAGACATTTTAATTATAGTGGACATGAGAGAGGGGATAGAGGGACATACCATCCACCCCAAAGTACCGACTATAACATCAACACAGGAAATTACAGTTTATATTTTATACCTGAACCCCACTCTCTTCATCCCCAAGGGCACTGTTGTCTCCCAAGCTTATCTTTTGCCAGAATTGACTGTCATCATGCCTGCAGATTCACTAGTGATGTGGGCTCAGATCATGGGTCATGATAGACCTATTGCAAGTGTGCTCTATACCAGAAGGGAAAAGCCATACACCTCACGGGACTGTTGGACACCAGAGTGGATGTCACTATCATCTCCTGCTCCAAGTGGCCAAAGGAGTGTCCCCTTGTACCAACCACTAGAGTCATTTTGGGCATTGGGTGAGTTAACATCAGTTTCAGGAGCCAGGACATCATCTGTATTGAGGGACCTGAGGGGAGGGTACCCACGGTGAGACCTTTAGTGGTCCGGTCCCCTATAACACTCTGGGGGAGGGACCTATGAACTCAGTGGGGGACAAGACTAGAAATCTTTCTCCCACTGCGGTCAGGGCTACTGAGCAGCACGCCACCCTTCAGCTAACCTGAAGGACTGATAAATCCTTATGGATGGACCACTGGCCCTTTCCAGATAAAAAGCTAAAGGCGCTGCAGTCTCTCGTTCAGGAGCAGCTGTCCAAGGGTTATATTGTACCACCCACTAGCCCTTGGAACACACCTGTCTTTAATGTTCAAAAGCCTGGCAAGGACAGGTGGCAGCTCTTGCAAGACCTGAGAAAGATCAATGAGGTCATTGAGGATATGGGTCCCCTCCAGCCCTGACTGCCCTCAGCATCTATGATACCCAGGATTGGCTGATGGTGGTCATCTATGTGAAGGACTGTTTTTTTAAACACCCTGCTCCACCCAGAAGATGCCACTGATTTGCCTTCTCAGTCTTTCCCTAACAGTCTTGCTATGAGGCATGAAGAACTCACCAGTGATCCACCAGTGATTCTTGGCCCAGATCTTTTTCCCTATTCAGAGAAAATACCCAAATATGATCATTCTCCACTATATGGATGACATCCTTATTAGTGTAGAGACTCATTTCCTCTTAGACTGTGCTTTTCGAGATGTCACTGAAGCTGTCCCGAGCAGAGGGTTTGAGATAGCCAAGGAGATCCAGCGCACCACCCCTTGGAAGTACCTTGGCCTCAAGATCAAGGAGAGGACCAGCATGCCCCAGCCTCTGCAGATCAAGGACCCAGGACCCTCCGGGAATTGCACCAGCTCTGCAAGAGCATCAACTGGATTTGCCCACTGCTGGGGATCAGCATTGCACAGAATCACTCACTCTTGTGCACTCCAGGCTGAAGAAACTCTGGTCGCTCTCAGGCCGTGTTGTGCAACACAACACATCTTACAATGCAATGAAAATCAGAATAAGGCATATTATTTATTTATTAGTGAAGAGAAACAAAAACTAAGTATTCAAAAGATGGAATCAAAGAATATCAATGATTACTAGAAATGAAAATATCAGTCATATGGTGGTATGTTCTATTTATATGAAATGATATTCAAATGCAGTTAATTCTTGGAAAAAATTTTCCTCCCACACACATTCTTAAAGCTGACTTCTTCTTTGTGGAAATGATTACTGCTGTTATAACACTTCCATATTTCTACATTGCCATCTCAGTGATTGATGTCATTTACTTCAATCAGATATTAAAAAAATCAATGAGGTACACTGTGAATAGTTCATGTTCCAGTATCCCACTTCCGTGGCAGTGCAGGTTCTCCTGGAGTTATTTTACATTTCCAAAAATAGGCATAAAAATTCCTACTCTACTGCACACATATTTGAAGATCAAAAACGAATCAGTAACATTTTTTTATGCAAAAAAATTCAAGGTATTTAAAAATACAACATTTTTCATAACCTGCAGTTATTTAAAACAAAATAACTATGTCATTATACTTTCTTAAAGCTGACTTGTCACAGCTTAAATTCTTCAAAGATATGTTCAACTGCTTAAATCTCTATACAGAAGGGAAGGATGCAGAATAAAAATCAACATCACCTCAACTTTTCCCCAGAAATCACTTCCATTTTACTGGGCATCACTATTTTACAGAGGAAGGGAACAGTAAAGACTATGCGTAAACTGCCAGACCTGTCTCAGTAAATGTCAAAAGTCATGTTTGGTCATGTAAAGTCAACCAACCAAACTCCGTACTTGGTCTGTGCTTATGATTCTATTATCTAGTCTACTAAAAAGGTGTCATTAGTGTAACCTTACAATCTATTCAGCTGTACACTAAAGATTCACTGCAAAATATTATCTACAGTCATCCTTTCAGAAACCTGTGATCTGATAATAATGTTACAGGAGTAACAGAAATATTCATTATATTATTAAGCATTCATTTCCCTCTGTGACAAAAATATCTACATCATCACACAGAGAAAAGATGGATCTGTGATTTTGAAAATGCACTTCCCTTAAGCTAAGTGCTTATTGATCTGTTTATGTAAATGCCTAACAGTAACACCGTCCCTGACAGAATTAGATTATGTACATACAAATAAGAGATCATTCCTTTAAGCGAAGAAAATTTGACACTTGCATTAGTTGTGGGGTGTTTCATATCTGTTTACTTTGGCATTCTTGACGGATTTCAGTCACAATTCTTCAGGCAATGCAGAACCTTACCTCTATCAATGGCTACTTCAGAGAATGATGAAAACTGCAACACCTAAACTATATCCTTAATAAGAATAAACAAATAAAATAAAAAAACCTCTCAATTTTCTCCTGAATATCGAAACAAAGCAATTATATCAGTATTATTTTCAAAAGATAACCTTTTAGTTAGGATCATATTCTTTGCATCTGCAGAGATACCAGACATATGCTGAAAGTAAGATTCCTACTTGGTGTTTGGTCCTAGCTAGAAACAAATCCTAGAACAACCAACCCAACATGACCCGGCAAAACCCAGAACAAACACCTCAAGGCAACTCAGTAATGTCAGACACACTAGAGATTAGTAATGTTAAGATCAGATAAACACTTCTTCAGCCCTATAAAAGACCTATTACTCTAGAAATTCACCACCAATCTCAGAGTCCTTCTTAGAAGTCTCTCTATAGTCTGATGATGTGCTTTGAAATTAATTGTGACAATTTGATCCTCACATATATATTCTCATACACACTCATATCAGAATTGGATAAGGTGCTGTACTATGGTGTCTCCCCATTCCTATTTGTCCTTGTTCTTAAATAAACACTTATTTTCCTGAAGGAATAAACACTGGGGGCTTGTGGGGCTTTTTTTCAGGGGTGTTGGGATGGGTTTTTTCAACAGGAAATAATAGAGAAATTTTGTCACTATCATTGGTTCCATTATGTATAATCAACTCTTGTATATCTAAAAAATGTCCTTGCACTGGGTCAAGAATCACTAGACCTTGTGGATCTCTTGTTCCTTAAATGCAACTGTTCACAATAATTGTATGTTCAGTAAGATACAGACACTTCTAAGATAATCTCAGAATATATTTTAGAGCAGGAAATGATCTTCAACTCAACTGTCAAATTCATCCCAACCTTAACTGTAGCAGTACTATTACTTCACTACTCTGCATTTATTTGTAAGGATAACTTCATTTTCCTTCCTGATACTCAAGTTGGCTTCCTGATGTGACAGCTTAAGCCATGCTCCCTTTGGCAGCAACTCAGTAACTGCACACATCTTATATACCTTATCCTTGGTTATGGAGGAGTACACTAAAGATCTGCAGCAAGCCTATTACAATCAATAGAAGAACATGAAAGTGAGTTTACTGTCCGCACCACGCAGAGTAAGAAGAAGGTAGAAATCACAAAACACCATCATTTAAAAGACTAAAACTCCTTTCTTTTAAAGACTAAAGTATGAATCATACATGTAATGAAACCTTCAGAGTAGGGTTTTTGTCAGAAGTGATAATATGAAGTTCTATTGCATCAGGAAACAAGAGAATGAAAAAAATAACAAAACAAATCAGAAAAATAGCATGAGAGTGCAATAATATTTTGTTCTTTGAATGGTGTTTTCAGGAAATTCAACGATTTTTCCATTGACACATCACACTTCACCACTGTGAAGTACTACTTCCCTTTTCTACGTAAGGGGCAGGGAAAGGTAAAGAAAAAACAACCAGATTTAGACTCACATACACATTTAACATGTTTCTTTATGTCGTGCTAAGAAGTAAAGATGTTGATTCTGAGAAATAAAAAAACAAAATCCAAAAGAACATGTTTTTTACTGTCTTTTGATACTTCATTGAACTGCTAAAATCACAGAATCACCGAACGCTAAGTTGGAAGGAACCTCTGGTGATCACCTTGTCCAACATCCATGAAAGATCATCTAGAAAAAGTTCAGGACCATGTCCAGATAAAGTCATTCTGAACACCTAATTTTTCTAATGCAGTAGCTAGCTCCTGGATGACAGGATGAGATAACAGACATCTACACTAATCTGGTAAAATATATGGCACCTGAGAAACCTGAAACACGTACTAGTCTAAAAATTATTTTATTTAGCCCACCAGAACAAGAAATGCAAAACACAGCTTTCAGTGATTTTTTTGTCCTTGTTTTTAAATAAACACTTATTTTTCTGGACAAATAAACACTGGGGGCTTATGGGGCTTTTTTTTTCAGGGGTGTTGGGGTGGGTTTTTTCATAAGGAAACAACAGAGAAATTTTGTCACTATTACTGGTTCCCTTATGTATAACCACCTCTTCTCTAGGAATAGAAAAGCATGTGTCTTTGCAGACATTCAACTACACCAAACTAAATTTAGGTTTTAAAAATAAAAAAAAAGGTATTGTAAAGATAAACTTTTAATAAAAGCCAAAGTTGAATAGACCCTTCTGACCCAGAAAAAAGGTCTTGGCTAGAGGCATTACATATGTATTGCAGGGAATTCCAGAGTATCAGAAAATCTGTAGCTACAATACTATCTGTAGTTACAATCCATACTCTAATTTAGGACACCTCTTTTACAGAACATGGAAACAATTTATTTGGGGTTTAACCCATTTTAAAATGGAGAAGCATCAAAACTGACAACATATCAGCCTTTTTCATTATTTGGACTTTTGACATTTCTAAGACTACCTTAAATCCTTCTTAATTCACAGAGGCTTATTTTTTCCATATGAACAATGAGTAAGAACAACAATAGCTGCTTCCTATGCTGCATGTACTATTATTTTTGTACTCCCAGTGCTTCTTTCTTCCTCTATATTTCTCACTTCAAGACTGAAGAAAAGAAAGCTTTTTAATGGCAACAGTGTTATGCTCTGGGTGACCTCCTATTCTGTTGAAGAGATGGATATCCAGAAATCTGGCACTTCTAAAGTGTTCAGCATGAACACTTTTGATCATCTGTAGTAGTTATAAAGCTGGCTAGGCATAACATCCTTTTGAGAAAGTTAACTATCAAAATTCAGACACTCATTTCTGCCTCGAATCTTAGAGAAGCAGTAAGAAATCTTTCACTGCTATAGGTTCAGACCTGTAGGAAGTGATAGCCCAATATAACTAACTGGGTTAAAACTATCTATTAATTTCCTCAGGTGAAAGAACATTAAACTATATGCTAAATATTGCCTTGCTCAAACTCATAGAAATTAGTATATGAACCTATCATCAATCTTAGGAATTTGAAAAAAAGTTCAATAGTTACCAGCTAATTTTCAGGCAGAATTACTATAGCAAGAGAGCTTTTGGTCTTCAAATGATTACATTTCTCTTCCATTTTGGAAACTCTCCAATACGAAGTCAACAGAAGTCAATTCTGTACCAACTCCTTTCTTTCTGACCTTTTTTTTAATTTTATGTAAAATGAAGACTGAAATGGAAAACAAAATAATAAAAATATGAACATTTACTCTATTTTTATAACTTATTCTTATAAAATATTTGCTACAATCTTTTATGTGAGCTTTTATACATCAAAATTCAAAGCAAATTACTGGCTCCTGCCATGCAACATACATTTACTAAATATTTATTCTGAAGCACACTTTTTTCTCTCCGATTTTATTTGGCATATTTACAATGGCGATGTGCGGACCTGCGTTATGCCTTTGTACCTTCATGAGTTTATAAGCGTTATCAGAGCAAATCATACACACATAATTGTATATTGCCTGTTTTAAATAATAGAAAGAAATTAAAAAAAAAAAAAAAGACACATCCATTTGAAAGAACATAAAACCAATTTGCTCTTATATTCTATATTATACAAGAAACTCCCCTTAAAGCCTTCTCTGCTTGAAGCATTGTAACACTGAGATTATGCATGGGATTCAGCTTAATACACCTAAATTTGAAATATGCTTTTGCCTCTCACAGTATCTATACAGCTCCTGCACTGACAGCAAGACCACAGAACTTATCAGAGCCCCAACCAGACACTCCAAGGCATAAGGACACCATGTTTAGGGAACTGAGTTCCACATGCTATCTGCTGGAAAGAACAGTCTTCTAGAAGCTGCCTGAAGAGAAAGGCTGGCTTCTACTTCAAGGTATGAAAACTCAGAAACACTTAGGTCCTTTTGCTATTGTGTCCTTTTGCATTTGTCCTGAGATTAACCTAATTACTGGATGTCTGAAGTAAGAACCAACCAGGTACATGGAGAGAAACTTTAACTTTGGCTTGCCTGTGTTTGACTTGCTGCTGTGTGGCAGCATTCTAATATTCATCCAGAAAGAGGAAATTATACAGAAAACGTCAGCTTTCCAATCAGAATAGCTAGCCTCCACTGATCTTTTCGAAGAGGACAACTTATCCCATGTTTATTGCTACACTGAGACAGACTTCCACTACAGAAAAATGCTGGGAAAGTCTGTGATCTACATCTGTGATGAATTTATCAGAGTTTTTTTCCCTTGTAATTCTGCTAATATCCACCTAGCATCTCACTCATTCCTATAGGCTAGAAGTGACTTTAGAGATGTTTTAATTTTTCTTTATGTTTAGAAGACATATGAATTCACTGAAATTTTAGATGTAATTGAGATTAAGGCACCTGAGAATGGCTTGATGATTTTGAAGGCAAACTTACAACAATAAAGTCTTATAGTGTACAGTGAATATTCAACACATAAAATGTTCAAACCTATGAACACTTCCAATATTTTTAATTGGTTCTAATTCACCTGCTTTCTGCAAGACCTACTTTTACTTCAGCTCTTCTGGGAGAAGTATCACCTGCTAACTCTACACAAGAAAACAAAGTTAAGAGAGATATTTTCCAAAGAACTTTCCCCAGTAAAAACAGGTGAAAAAAGTGACCTCATGACAGAAGAGGAAAACTGCACTTAGCTTATGTTCTTGGTAAATGCAAACATTTGGCAAAAGTGTCATAGAAACACATTTGAAAGTCAATAAAGCAGATGCCAGGCTTAGCAAAATGAAAAAACTGTCACAGTAATAACAAAAAAAAAAGTAGCAAACCCTTAGAATACTGATATTTTCAAGAGCAACATTCATACACATGTTTAGATGATTAAACTGCTCTATTTTATATATCTTACAATATAGGTGAACTAGTGATTCAGGCTGAGAGATTTTCCAAACATGCTAGTTTCAACATGCCAAAACAACTGCAAGTTTAGAAAGTCACCAAATATTACCATATTTCTCTATTTCTTGCTGAAACAAAAATAAACAACCTCTCCCCCTAAAAATCAATCAAGTGAATCATGACCAAACCATGTATTAAAAATGTAATAGTTTAAGAACTTTACAAACCACAAAAAGAATTTTCTTGAACGTAATTTAAAAATTAATACAACCAAAAAGATTTCAATAGTATGTTTTTAAGAAAAACACAGGCCTCAAACACAGGAAGATGTATCCAAATTACTTTCATTTGATTTACTCAGCATGAAAAACCAAGTAAGTATGTCCTGCATCTATGTGATTTACTAGATCAAAATGTTCTTTCACATTGTTCATCTCCAGTTTTTATGTTTTATCACATTAGAAAATTAATCACTAATCATTTACTGTTTTTAGTCTTTTTCATTAGAAAGACTTCGGGGAGCAGTCAGGAGATGAAGAGAATAGAGAACAGCTTAATTTACTGTCACTTAAAAGAATCTGAAAACAAAGGAGACATCTAAAGATGCATTAGACCAAGTCATCAAAATTTGCTAGCCTTCCATACAGTAAAAGACTGGATATTATGTAAAGCATCCAGGCCTTTCTTTTTTCCATGCAAGGAAATCATATAGTTAGCAGTCTGACAAGTATCACAAGACAGAGGAGTATTCAGTTGCTACTGCCCTTTACACAAGTCTCCGTTGAAAATACCGGTTTTAGCAAGACCCAATGAGAAAGCTGCTATTTTTTGTCTCATTTTGCCATTTTTTTAATTTAAAAAATGCATTCCCTGTTAAATTTCAGAAAACCAACTATCCTTCAAATTGGATTTCATAAATTCTCTTCCAGCACTACAGAGGTGTAGGATAATACTTCAATAGATATAACAAGAAGACATTTGGCCCCTCTACATAGTTCAAGTACACTGTATAAAGTTGGAATTTTCAAAGATACTCTATTTTAACATAAAAGTTACTGCATAAAAAGATCTCTAGTGTTTTTCCATCCCCAAACTCTGTTAAGACATTTAAGCAAGACTCAGAGAAAATCAGATTAGAAATAAAAGTAACTATTCACTTATACCACCTTTCCAAGGCGCGATGAAGAAGGGACATGTTTTCAACTATCATTGCTCAGCTGAGGAAGTTCAGGCCACAAGTTTCATCTGAAAATAAAACTTCTAAATAAAACAATACTGATTATGAAACTGAGACCAAAAAAATTCCAATTCTTTCCATGCTTGCAATGGCAGTGATAGCAGATCAGCACTATGCTCTAAGTGCCATCAGAAATTTAATATTACAAGTATCACAAGAAGTACCCTAGCTCAGAAGCTCCTCAGCTGCATTAAATTGCACATCAAAATCCCTCAAAACCACAACCCTCCCATAACAAAAACAAACCAAAGAAACAAAAAATTTAAAAAATCACATAAAAACCTTTTTCATTATTAAGTTTTAATCTGTGCCCAAAGATCAGTTTTTACACGTCTAGAAAATCGTATCCCCATATATACCCAAGAGTAGGTTTTACTACTTGCAGTGATGACACTTTAATCAGAGCCATCTTATTGCTATAGGCAAAATTTAGTTTTTCAAGACTGTGGATTAAGGGCCAGGATGCTGTGCAGCTTGTACCATGGGGAGTGGTAAATGAGGAGCAGGAGAAATATTCAGATCTGAAGTAAGGTAAAAGGCTCAGAGCTAGGATGCACACAGAGAGGGGGGATCCCTGTAGAGCTAGGTTTGATGCTTCTCTACAGCAGAAACAGAAAAATTGAAGTCAACAGCAGCATTGCTAGGAATTGCTAGCCAGCTGTGTCACAGTGCAGTAAGAACCGTTTTCTAACACTGAACCATTCTCCCTCAATGGCAGCACCAAGTTTGTCTCTCCAGGCCTCTGGCTCATGTGAGGTAGAAAAAGGTTAACAGATATTTTGCTCTGCGGAACTACCCACTGCCACAAGCAACTGCCTGCCATGCCTGTGGCAAGAGACAATCCTGATTTCAACAAAAACACTGCAGAGCTGGGGATGAGAATAAACCTGAAACACCAGCAAATTCAAGTTACTAAGCTTTTTATTTGACGGCACTAGTATAATGTGCTGTTCCAATGAGTTATCAGATATCATCTACAGACGCTAAATTTCTGTACTTTTTCAAAGGTAACCAGAATAGTTCTCAGATACACTGTAGTTTAATGTGGGTTAAAACCACCACTTCAATCAATTCTCTCTCCAATATTTACTAATTTCATGCATTTTTCTTTTAAGTTGCTGATTTGTTTCCATTAACAGTCAGATTCTTCTGCATGATCAAAACCAAAAAATGTTACATTGAACAGCAGTCCTGTAACTGATCACCTGGTAGGGTGACCATGACTATTTCCAGACACTTCCTCAGCCTCTGTTAAGCCAGTGACAGATTGCTGTTATTAACAGGTCAGTGAATAAATTAATTCCAGGGCACTGAAAATGATGTTCATGAAATGAAAAGTGGCCTTGCTGACATTGCATCACTATTTCTAGACAGTGTGCTTGAACACCAAATAAATCTCACAACTTGGATGAGTGCCAAAAACTAGTGACCTAGTTTCATTAGTGTGGGAAAAGACTAGCAATTGGTCCTAAGAGAGCAGATTACCAAAATAACTTCACACAAAAACATTCCATAAAGAATTTTCTTTAAATCAGACATTTTCCAATCAAACAAGTCACTGAAAATCCTCTCTCCCTTGAAATGTCAGTCTGAGATCCATTAAATTCTACAGCTAAAATGCTTTCATATTATTCATGCTGACATTCCTATACAACATTTCGATTAAAAAGAATAAATATTATCTTCTTTCCATCTCATTATCTCTTTCCATCTCATTCATAATAATTTAATACTGTTTTAAATCAAAACAGCTTTTGCATTTTCAGTGAAAAATGTAACACTTCAGGCTGAGACAAAAAGTTTTACTAATAAAAGTAAGTCTATTTTTAAGCACACAGTAATCTGCTCAGTAATCTTCCTTGATTAAAAATTCCTTGGCTTCTCTTCAAAAAACACACTGAGTATAGATGAGCTCAACAGCTGTCAACATAATTTTTAGGAACTTACCAAGTATTGTTGCGTCTATACTAGCCCCCATTTATACACTCCAGCTGGTCCACCAGAGCCCCACTCCCAATCCTTCGCCTCCAGTAACATCTATATTGAGATGAAGACATTTTGAAGAGGGGAATCTTAATAACAACACAAAGTAAAAAGATACTTCATCTTATTTTCATCTTTCCAAAGCCTGTTGCTTTCTTTAAATTGTTTTCCATTCACTAATCCAGTGAAGTGTAGAAGGTAAACTGAAATACTGTAAGAAACTATTACAGCACTGGTAAAAATCCTAGAACATTCTTTTATAAGTCAGACTTGAACATGACATAAGTAATGCAATGCAATTAATTTCACCCAGCAATTCCTGCTTACAAGTCCTTTCTAACACACGCCAATGACAAAACCTCAACTGTTCTCTGTGTGTTATGTGCAGTGAGGGTCACTTGCGCAACGACTTACACAAGAGGTCTACAATTTAAAAGGCTGAAAAATGCCCATATCATTTAATCTCCTCAAAATGTTGGGTTTTCTTTTATCCTCCAGATTCCCTCTGGATTCATGGCTACTGAAAAAATCCTAAAGGATGATCATAGCTTTTGCTTTACTGTGGCAAACACTCGTGTCAATGGAAATTTTGAGCAAATAATGTCATGAATACTGATGACTAAGTTTTGGAAGACATACCCATCACTTAAATTCCAAAAATGCTGTGGGAGTATCTGGGGAAAAAATAAACAGAATGAAACCCCATACTAATTACTTTCTTCTTAATAAACAATTTATGTAAGAGTATCAATAGGAAAGTTTTAGCATCTTATTTCTTTCTCAGTTATCAAAAACTTTTGAAGTCCTTACATTTGTGTCTCCAACGCATTTTGTTTATCTGTCAGTAACCTTCTGATCAGTGTGTATATTTTTTACTCCTTTTTCTCTCCTACACCGTCTGTCTCTGTGTCTATGCACAATGTCTTTGTAGATCACCATCCCAACTATGTGCAAAGGCTGTGGCAGTATCATAACTAGGTGCTGTCAACTGTAGACTTAAAAATAATAAAGGGCAGGCATGGGGACGGGGGGATGTACCACAGAAGCTGAGTCACTTTAAACCATTCAAAAGTGGCTTACAATCTGTTTGATTCCAACTTATGAAAGTTGCTTACCTCAGCCATGAAAATCATTCAAGTCTTCCACACATACTTTTTATCTCATAACTAAAATGTCCATTTGGCCACCACTTTTACAGGACTACTGAAAATGACCAAGTGATACATAATACGATCAGCTGCATGGGTTTGCATCCAATGTCCCATCTTCACCATCTTGTACTAAATTGTGTCTATCGTGGTGCAGATTATCAAACTTCTTTAACACTACAAGGAGTATTTTCATCACCCTTTTTACACTTCTCATTTAGTGACAAACCAAGAACTAAAATAAGGAGTCTATGTTTCTAGGGCTGTCAATGCAGAGAGACAGGATAGGCACTAAGTCTCCCAAAATTACCTAGATGAATAATCTTTTGCTTTATTCCACTGCCCTGGTATGTTTTTCATGCATATATACTGGTAATTTGGTAATAATATACTTCTGCTTCATTCTGTACTAGAAGATAAAATTAGATTTTTCCCCCACCACCTCAAGGTTTTAGAAAATAAATTCCCAATCCAGACTGAGTTGCTTATGCATTTTCATCTTCATTCTTCATTGATTCTTTAAGGTTTATAATTTTCTGTACTTCACCTGCCTATTTTCTCTACCTCTCTTAAAACTCCTAAGTTTTTTCTCCTTACTACTTCTGCTAGCGCACAGATAGGAAGAATATAGAGAGAAAAAACTGCTTTAGTTTGTCAAATAAAGTGAGCAAGTGAAGATGCAGGTAGAAAGGACACTATTGAGACCATATTTAATCCCTGACAATGAGCTGAAGTAGCAATGAGGCTCTTTATAGAGGAACTTGAAAAGACAGTCAGAAAAGGCAGAGAACCTTAAAATTCAGAAATGCTGACTACGGAAGGGGCTGAGCCTAGAAATCTAAGCTAAAGATTTTTGATTTAGCTTCTAGGCCACCAGCAGGAGACAAGTCCTTAATTTGTCCAATATTTACTTCCAAAATGCAATTTCTTCTTAATTTAAAAAGAGACCAAAACAATCAAACCACCATTTTCTAATAGGAAATGTCATGCAATTCTGTTTTCCATATCCAACAAGTTTTTATTTTTCTTGTGCCCCATTTTCCCCAGAAACACCAGCTGTTATTACGTGGTCTTACTTTTGTTTCTGCATGAACTTAAAAATAAGATATTTAAAAAAAAGTAATAAAAAAGCCTCACATGAAACTGTGCCATTGGAAGTTTCTATTATGATTTTCAGTGGACAAGAGAAAGAGTGTCTTGAGATAGACACTAGGTTCTGATTTTAGGACATGTTTGGAGAACAAAAGGGTGGTCTTTTACAAAATAAAAAAGTTGGTCTGGTACAAAGACTTTATACAACTTTAAAAATTAAGTCCAAACTTAATGCAAGGGGAAAACTATTTCATCAAAGGCATTAATGAACTCTGATAGATCTGTATGAGTTAACAGAAAACTCATGTAACTGATTATATGCAAGTCTGTCCACCGGTAATTTTTTAATTTTAACTGGCTTTGAAAAATAGAAAGTTCCTTACCTAGCAACATCTTAGATCATTCTTTTCTCTATTTACTTCATTGTTTCTATGTCCTCTTCACTTGAGTGCACGAAGTCAATATAACATACTTTACACCTATGTTATGAAACCTACTGTGAATTCCATTCATATTGTTACAGTTGGCCTAGACCATAATTTCTATTCAGTGTCATACAATCCTAAATATATGTAGAGAAAAATGAAGCTGCAAAAGCAAAGTTTGGGTTTGCTTTCTTTTCAAAGCGTCACTGCACACCTCCCCGCAGTACAAAGACGGTCTGAAAAAGATACAAATGTACAACCCATGTTCAGTGAAAGAGTACCTGAATGGGACTTAATTCTACATTATTTAAGGAGGATGGAAGAAAACAAACAACTTGTTGTATTTTTTTCATTTTTCTGGCTGTCATTCAAAATTGAGCAGTCCATGAATCTCACAAAACAATTTTCCAGCTCATGAAAGCTTTCTTATATACCCATGACAATTAGGAAAGTAATTGATAACATTGCTCAGCTTGTAACAACAAATTTTAGTAAAAATACTATTCCAAAATTCAATCTTGATATACAGAACAATGGTTTTATTCTCCCAAGACATAACAAAAATCTAAGGAACATTCATTCAATGTTTGCTGGTAAAGTTTGATTTCTCCATTGGTATATCATATTGACCTCAAAACTTCTATGCTCTGCTTTCCAGGATCAAGAAAACTCCCCGTCTCTGCTCTGGCACTTCCTCTAATGCTCAACTTGCCTTTTGGGGCTTTCTTTTGTCCTTGTTTTACTTCCTTCTCTCTCTGCAGCATCAAAGCAAAAACCTTAATTAAACACATTATGTTGCATATGCAGCGCTGCTACTTAAGATATTGAAATTTCTGGAACACCTGACTGTTAATTTTGCTTTGTAAACAAGTCATCTCCAAATTTAGGTCAGGAAGAAATGTTCTGCAATCTCTGTTAGCAAAATAAACCAGAATGTCAGAAGTGGTCAATTTCTTACACTGAACTTGACATTTGAAATACAATTCTATACAATTGCAGTCATCTGGGACACACATGATAGCCTTGGATACCTCCTCTTCCTGTAGGAAGTACTAATTGAGTATTTAATATGGATTTGTAAAGTGTTCTATTGCTAGCAGGCAAGGGGAAAAGGTTGTTCTGAGGGTCCCTCTGCAAAGTTAAGAGACAACCTGCTTCATGAAGGTACAGGGGATAGTTTGGATGACACAAAGTTCTATCATCTCTTTTTCTGTATGTTGCCACTACTTGGGAAGTAATCTACTTAAAAAAATAAAGAAAATTTGTACATATAATTTTTGAAACATTAGTTTTACATATGGAGCTTTTGCAATATTAGTATTGCAAGACATTTTGCAGTTTTGCCTGAACATCATCATTACAAATGGTCAAAAAGCCTCGGAAAAAAATGAGTCACTTGATGACAATCAGCTTACTTTTATTTAAAAAAAAGGAAACTGTCAGAACCACAATTCTCTTTAATTTACAGAAACAGAACAAATTTACCCCCTTCCAGAAGCATCTTATATATTGTGTTTAATTACTTTGAAGAAAACATGGATGTTAATACACCTCTTTTCTATGCTATTGGCATTTCTTATTTCAGGCCATTTGTTAAATAAATCTCCTGAAACAAACATTAAAAATATTAAAATGCAACTAGAATTATTGAGACTTCAGATGAGTGAAAAATAGATAAATGTTGTAAGAGTAATTAATTTAGGGTTTTTACTGTATCAAATCATAATAAGATTGTTAAAAGCTCAACAGTTACTATGATTCCACAGTAAAAGAAAAAATTAAAACTTTTCTTAAGTTTTAATTCAAGAAGAAAAAGAAAATGCATTTTCTTGGTTGTTCCACAGTAAATATAACTTTAAGCACAGTATTGATGAAATGCTGAAGATGTTGATTCAGGATCTTATTTTAAACTTCAAGACCTTCTACTAGTATTTAATTTGTGTACTGCACAGTATTTAAATTCTGACACAGGATGGAGAAAAAAAAAACCAGAAGAAGCAATAGAAGTCACAAAAACCACTATAGATTAACTGAAAAAACCCCCCTGAGATTCAGAGCTAAGTCTTTACTTTGGGCTTTTTTCCCAATCAGTCAGTCAATTGTCACAAAGACAAAGACTTAGGACTAAGAGCTGAATACTAAAAATTAAAAAAGACTCTTATGCAGGTTTCCTTATGTAATAATAATAAAAAAAAAAGTGAATGTAAAAACTTGGGACGCTATATGAAAAAACTAAAGGAGAAGAAATGAATAGGCTAGTGAGGGTAGGAACAAAGATGGACAAGAAAGATACAGTATTACCCAGATAAGATGTATAAAGTTATAGAAAATAAGGAGATTTTTTCATTCTAAAATCTGTAGTGATGTACTATCAAGTACATCATAATCTACTGTGCACAAAAACAACATTAAATGTGCTTTCAAGTCCTACCTCAGACACTACCACAAATAGTAACACTAGTTTTTTCAGCATTTATCAAATGCTATTCCTATTACAAATGAAACTTAAATATAGAAATCTAAAGAATATCCTAGCAGTCCCTTGTAATGTGAATTGGATTTCAACTTGAAATGTCTGACATTCAATTTAACCTTTACACTTGGCTGAATTGGACAACTACTGCTGTTAGCAGGAACACATTCTCTGTGAGTTTTTCACATGCGGAAATTCCCTTGACATCTTTCTCATCCAAATTAGAAAATATTTTTTAACTTTAAAGTAAGTACTGCAACAGAGACCATGAGGATGTTTATAAAAGCGAAGAATTAATACTTTCATAGATAAGGAAAATATATGATGATTACCAAAATTTACTCTGGTTTCCTTTCTATATAAAAACCCCTAATATTTCAGGGTTCCTATCTCTTATTTTATAGTCTTGAAATCTGCAAGCACTGTAATTGCTCCAAATACAATTTAAAGTCTAGAAAAACAGTCAAAACAATACTGTTACTCAAGTAAGGGGAGAACACAGAAATGCTGTAATTTAATCTCTCCCTTGTTCTATATTTTATAGACAAAACCAGTCCAGTCTCTTAGAGCTTGAAGCTTCAGTTTCACCTTTGGAAAATAGGGTTCAAAGCAACTTTTAGATCTAGAAAGAATATACAGCTTATTTACTAAGACCTTCTAAGAGAGTAAACAGAGTTTCTTTTTGTTTCATTCCTTTTTTTTTTTAAGTCTTCTTCATAAAATATGCTTTTCAACTGAATGCTCTCAAGGAAAGCACGATCCCAGGGTTATGTGCTTGGTTTTAAACAAAGTGGAAGACAACTTGCTAATGAAGTAGTGGGATTTCTGGGAGGAGCATGGAAGAATAAAGACAAAATGATGATGAAATAAAAAAAGCCTTGCTAATTAAAATGCCTTTATAAACACAACAAACAAAAAAAAAGAGTGGCAGCTGTAAGTATGCAGGCCAATGGCCAGTTTTTATCTAGCAAGGTCAAATTACATGCTTACACAGGCATATTAATTTCAATGAAGGTCCTTTTTTTTTCTGATGCAAACATAATTGTTGATGTATAACAATACCTCCAGCTTACACCTAAATCTTTTGTGGATATAAATTGCATAAAGAAAATGCAAATTATTTTTTATATATATGCTTGTCTTTTCTACTTCTTGCTATCACAGAATACTTCTCCTCATCAAATGAATATGTCTCATTCTAAAGTAGGAAGTTTATATATGTTCTTTACAAGCATTTTTATCTTCTCATGACAGATCTAATACTGAGTGGTATATAAATACAAGACTAATAAATAAAAGCAGATGTGCCAGAAAGGCATCATCTATCAATTGCAGGCTTAATATGACATCCACTGTGAGAATCTAGAGATAAACAACCAAATTACATCACAAATTGAGACAGTTTTAAAAAGTTACAAAGCAGAAAAACAAAGGACATCAACAAAAAAATGCTCCAAAAGACAATTCTTGTCTGAAGAGAAAGTTGTCATTGAAAAGCACTTCCTTTGCAGGTTGAGAGACACCAAAAACTGCATTGAATTAATGACAGATATTTGCACTATTTTTAATGTCAGTTTGGGAAACAAAACAAAGAGAATGAACACAATTTTCTTGTTTAAAAGGACTCTGCCCACACTATTTTGAGTTCAGTACAGACACAGGATTATGCAGAAAGTAAGATGGTTAAAAAAGGTTTCTAACTAAGAGATCAAAAAATAGTAACTCCTTTTAGCAATTAATAGCTTTGACAAAAATCACTCTGACTGATAACAACCATCTCCTTAAACTGCAAAGCTAACGAAGTCTGGTTTCCCATTAAATCCTGTCTCATACAAACTCATTGCTGTCCACTGTGATGAGTATTCTGACTGAAACATTATCCACAGCTAAGACATACACAACAGCTTCCTCCTGTGCCCTTTTTCTTTCATGCCGAAGAACAGGTTAGTTCGTGCTGAAACCTTTTCATCTGAAGCCAACACAATTTTCCCTTCATCTGGCCACCTACTTTTAATAAAATTCTAGGGACTGTTTGTTTTTGCAACCTCTACCCTGTCAACCACAAATTAAAACAGGCTAACAGACACTGAATTCGCAGTGAAGAAACCTGAGGAAGAGAGGGGATGAACAGAACTATACAGACTCTGAAATACAATACAGCACAAAAGAAACAGTCTAAGAGATTCCTTGACTACATGGAAAATAATATTCTGACAGAGTTGGTGACTGAGCCAAGACACCAGGTACCCTACTGCTATTTATAAACAGAGAAGGATGGCCTCTGCTGCTCAGAGGCCATCTAGGGCACAGACAACCATGAAATGATAGTTTTCAGTTCTCAGAGCAGTAAGGGAGGGGGTCAGCAGAATTGCCACCTCAGACCATTAGATACACTTTTGGTTGTTTAGGAGACTAGTTGATAGAGTCCCTTGGGAGGCAGCCCAGAAGGCCTAAGGGTTTCAGGAAGGCTGGACATTCTTCAAGAAAATCCAAAAGACAGAGGAGCAGACCATCCCCATGTGGTGGAAGAGTCAATGGGAAAGAAGTCCAACCTCACTAAACTGAAAGTTTTACTAGAAGTCCATAAAAACCAAAAGACACTTGGGAGACAAGCCCTTGCAACAGTTAGGCTTGAGGCAGAGTGGCTGGAAAGCTGCCTGGCAGAAAAGGACCTGAACACGAGCCAGCTGTGCCCAGGTGACCAAGAAGGCCAATGGCATCCTGGCCTGTATCAGCAATAGTGTGGCCAGCAGGAGCAGGGCAGTGATTGTTCCCCTGTACTTGGCACGGATGAGGCCACACTTTGAATCATGTGTCCAATTCTGGATCCCTAAAGAAAAATCATTAAGGTGCTGGAGCATGTCAAGAGAAGAGCAATAGGGCCAGTGAAGGGAACATACGTTTTGTGAGGAACTCCTGAACATTGTTAAGCCTGGAGAAAGTGAGGCTCAAGGGAGACTTTATCGCTCTCTACATCTACCTGAAAGGAGGTTGGGGTCAATCTCTTTTACCAAGTAACAAATGCTTCAAAGCTGTACCAAGGGAGGTTTACACTGGATATCAGGAAAAATTTCTTAACTGAAGGGTTGTCAAGCACTGGAACAGGCTGTCCAGGGAAGTGGTTGAGTTACTTGAGTGGTGGAGATGTGGCACTTAGCAACATGGTTTAGTGGTGAACTTGGCAGTGCTTATTTGACAATTGGACTTCACGAGCTTAAAGGTGTTTTCCAACCTCAGTGATTCCATGAGAATAGAATGACAATGTTTTTTGTGTTTGCATAAGACCACTTGTACAATGATGACTGGCACTCTCCTTAGAAAACAAAAATCATCAATATTCATTCTCAGGTAACTTTCCCATCACCAAGTTACCAAGCTTTTCCCTCTGCTACACTTTTCTACTTGTTCTTTGAATCTTGCCTTCCTTACTAGAAAATGGAATTCTAAAGAAACTAGAAAATGTGTTGAAGAGGAAAAACAGAAAGTTTTTCTACTTTTCCTTGCTCACATTCTGGCGGTTTAAGCTTCTTCCATAGTGCAGAAAACTGGGTTTAGATTTCCAAATGCAGAAGAATAATCCTGCTCCCTCACAACATGAACAGCAGGTCTGTGAACAAAGCTATTGTAAAAAAGGAGGCACTGCTGTCATCCCACTTGGTCTTGCTATGTTATCTGCCATGGGTGAATTTTCTGGGGAGATTCAACCTTCTACAATACAGCATACTCTATAAATGCATACTGGTCAAGACCCTCAGCAGACTTAGAAGGAACAACTCAATATGGTTAATTCAACTAACAGCTGCTCAAACTTAGCCTTTAGAAAGTTGCAGTACATCTGTGCATATTCGAAAGAAAAAATTCTTGCACCTGGGAAATCTGTGTTAAAACTGGCTGGTCAATAGACAGCACCTCACTGTGTCTTTTGATAAACACATTTCATTAATAACAGAATAAACTATAATATGCAACAAGGTCCAAAATGTAACAGCTGATATGCCCTGGATCTATATTTTAATACATTAAATTCTAGTAACAACCTTCTAACACAGCTCTTTGATTATAAATTTCTGTGTTTTTAAAAAAACAAACCCTCACAGTATAAATGTTTTCCATATAGCCTCAAACACCCATATTAATTATCACACAAGTTAAAATTTTATATCTATCACATATTCCTGGCAGTTGACAGAGCAGAATAAAAACAGTAGCTTGCCATGTTCAAAGTAGTTCAAAGAAGCAACTCTGTCTGCCAGCAGATTTCAGGCATACTAGATGGCAGCAGAAATCTATGTAGGCCTCTTAAGAGCTACAGCTCACTTTTCCACTCCAATCCACAGTTCTGTTTTTGCTCAGAGAAGCTTGAAATAAACACTCTCAAAAAATATTCCATTAACCCATGAAGTCTACGGTTCAAGTGTGTATATCTGGCTTCTCTACCTAAATAACATATGCAAAATTCCTCCACTCAGTCTTCACTTTCTGATGACAAAAGGCACAATTGGTTACTATTTGGATGACAAGAAGCACAAAGGGTTGAAACCCTGTCATTGCTCAACAGGACTGGTGCAAGCACAGGCTGATCAGGAAAAAATTGTGATTAGCTCAAATACATTCAAGAAAAATAGTTTTCAGAGAGGCTGATAGGAATAGGGAAAAAAATTCATCACTGAACAAACCCCAAAATGTTGTAAGTTGAAAAGTCAATGTAACAAAATTAAATCTGTCACATTTCCAAGGAGCTGAAAACATACACTGAAATCATTATTTTATGATGAGAAACAACAACGAAAAAAAATAGAAAAAAAGGATTTTTCAAACCTCAGTCTTTGAATAACAGCAAAATATTCTGAATGAAATTTACAATGTGTCAGTTAACTAGGATTTTAAGGTAAGGGCACAGAAATTTGAAACATCCATAATTAACTGAAGACAAGGAAATGAGACAACATAAAAAAGTTGAATACAGAGAATATATGGAGAATTGAGCTGAATTTCTTGAACTTGAGAGTATGTTTCCTATACTGTCCTACAGAATTACTTAGGAAAGGAGGGAGTGGGAGGACAAAGAGCAAAAACTGACAACAAAGATAACAACAATTTCTGTCTTTTTCTTCACTGGGACTTATTGCTAAGGCATATAATTTCATGACAACAGCACTACCAGTAAATGCATCTCTAAAATCATCTCCATTATTATCTTCATCCACCACTAAAAAGACACCAAAAGACATCAATCTTAACTGTTTTCCGTATGTAAAATATAGCTCTGACCACAGAAAGTGTTGACTGAAATCACATCTCAACAGTAACAAAAATAATATAGCAATTGAAATTGTACAATAATTGTCCAGTTTAGTCATAGAATGGGACAGTTTTATACACTAAGTTCATACCACGACTCCCATTATGGTTGTTTTTATTATTTTTTTATGTGACCTGCAATTGTATCCATTAGAATTGGATATTGTGCTTTCAAAATAGGTTCCACCCTTTAGAAAGTAAGTAAAGAAACAGTATAAAGTTTCCAAGAACTCCCAGAAATTAAGGCCAAAAATCACAGGGATGCGCTTTTTTCCAAGTTATTGCCCTTTTCCCAGAGCAGCAAATACCTTAATTCAAGCAGTGATGATTTATACATAAAATAAAAATGAAAGGTTTTGTAACAACTCTTCAAAAGTTATTTGTTACATAACTTTCATTCACCTTAAGTCTACAAAAAGCAGGTAAACTGGCCTTCCAAACACAAAAGAAGTTTTTGACGCAGAAAATCTTGGCAAGGAAGCAGATTTATCCACAGCTATACTCTCAGTTCTTAAACTCTTTACCACCAATATACAAGCAGCTTAAAAATAGAATTTGAATCCTAAAGTACAAAATGTTATGTAAAAGTGGATTTTAATTCAAATAATTGTTTTTGTACTCTGACAGATAATCCTTCTTCCTCTCTTGATGCTTAGCAAAATTATTCAACTCTTAGATCAAGATATTAAATGTCATTTACATAATCACTCAATGTTAGTTAATGAAGACTTTGTTTAAAAACATAATATACAGATGACCATCCTTGAAAGTAAGAAATACACTTTTTAATTAATTTTGGTAAATAATACAAGCAGTAAGCTGTAACACAGGCTATAATACTTAATAAAAATATAAAAACAAGCAGAAAACCATAAACAATTCAAAATCTAATACTAAGTACATATGTCATTTAGCTATCAGTGGTAGCAAAAGCAAAACATTCATACCTGCACCTGGAATGATCGCCAACTTTGTTTCAACTAGGCCCATTTTAGCAGAAGATGCTAAAAAACAGAATATAAAGGAGTTCTTACTGTAATGTAGAGGGAAAAAAAATCTATGGAAAATACATAATGATGACCTTGAAGTTTGCTAATATATTAAATTTTCTTCAAAAAGAGCAATAAATCACTTTTTAAAGCATTTGTTTATTAAAAAAAATTCAAACAGATTCAACTGATCTGCTTTTAGTAAAAGATCCAACTACTTCCATCTAGGCAAATTAAATACTTTATTAATTATTGCATAGCAAGTAAGCAATTACAATGAGTAACAGACACTTGCTTCCAAATGGAAAGTACTAAAGAAAAATGGCTGTTATTGCTTAACATCTTAAAATGGGCTAGAATTTTGTGTATCATTATTTGAATTCTTTAGGTGACAGAATATTGTCTAAGGTCAAATAACTTTATAAATCCTAAGTTACTGGCAGTTGCTCAGGACCAAGTTTCCATTTACTTTCTATCAGTTGGCTTTACAGTTCTGACAGCCTATTAGCTCAAGGTTCCTCTTTTCAAGAGTTGTTGTCTCTTTTATAATTTAATTTCTTATGTAATAAGAAACACTCACTAGCAACTTTTGTTCTTTCCCTACACCCTGTTTAGATAAAATCAAATCTCCATCTAGACCACTTCAAATGCACAAGAATCAAAAAAAAATATAAAAGTAATTACATTACCCTTCTGGCAAGACTGATAAAATTAGGGTCAGAAGAATCAAATAAATATTTAACAAAACCAATCCAGCTAACTGGGTTGTTTTAAATGAAACATTAACAAATACTGATACACGTTTCTGCTAAAGTCCTTTAAAATAATGGGTTATAAACAATGTCAAAGTAAGTTTTATAAGACTGTTGCCAACAGACAGATTAGCCAAGCCATCTACGCTAATAACTCCATATTCCACGGGAATATTCAGACCTACCTGCCACCCGTATATCACAGGCTAATGCAAGTTCTAGGCCACCACCTAAAGCAGTTCCATCTATTGCAGCAATAGTAGGTACAGGCAGATTAGCTGAAAAAGAAAGTACCAATTAACACCAACTTCATAAAGAATGCCTCTGGAATGTGATTTCATTACATTTTTCTCATTTTACAGTCATAGTATGGGAAATTTTCATAAAATACACTGTAACTAAAAATTGATCAGCAACACTTTGGCAAAAGAAAATTACTCTCCCTATCTATCTCTGGCTGAATAAGTTTGCATATCTTTCTTTGGCTTCTGCTCACTTTTGACGAAAATTTGAAAAGTAAACTTCAAGAACACGGACAGCAGAGCTAGACAAAGCAGTTATACAAACAATCCCAGATGAAACAGAGGTGTATGTACATATGACATGCCTGTGATGCTTTCACAGCTAAAAGCTCTCTGTGTCTTGACAGTCCCAGAACACCACTGGCAATAGCAGCCACCACTACTGCCCCCATTCTCCTGTAAAGCAGCAGCTAACAGCTTAATAGATTTGGCAGTCTTTAGTTTGACAAACAGATGCACATACTGCCAGCATACATGACAGGCAGCAGGGCTCCAGAGGCCTGTGCAACCATGGCATGGTTTGTATGTAATTTATCATCAGTGTTCTGACATGGGAAAGTCATTTAAACAATCAGCTTCAAGTACTGCTTTTCACCTTCTGAAAATTCAAGTTCTCTCCATCCCTCTTCGTTACAAACTTAAAGTTTGATGAAAAATGTGTTTTCATTTTAGAAATAAACTTGTATATTGCTGCTATAATTATATTTAAGAGTTACCACAAGCTATCCATTTAAAAATATACTCAAACAGTAGTCCCATAGTTTGTTGTCACTACTGAAGTTTCAAAGATAGTCAAAAGCAATTCATTAGCTGGACAGTTGGATGTACAGCATGATGAAAAGTTAAACCAGCTCTTGACAGCAACAGCTTTTTCTGAAGATGTAAAAAAATATTTTCTTTGTTTTAATGTTTCAGCTAATTGAATTCAATGACCAGTTCATTCAGTCTTAGCCAGAAATAGAAGAGAAAAAACTCTTCTGTCAACATATAAATGAAAATTATGCATGAAAGACTTTAAAAGATTTATTTCCTTTAAAAATCTAGAAGGATAATATGAAAAAAAATTATTAAAATAATATATTAATTAGAACTTTTCCTAGTGAACTAGCTAGTTTTAAATTTAGAAATTGTGCTACCTAGCTTACTTTTTTCCTGTCTGACAGATAAACTTCAGCTAACTTCATTCAACAAAAGAATCAATTAAATATTAGTATACATCAGAATGACAATTATACAAGCCTGTAGTCTCTGAGTAACAAACAAAATACATAATTAAACAAAGGTTATTTTAGCTGCCAATTGACCTGCTTTTATAATTAACAACTAATGAAAATCCAATTGTCTTTAAAAAAAGAAGAAAAACTTAGCAATGCTTTTCAAGATTCTAACAGATGCTTTAAAACAAAGTCCCTGGGTTGCTGGTTTAGATCATGATTAATAGTGATTATCTGAATCAATTTCTGTGCCAAAAGAGGCTACTCATTACAGTTTGCAAGAGCTCTTTCTCTGACTTAAAAGAGCTCAAGATATCCATTATACCTGCCATCTGCCACAGAAAGCATAGGAGACAGAGGAATAGTAGAAAAATCTGCTCTTTCTCTATTTACTACTTCTTAGTCATATGGGAAGGCAACTCTCATTTCCAGCAGGGCCCGGTTAGTGACAGAAACTTATAACCCTGTCAACACAACCAATTTGCCAAACAGTCTTGCAATTTTGCTAGCTGACACAGCTAGCCTTTCTCTTAAAGAAATATGCCTTTGCCATGGGTAAATAAAAAATAGTTTGCCTGAACATGAAGGCAGGGTCATTGTTAACTGCAGTTTCCATCAGTTACTGCCTGCATGAACATTCAATTTATCAGAGACTAGCAAACAGTATCTCGAGCACTATTTGCATGGCTTTTTCAGTACTCCAAGGCAGAATACTTTCCTAAGATAAGCAGCTTCCGGAATTAGCTATGGTGCAATTCAAGTAGACTATTACACATGGAAATGGAAGTTACAGAATGAGTATTATGACACAGCTTGGTTTCAAGAATTACAGCCAGCACTCCTACCATGAAACAATAAAAAACATAATTTAAGGGGATAAAAAGCAGTTTGATAATGTATGTTAGAATCATCACTTCCCAAGGATATTAATTTGAAAGGATCACCTGACATAAGAGTTGAGAATGAATGAAAGGAAAAAGACAAATTCCCTATAACAGTCTTGTGTGTACCTATTAAATGAATTTAAGAAATTGATCATTTTAACATGTTCTTGTTAAGCATCAGAAAAACTAGCATAGAAAAGAGTAAGTAATCACTTGGGACTGTAAACTGAGTTTCTAGGCTACTAGAACTTGTTAACAAGGGTAAAGGTTCTTGGAATAGTAGTATTTTGTAGCATACAAGACACCTGATCACATTTATCTGCATGATTTTAATGTACAGCTGACAAAATTGTTAAGCAAAACACAAAAACAGAGATGATGTTTGACAAATAATGCCCTGTAGGCTTAATTGAGATGTATGCACTCAAATTTTAGGAACAATAAATTAAACATATAGACAAGTCAATCTCCACAATGATTCTACACGACAAAGCTCATTTGCTATGAGAGATTAAAAAAATATTTAAAGCTTTGCCAAGAGGCCTAGTGGTTTTATACTTTAACATTACACATTTTTGTCACAGCTCAAATAACAAGATATAAATTTCAGGCAATTGTTGTACTACTACTCATTAGTGTTAATTTCTAGATGTGATACAGGTTTGTCAGGGAGCAATCATGAGCTGCACAGTGAAATAAAAAAGGAGTTTAAGATATATATATATATATATAAGAAACAGATTAGCTAAACTAAATGAGAGAGTACAACACATAGACAAGTGTAGACCATGTATAATAAAGATTAATGTTGTTAGAAGTAGTTAAAAAGACATAGTAATGAGCAGCATTAAACTTTAGTAAGAGAATTTTACTGACTTACCACAGTACATCAAAGTGTGGAATATGAAGGACACTAAATATTAAGGTAGTTCACACAATTAATTCAGATAGGATTACTTCACACACCTATTCTAATGTAAAACATGCTGCTTATTCTGTAAATATGGTTCTATTTTGCCCATAAAACACGTCCCAAGAAAATACCAATAGTCACATCCTAATGTTACATCAGTGCTTAATTATATTACAGAAAAGTCACATTTTAAGTACAGTAAAGAAATAGAAGGGTCCAACTCAGCTTATGTTATATCAGCAACAGAGCCAGACATAAGACAAAAACATGTCTCTATATTCAAGATCGTAGGAGTAGAGACCCTTGACTGAACAGAAGACAAATGTGAACAAGCAGATCAAAATACATTTTATGTATTAAGCTGTTTGAGGAATAATCTCTTAGCACAGAAGCTGACAAAACCTGTAAGAAAGGATGTTTACTGGCCATTCAAGACATGATACAGGTCAAGTGACCAACAGGTAAACTGAAGAACTTCAGTAAGAGAAAACAAACTTAGTAACATTAGATAGCTAAACTAAACCCATAAACAGCTCAAACAAAAAAGAAAATATGACATATAACAATATAAAGAAATGGACCTGATTCCTACTCTGCAGTAACTGTGAGCCTTCAGCTCAACCTCAGGAGTAAGTCAATAAAGAGATAAATGGTAAATAAATAAATAAATGGTAAACAGACATGTCACATATAGTTTTAGATTAGGCAGACCAGCAGCATCTTGTAGTCTTGGGATACCTCCTGCTCTCCTGTGACTCTTCATTACTGAAAGATGTAGAATAGAGTAAGTAAACACTCCCACAGATTTGCAATGAGTGGAGAAAGTCATAGAGGGACCACTTTGCAATTAAGCATATAAAAACACATGTAATGTGCTGCCAGTAATTTCACAGAATCACAATCGTTCTGAGGCAGGTAATCATTATTTCATCTTCAAGTGACTTTCCACATGATGTCTACTGCTGGTGACTAACAAGGGATTTCCTTTCTGCTTAGAGACCATGATAGGACAAACAACAGGCCAGCATATGAATACAGGCACCTGGTCTGAAGGACCTGACAAATAGTTTCTCAGATGTGTGCCATAACACCCACACAGCTGATTCATACTATTGTGGATACTGACATTCCCCAAATAGAAAGCAGAAACTGCCTGGATTCTACTGACCTGAATCATAAATGACTACTTAGTCTTCTGACTAATTTATTAAGAAAGTTCTAATAAATTACAGATATAGAAGATAATACTGGGAGGAAACTGGATTATATACAACACTTTCTTAGTAACTCTCAAGCAGCCTTCTTTTATTCCTGCACAACTTCAATTTCTCATTATTGACAAAAAATAAATGGCCTGATCAACAAGGAAAAACCTACTTTTTACAGTTAGTAAGGAAGAAGGAAGTATGAAGAATGAATATACATAGTAAAACCAAAATGGAAACAATTTACCTATTAAAGTAGCCTTGTTTTTATGAAACATTATATGCACATTTCACATAACAGGCAAAAACCCACTTTCTTTAGCTGGTGTCCAGTTACTCAAAGGAAGACCTATTACTAATGCTGATCCCTCACTGTGAGTTCCTGAAACAGGCAGAGGAAGAATAAAATGGTTATCCAGAATTCCAGACTTTGTGATTTGTGTTCCTGGTCAAACGAGTATGAACTCGTCCAAATCCAAATCCAAACTAACGTAAAATATTTAACACCCAGGAAAAAGAACTACAAATTCAGAATAGATCAAATTCAAAAAGACCGAGTTCCTAGGAGTGTCCTCCTTGCTTACTAAACAAATTTATACATGTAAGATTTTCTGTGGCAACTGTACCACATACTCAGATAAATGGAAAAAAAAGAAAACATTCCTGAGCTAGACACAAGATTTTGAGATTTAGACTATTCAAGTGCCAATGAAGTGTATGAGAACCAGCGATTTGTAGCTTGGCAGCTCTTAAAATCAACCTGAAGAATACCTGCAGTATTCCCTTCCTTTAGCTAAGACATAGGAGTCATCATTGAAGGACTAAAGTCCAATAGACATAGAATTCAGTTTCTTTAAAAGTAAAAGGTGTGCACTGTTACTGCAGTAATACTTCATGATTCCCACAAATCAGAAAAGAAAATTCCATGAAAGCCCACATAATCCCTAACAATGCAAAAATTCTATACAGTCCCTTAGACATAACTAGCTTCTATTTCTGAAGTACTTTTTACAGATTAGGGCAAATATTTTCAATTCAACTCATTGTAGTGGTCAGAATTTGGTATCTACAAATGTTCAAATGAAACCCAGTTTAAAGCCTGCCTTTTTATGCATTTGACACAAAATTAAAACATATTGAAATATTAAAAAATACATACTAAAATGAAAGTTAAGTCACCTTAACTTCCCTTGCTATTCCTGTGTTGTCCTATACCTAAGCAATGTTCAAAAAAGGTCTTTATTGTTCTTTTCTCATCTTAATTCAGTGACCTCTGGCAACCAACCTTCAGAAAGAACAGCTATTCAGATATAAACCAGAAGCTTGCCACTACCTCTAGTACCTACTGAACCAGATTCAAAACCTTGACACGTCTTTAATTCAAACAGAAGAAATCTTGTTTCCCAGAAGGAAACGGAAAAGCAAGTAGTGAGTATACTCACCTCAAAAACTGTGGGTATCCATCTAAGACAGAAGTAGCTACAGAATTCAATTTTAAATAACAACACAACTGAATTGCCACAGAACAAAGAAACAGATCGTCCAAGCTATTTATTCCACATGTATATTCCTGATTATTTGACAAATAAAGTTGATTAGTGAACAGCTTACTAGGACAAGCAACTTCAGGGGGCATTTACAGCAAGTCATTTTTCCTTTTGAATAATGTATTTCATAAAACATAAAGCCAGGGGATGAATTGCATAAAAATATCCTGCATACTGTCAGTATTACATGGATTACAAGAGGAAAGTATGCTATAAATTGAGGAAGAGATTAACAGTTCCACGATTTGTTAATTAACTCTAGCAAATTAAGAAAGTGTGGCAAATGTCTGCAGCACATGGGAAACCCTTAAATCACAGAAGGGCTGAGACCTGAAAGAAACCTCTGGAGCTCACCTTGTCCAGCCTGTCAGCTCAACCAGCATCACCTTGAACAGGTTGCTCATGCTCATGTCCTGGTGGCTTTTGAAGATCTGCAAGGAAGGAGATTCCACAACCTCCTGGGTAACTGCATCAATGCTCAGTCCCCTTCACAGTGAATAAGGACTTCCTGACTCTCAGGGAGAATCTCTTCTGTTCCAGTCTGTGCTCGTTGCCTCTGGTTCTGTCGCTAGACACCACCAGAGATAGACTAGCTTCATCTTCTAACACCCTCATATATTGCTGAGATCACCTCCTGAGCCTTCTCTTTTCTATTTCCAGCTTGCTCAACCTTTTCTCACCAAAGAGATGCTCTGAAGCATTCATCACCTTCAGAACCTTTCACTGGACTTTCCAGTAGCTCTGTCTTCTACTGAGGTGCCTAGAAATGGCCATCGTACTCCAGCAGTGGCTCACCTGTGCTGATGAGAGTGAAAAGATCACCTCCGTTAACTCCGGGCAACACTCATCCTAATACAGCCCAGGATACCACTGTCCTTCCTTGCCACAAGGGAACACTGCTATCTCACATTCAACTTTATGACCTACCTCCAGGGCTTTTTTGTGCTCCTGCTTTTGTATCATTAGCCCCATCATGTACCTGATGCATGAGGTTGTTCGCATTTTCCTTTGTAGAAATTATTGAGGTTCCTGTTAGTCTACTTCTCCAGCTTGCTGCCCTTGAGTTCCTCTCAATGGCAGCACAATCCATTCCTTATGATTTTACATCATCAGCAAACTTGCTGAGGCTGCACTCTATCCCATCATCCAGACCATTAAAGATGTCAAACAGGACTAAAACCTGGTGCTGTCCCTGGGATACACACTGGCTAGGGGCCTCCAAGCAGACTTCATGCTGCTGATGCACAGTCTAGACCCATTAATTTAGCCAATGTTTAATCCATTTCACTGCCTTTTCATCCAGTCCATATTCACCAGATACCCTACAAAACTTTTACAAGAGGTACTGTCAAAAGCTTTACTGAAGTCAAGATAGGCAATATCCACTGCCTGTTTCTCATCTAACAAACTACTCATTTCATCATAGATGGTCAGACTGGTTGAGCAACATTTCCCTCCTCTGACTCCACCTTATGACTACATCTTATGATTTTCTTGTCCCTCATGTGCCCAGTAGTAGTTTAGTTTCCACTTTTAGTTGTTCCAGAACCCCTCCAAGGACAAATTTTAATCTACAGATTAGAAAGCTCCCTCCCCATTTCTTAGTACATTTATTTAAATGTAGTAACCATGGAGACTTCAAATTAGTAAAAATTTATTGGTCACATGCACCCAAAATGTTTAAATTCCACTAAGTGGACATGTGTAGATAGATTCCATGATTGAAGGTCACCCATTAGGAAAGCAAGAAAGGGGAAAAAAGAGTCATGACTTAAGAGCGAGAATGTCAAATAAATAATTTAATATTTTAGTCTTGTTATTGTCAAGCAATGCACTTATTTACATGCCATTTAATTTTAGTGTATATTTCAACTAAAAATAGCTTAAATCTATGATACTGCAAGTCTATGGGTTGATTCCTACACCAGCAGTGAAAAGTTTGAGACCTGTTACTTTAGAGAGTTTCTTTATGAACCCCAAATCTCCAAGTCGTCTTGTTGCAAGTTATAAAAGAATTTGCAAAAGGTCAGAGACATAAAAAGGAATTTTGAATCAGCAGTAATGATTATTTGAAACTACCTGTTAACTTGCATAATAACTGGGAATGCATTTTTACTTAGTTTTTAAAATAATTAAGTTTATACATCAATATTCTTATTTTGTAACTCAATAAATTTGTCTTCCATCTCTTCCTAACCAGATTCTTGATGTCTCTTGGTGATATGGTTTGATTATTAAACTAAGATTTTTTAACTTAAAAAAAAGGGTGGGGGCATAAACTATGTCCCTTGAATGGCAAGTAGAGGCAGTCCATGTGCAGTTCTGATAACTGGAATACTCTTTATACTAGGAGCATTATGATGACAAAATTATATTTAACATATTAAATACTTTATGTCACAGAAAATCAGAAAAATAATTACAAAACAGCACTCTATCTTGATTTCATCTTTGGGGACCTTTTCCTGATAACATTGTGATGGCATATAACCTTTGCAATACGTTTTTTTTCAGGCAGTCACCTTGCCTTGCAAAATCTGTAATCAAGTCAGTGATTATAACACTTTGCTTTAATTTTCAGTTGCAAGCACTACCATCAAAAATACTCTTCTATGGGGAAAAAAGCTAACAGAAATAAACTACTTCAACAAGTACCTTCATCCTTTCTCTAACACTATGAAAACCAACTAGCATATGCAGCAACATTTGTAAGTGGCTGGGAGAGACTGTCAAATCTTCCTATATGAACTTCAGGGTAAAGAAGATTTAAAAAAAACATTTTTGGTCAGGGCAAGTCATTAAATGTTACAAAGCTTTACCTCTCATAAGTTCAAAAATAATGACAAAGTGATTATTCCATTAATTTCTGTATCTCCATATGTTTCAAAAATATATTCATCTGCAAAAATGACCATACATTAAAGTCTGAGTACAGAATTCTGTGCCGTATATTTGCTAGTTACAGCTGTGAAAGGCTTTTAGGTACCCTCTAATTCCTGTGCTTTAGATAAGAAGCTTAATAGACTACAACTGTTGGGAGACTTGAACATAGCTCTCTTTGCTTTAATACCTTAAAAGTTCAAACAGACAATCAATAACAGTAAAGAGCTGCATAAAAAAATTATAGTTTTTAGTATTTGTAAAGGAATTTTGCTTTTTAATGAAACTGGTTACTGCACATTACAGCCAATTATTAAGCAAAAGGTATTAATAAAGTTTTTCTTTCAGTTATTTTGACAGAGGCTAAAGCACCTCACTCAATCCTATTAATTTCCCAGTTTTCTCCATTAATCATTCACTCTTCTATATGACATAGAAACAATGTATTTTTGAATTGAAAAATAAAAAAGTTCCAACTTTAATAGAGTAAAATTATATTCTTTATTTTAAAATTTTCAATTTGGTATTTTATTATGGACAAGTAAGAGAGACAGTGTGTTCTACATTCTTGATAATAGAAACAGAAACTGGGAAACTAATAAGAATGAAAGAGGTGGTTTAATTAAACCCTTCAGCTACTGTTTTCTGTATCCAACTCTTCCATGATTTTCTTGTACTACAGAAAATAATTTGGATATTTCCATCATCTCTCAGTCTGATAAACAGATTCTTCAGTTTCCTTATATTTAATGATGTTTTGTCTTGCAGTCTTATTCTGCCCTCAGTAAGGTAATAACAAAGTAAAACCTGGATGGCAGAATCCACTTTCTGTACAAATGAATTAAAGTTTTGGATAAAAAAAGTAAAGAAAATTATTTATTGAATACTTTACTCTTACTAAGTACATTTAAGAACTAATTATTCCCACAAAAACAGCACAGCACATAATCAAGCAGTGAATTTATGAAACATAAAGGAGTTAAATTAATTCAGTTACATTTTTACATTCTATTTCTATGCAAGGTTTTTTATTCTTTCTTAAAGTGCACAAAAAATAAAACTCAAACTGTAGTCCCTATATAATCTACACAAACAAGTATAGTCTTTAATATAATCTCTGGTTATTAGGAGAATCAGATACAGTTTTCATGTTTTTTATTGTCTACTTGTCTGATTTACAGTATGAAGATAACACATACTCTATTATTACTAGCACTCTTGTTTGACACAATACATTCCCCAGTCTAGTGTTAAAATATTTTACTTCTAAATTAGCATAATTTACCAAGTAATAGCTTCAAGACAATTCATTCACAGAACACTACAGAAGAAACACTCCCTAACATTTCACACTAAGCTTTTTTTTCCCAAGCTACCTTAGTAAGATCATCAAGCCAGTGCCTACCTACACAAAAGGTGTATTCACTACAAGACTTGACAATTCTGAAGTCAAAGCCTTGCGCTAAGGATTGAAGTGAGCTAAGGATTTCTTCAACAGAAGAGCAACATTATGCTTTCAGTATTATGTCAGAAGTTGCTACCCTTTGAATACAAATTCATTCAAGGAACAGAGCCAGAGACCAAGACATGCAAAACAAAGAGATAACAAACTATTCTTTCTCATTCAGTGATTGAAATATGCAATTTCAAACCTGAACAGGGTGAGGAAAGAATAATGTTACCAACACATTGAAGATGCACAGTGTGGCTCTCTGGAGAGGGAATGGAAGCCCTGGCCAGCAGATATTATTGAAGGCCTGTTTTAACACAGAGCAAACTGGCCATGCTGATCCCAATTAACCATTAAGTGAGTAGCATCCTAGTTTTGGTACAGTTACCTTTGTGGAAGGAAACTTAAAGAGCCACGTCCAGAGCCTCTTGTCATCCAGAATATATCATTAGGAATTACTACCAGAAGAAAAACTAAACTACTGTTGAGGTTATGTCGATTTTTGTCACAGCTGTATTGCAGCACTAGGATCAGACAACAGTTAGTCAAAGGCTATCTAACTTAATTCAATACCAAGAGAAGAAATAAATCTACCACTGGAAAACAACCAAGAGCCTAGCAACATACTCAGAATGCTGGCACTCAAGGATTTTGTTAGTTATGCTGTACACTTAATCAAACAGGCAACATCATAACACAGCAAGCGAAATACTGTGCTAAAATCTACATTTCACAGTGTCAGCAACACAGAAAGACCATGATGCCTGAGGCTGGCTGTTAAGCATGGCTCTGCTTGCTGTAATTTGTCCTTTTTCAATTTGACAGCTATCTGAAATTTCATTCAGTTTCCCAGCAAACGCAACTCATAGCCTGTATCCCTCCTCCCTAAGAGAGAAATCCACAGTTCTTATCAAAGGATTTCCAAACCAGAGTACTCCATCTTTGATGGCCAGATCTACTTCCAGCAAACACAGATGGATTTGGTAAATTTGGTAAATCTTGAGTGTTCACTACTAAACCAGGGTTTAAAATGCTAACTAAAGTTCCACAGAAGCCTCGGAGATTCAACAGTAAAACAAGGCAGAGCACCGACCTCACCAATGATTATTCTTGCTTATTTTTAAGCCTTTGCAATGGGAAGGTGGCGTAGCAGCTAGCAGACCAGCAATGAAGTGAAATTTTTTATAATACTGATAGAGGTTCTTGGGACCTCTGAAACCAATTTTTCACAGCTTGAATCCAAAACCAAACCATGGCATATAACATGGAACCAAAAAAAAAGTGTGTATGCACAATCTTTAATAGTCAAATTAGGAACTTTCTTGAAAAGATGTTTGTCTGAAGCATGAACAAGTGTGCTCTTTTAGGTAAATTAAAAGTTTGGTGATGACTGAAAGCAAGGACAAAAAATAGTAAAGGAGGAAAAAAAAAATCTGTAAATATTGAACTGTATCTGCTCTGAAAATAATAAAAAGCACACAATAAAAAAAATACAAATGTAAGCAACTGACCACAAGGTGCCTTCATTCCAGATGATCTCATTCAAAGGGAAGCATGTTAAAACTAACCATAACTGATAGAACTATGTATAAACAAAGTTACTAAATATCACCACTTTTTAAAGTTGTATCACAGCTTATGCCTCAAAACTAATAAAATGTTTTCAACAAAGAGCTGTAAGATTTGTTATAATGCAACAAGACCAACAGAAAACAAGTAACCTTAGCATTTTATTAACAAATTCATTTTTAACTTAGTTCAGACCTAAGTTACATCAGGCCACGAGTAAAGTGTTTTGTCTCCAATTGTGAAATAAAAAACAAGCCTGACTACACATTAATTTTAAGAAGTAACCAAGAAAGTCAGTCTCCAATTTTTATTCCCCGTTTATGGGATTTGGGCACTTGCGCCTACATTCTTTGGAAAAGCTTCGTTAATCAACGGCATTTCTCACTTAGTATAGGTTGGGGCCAAATGTCAAATCGAGTAATTACATGTATATGCTAAATTGAAATTTTTTCTACAGCGTCATATTTTATTTTTATTAAATATAATATTTTTATTGAGGAGTGTGGTTATTGCATTCTGCGTCATACATAGCTTCAGTCTGTTTTGCAACTGAAATCCTAGAAGATAACATATACATACTATCACAGCTCTGTCCCTACCATCATTATAAAGAACAACATGGATTTAATAGGAGGCATACTATAAAATACATATTGAAGATCTGACCCACAATGATGGGGGTTTCTTCCTCCCACCCCAGATCCCAAATCCTCAAAAATAAGGCTTCTGGAAATCATTGTCATTTGACTTAGTCTTGCTGTGCATAGTTATAAGAGATCTATTAAGGCTTTTCTCTCCCAGTTTCTCCCAGTTTCTTGACAACCTCACATCAGTAATGAAGTGCTTCAAGGCAGAACACAGTAATAGACAAGCAGTCTTATAATTCTTACTATTAGAAAAAAAAAAAACAGCAAAGAAAAAAATGACAAAGAAACCCAGAGACACACACACACAAACTCAAACCCCAAACAAACCTCCACAATTCTGGTATAATTTTAGCAAAAGCAACCACTGCAAAAAATAGAGGCTGTTTTCATTTCCCCTCCCCAACTTTAAGCTCTAAATGCCACAACTAACGACTCTGTTCAATTTTTTCAAGCATTTATTTATAAACAAAGTAAGAAGTAAAACTACAGTCTTACTTCTTCAGCCAAATTTAGCAAGAAGTTATAAATTATTCCCATACAAATAAGTACAGTATGCTTTCAATTTACAGAAAATTCCCTTCTGCAGCTGTACACCAAAATGATACTACAGCCTTTTACAAAACAGCTAGTGTAAGGATTTTAAATGTAATGACATGGACAGAAACTTAAGAAGCCAAAGGACAACAATTCTAAAAAGCTAGGTTTGTCTAGTTTTTCAACACATAATTTATCTTTATTGTATTTTATCTATACAGGTAACTTAATGGTCTTTCTGAAAATATAGCTAAAACGATGTAACTCCTTACTAGGTCAGACATCTGAATACAAATGGAATTATCAAAACATGACCTAGTTCTGAAAAGCAAGAAGTAGAATACATTTTAAAGAGATTACAGTATTAAACTTGGATAGAAAAAAAAACAAAATAGGAGATTGGAAATATTGTTTCCTAGCTACATAACATTCTGCAGTGGTAAATATTAATTTGAAAATTCTTTCTGCTCTTCAGCTGTCTCAATGCATTCTAGTTGTTGCTGGAGAAGAAAAATACCACTATTATTTTCAATTTACAGATTAATTGCAGTGACCAAACGCAAATACAATGTCCCTATACTTCTACATAAATTACATTTTGTAATGACAGATCATTTCTTCAGAAGAATTTAAAAAAAGAACCTCTGAGGAGCTGTAAAATTAATATTCACTTCTATTCATAAGGGCATCACACAATGTGATATCTTATGCACCCAACTAACCTAAACACCTACATATATTTTTTTGAAACTGTCTACCATTTCCTGATGTAGATGATGTAGAGAATGGCATGAGACTCCCACCCGGGGTAAGGCATTCAGCTCTGGAGTCCTCATCACAGGATGGACATTGACCTGCTGGTGTGAGTGTTCTCTGGACTGCAGCCAGAGGAGAACACTAAATTGATTAGAGAGATGGAGCACCTCTCCTATGAGGAAAGGCTGACAGAATTGGGATGTCCAGTCTGGAAAAGAGAAGGCTTTGGACTGACATAAATTACAGCCTTCCAGTACCTGAAAGGAGCCTAGAAAAGAGATGGACAGGGTCTTTTTACAAGAATCTGTAGCAACAGGACAAGACGAACAGGAAGAGGCTAGGTTTTAGGAAGAAATTCTTTACTGTGAGAGTGGCGAGGCACCAGAACAACTTTCCCAGAGAAGCTGTGGAGGCCCCATTCCTGGAAGCATTCAAGGCCAGGCTGGATGGGGTTCTGAGAATGGTCTAGTGAAACTGACAGAGGCAAGTAATTCACTGTAAGCCTTTTAGATAACACTGAAAATTTTCTCACATATTCAGTAAGTTCAGTTAAATACTCTCACAGGAACCTTAATGAAGATGAAAACAATCAAACATTTTTCTCAAACTTTTTTCAACCCTGCTGCAAAGCAAAGCATCAAATAACTGTGAACATTTTCCATTCATTCAGCGAAGAATGACAAATCCAAATATTTCTTCAGACTTTAGAAATTTTCTCACTTAAAAATTTGAAAATAATTGATTTTTAGAAACTATTTACTAATCATGGGAAAATCTTGAAACCAGTTGCTCGTATTTAAATACTAATAACAGTTTAAAGTATTTCCAGTAAATTCAAGCCAAGAAAGGCTGAAAAATTGTTACTTAATGGTAGGAAAGACTCACAAAATTCTTACAAAGTAAATGAATGGAGCAACTTGTTGCCACTTGCTTGGCATTCCAATAAAAGGACAAGTACTAGCATGACATATAGTATCAGCTGCAGGAAATTAATGATCTATTCACTTCTAGGTATTTTACAGATTTCGCTTATTTAAACAGCCTTGAGTGTCTACTTCACTTCAAAGAAATGACAGTCATTTCAGGATATAAGTATCTCCATGAATTACCTAATCAAAGTTTCATTCTTCAGCAGGTTGTCATTTACCTAAAAAACCCCCTGCTATCCATTCATAACATTCTGCCAAACCAAAATGTGACATAGTGTTCTTAAGGAAATGCATCTAAATAAATTTTCCAAGTAATTATTTATTCCTCAGAGTTGTGTGCCAAATTTTTAGTGACAAAATATGTTTTATGTGGAAGTTAAATGTAGAAAATTAATTCCTTAAAACTTGGAACACTATACTTATCTTTTCAACAGATCATATTGGCAATAACCTGTTAAAAAGTAATTATATTTAAATTGATCAGTAGAGACGTAGAAATATAATTACTTAATGGTGAATTCCTAAAGTAAAACATACAGAGAAATTACTATCCTTAAAAATTGATACAAGTTGATTTAAATCCAAAACTATTAACAGATTTTATTACGCTAAAATATATTAAACAACATTTTAAAATACCTTAGTGGCTAAATTTCTATTAGCAGTTGACGTTTAACATGTCTAAAATGTATTAGACTGTACTAATTATACAAACCACAGTAATGCAATAGTAAAAACTGAATTCTAAAGCACTTTGATGTCAGTGAACAATTCACCCTTTATGAAAACAGCAGGTCAAATCACCTTTATTTCAGTTGAGATTTAGCTTTTCTAGCATTCTTTTAAAAAGTCCAACTCAACTTGGAACATTTTAAAAGAACGAATGCACCATGATTCGTATTTATCAATACACTTAATAATCCTTATGTGTTTCTTTCCAATTCAAGATCTGCGATGTCATACTACACAGTTAGGGATACTCTACTACCTGTCAAGAATAAACTATGCATATTTATGTTATAGCTCTGATCTAGCATTCTCAGGTTAAAGTTACAGTAACATTTTTCAAGGGAGAGGTTACTTACCCAATTCATTAATGGTTGCTCTTGCCCTGGAGACAAAAGAGCTAACTTCACTTGAGTGCATTTTTGCCCTTTCCTTAAGGTCAGCACCTGTAAGTGACATTTCATATATATGTTAGCAAACTGTACACAGTACTGTAGACACATTTTCAAAAGCAAAATATTTCTTGATTTCTAAAATTTTTAAGTCTACTTGCAAACAAGGAGTTTAAATTTGTCATATAAATTTTCCATAGATTTCAAGGAAAACATGAACTATTTATCAAGGAAAGACAAAAACAAAACCAAGAAGTTCAAAACAAACAAACAGAAAAGAGATTATCTATAACCAGATTTTCACTATATTCTTCCCAGTGACATTTTCTCTAATTAAAATAGTTTATGAACAGTAGCATTTATGCTTATAGTTCATCTATCATACCATTTTATTTTCCCAACTGTGTCACAAAGTCTGATAAATATGTGTTTTTCATACTGTACTCTTGTTATTCTCTTATTGGTACATACAGTACATACATTGCATGACTTTACATTAACAGACCATATATATCTAAATAAAAATGCTACAGTGGACCAATTTTTTCAGCTCTCTTTCCACTCATTTACTTAAATTTATTTTGGAATAAGTAATATACCATCATTTTTGTTTGTCAAAAAAAAAAAAGCCACATCTTGAAAATTTTTACCTATTTCTTCATGAGTATACAAAAATTAGTTTGTTTAATAAGCATACTATAGCTAGACATGCACACAAATGTGTTTTTAAAAACTCACTTATAGGAAAAAAGCTGATATTTTCTCTCATGAGTGTGTAAAAAAAATAAAACTAACAGTAGTAATAATAATAAGAATATCTAAATATAGAAGCCTGTCTTTCTTATAGATGAATAATACATAAAAAAGGTAAAACCTGCATAGACATATTTATTCTCTAAAAAAGTGAAACAGTCACAAGGTAACTTAGTCTGAACTTGTTCCACTTTGTAAAAATTAACCTATTGAGCTAGTCTCCTTGCATGAAAGAAAGGGCCAAACAAGACAAAAAAAACAAAACAAAACAAAACAAAACAAAACAAAACAAAACAAAACAAAATGTTTATGTTTCTCTACCCTGAGAATACTATCCATTCAGGAAAATGCACTGAACCCAGATTAAGTGAAGATTGTAGCTCAGAATTTTAAATTATGCAGGCACAGGTTTTGTTTCACCTTTTAACTTTCTGGACTTAACTCATGGTAGGCCATCCTGACCCTCTTCATCAAACACAGTTTTAGACATATCTTTGTTGACAGCATTAGTTGGAATGCTAAACAACTCTAGGTTTGCCCTGTGAAAATCAGTATCTCAGTCTGACATTTTCTGATAGACATACAGTTGTTGCTTTAAAGTACCATGCCTAATAACGCAGCTCTACATCTTTCCTCCTACTTCTGTTATAACAAAGCTCCCCATTTAACTGTGACTTCTGCTCTCCTTCTATCTATGTCAATATAAAAACAACGAAGCACCAGTCCTGGCTGCATTTGCATATTTCCTGCTAAGTAAAGTTAAGCCTAATTTACGCTATCAGGCACTTTGCCAGAAACCTCCAAACAACCTTCTAGAATGTGCCCATACTCCAACAGTAGGACAGGCCAGTTGAACAGTACAGGAATTAAAAACAGGAATTACTACAGTTAAGCCTGCACTGCAGAAAAATTGCAACTGCTACCTTAGTAATTTACAATAAACGCATAAAGAAATCTTGCCAGGAACTCAAAAAGCAAACAAAATTTGCATCCATAAATCTGGGTAGAACTCCATATAAAACTGCAAACAACTTTCACAAATTCATTTACATATAGAGTTCTGGAGCTAAAAGGAGCTTTTGAAATGTCATGTTTAAGAAACTAAATGGGAAGTTGCTTTAAAACTCACACCAGCAAGCATGCGAATGAAAAAATATCATTCACTCAATATCGGTTAAAGTCTGGATCTACCTCCTCAACTCTGTTCAAATCAGTGCCTATGTAAGAAACCGTATGCTTAATTAACAAAAACTTCTTTGGCTGTGCAATCTGACTCAAAACTTCCACACACTGAATCCTTCTCAGTGGGCATCCCCTCAAAAAGCATTACAAAGAAAACATCTAGAATTACCATGAAGAAAATCTCATGTCAATATGAGATTAAAGTAATTTTTAGGGTTTGAGTTATTCAGACTAGAATATATGCATAGAAAAATGGATTCTTCCAAAAGAAACCTCAACTCATCTAAAATAAAAAATACACTGCAGACTTCTTCCTTCAGTTAGAATATACATTTCCTTGAAGACACTTACATAAATTGATTAAATATTTAACAAAAATCTTGTTTAGGAATGAATTAAATTATAGCTGCTAATTTAAAATTAACTATATTGGCTAGTATAAAGAAATTTCAAGTACATAGCTGATCTTAGTGCCTTAACCAACTTTTGTAAACTAACATTTCCTTTTTTTAAGCGTTTCTCCCTCAGAGATATCAAGGAAATGGAAAGCGCCCTTTTGGTAGCCCTTTTTCTATTTTAGCTCTCCAAAGAATAGTAATAGTAACTGAAGCTTTCTCAGAGGGAAGAAGTTTAGTCAGAAACCATTCACTGCACACCGAAAGAATATATGCCTTGGCATCCTCTGGGTCACAGGAGACAGAACTGCCACCAACTTAACACTTTTGTTCCTGTTATAAGATTCAGCAACTGGTCAAAGAATTACTGATGATTTCTGACCCAAATAGCAAAGAACTGTTCAAATATTTCTTCAAAATCTGTTCTTAAGTTAGAAGTAGAAAAGGTTATGTTTCTGAAGCTAGCCATGAAGGAGAATTCAGGTTGAACCAGAGAGTTCTGCTCTCTCAGCAACTAAAACCAAAGACCCCTCCTAGCACCCCAGGTCTTCTACTTCAAAGTAGCTGAAAATAGTATTTGCTTAACTGCTGAGAGTAACAAAGTAGCTAAGGTTTTCAAACCACAGAAAGTCTGACACAACAAAACTCTGTGATTTTTCTACGGGCCACAGCTGAAATCTGTGGACAGTTTGACCTATCTGCTTCTCCCACATCCACTCCCAACAGACTCCAGGGGCTCTACTGTGGGTCCATTCCTTCCCACCACACTGAACACAGAACTCTCTAAGACCTCCTACTCGAGAAGGAAAAGGGCAAACCCAAGCTACCAGGGAACAGAGGCAAATGAACTGCTGCAGTTTTGATGGTACACTGAAATTGTGTCCTCACATCCATCTGGTTTGTACTGGAGCATGAATCATTGTTTTCTCCATTTAAGCCTCCTGGCATCTCCATGCTTTGTCCCACTAATAGATTTTCATCCACTCAGAACAGTAACAGAAGCTGTGATTTTAGGAGTTATGCTCTCCAGTTCCCATTTCCCTGGCTCTCAGCATTTTATGAACTACATTTTAAAGATTGTGGAATGCCATTTTCAAATTACTAGCTGCTACTGCAGGACAAGAGAAGTGCCACAGTGAAAGACTACATTGACAGTACCATCAACCACTTCCTCCTACAGCTATATTAGCATTCGGTCGGGTACTCTCCACTTGTGAATAAATTCTTGAATCAACTTAACTAATAGAAGTATCAATTCAAAATTTACACAGCAAACAGATAGGACACCTGAGTTTACCTGACCAACCTTCTGACTGAGAGAACTTTCTCCTGAAGACAGCAGTCTTTTAGTTGTCAGCTCTGATGTCTTTCCAGATCAATTCTTGAAACTGATGTAAGGAAGATACATGCTGTTTTAAATACTACATAGTCTTGTATTGAGGTTGGTCAATCCAAAAGAAAATCTCTGCTTGATTTTGATCCAGCACTTTCTCATTTTCCTCCTCCAATATTAAAAGAAAATAGGAAGTGTTTGTTTGCCTTTTTTTACTTAACATCCCCTAAACATGAAAACCCTGTCGTAATAACTCTCCTTCGCTTCGTTTCAAATATTTGGCAACTCAATGGTTGGCTGTAATACACTGTCAGTTGAGAGAATTATCACAGCATGTGCCCGACTTCCACTTCATAATGATACCAGAGAAAATGTTTATTTGAGAAAGCCAAGGGCAGTCCAGCAAGATAGGGATATTGCTGTTATTCACCAGAATTTTTTCACCTACACATATGTATGACAAGGGTGGCTTTTAACTCAGAGAACACACCAAAGGAAACCAATTTTTACAGTGATTACTCTGACCCCATGCCTTCTGCCTTATTTGGATATTTTTACTAACTTGCTAATCAGAATTTATATACTGTTGAAAAGTTGTATGTTGTGTTCGTAAAATACATTCCAGCTATAAACCTCACTTTCCAAATAATATAAATGCCTAGAAATCTTCTTGTATGGACTATTCTATTTGTCTTCCAAAACACACCCCAAAATCGCTAAATGAAAAAGGCATAAAATATATATGATACTTAAAAATTTAACTTTATTCAATAAATACTTCATATTAAAAAGTAGGTCTTTTAGAAAGCTGGCACACCAAAATTAAACAGTGAAGTTATTCTATCAAGTGTCTGAAAGTGCTTGAATTGTCTTTTGTCTGAGAAGAAGAAAGGAAGTGACACATGCACAGGCATTTGAGATAGAATAAAGTAGTAAAATCTTAGCACAGCAGTGTTATTGTGAGCTTGCCCTTTGATCTTACCAAACACAGATCGACCAGTTCTCAACACACCAAGATTTCAGTAAGGAGGTGACACTGGGGAATATCAAAAGATACTGTCTTGCATACTATATCCAATTCTTCTGTATCTTGTCAGCAAGAACTAAGAACACTGCAAACAGCAAAACACAAAGGCACCACCAGTCCACTCAAACAGGTTAAGGAGCTTATGAAGGAAACTTAACAATGCTTTCAGCTAGAAGTACAAAACACGCACTACCTCACCGATTAAAATGCTAAGAATTGCTATGAACCCATATCCTATTCCCACACAATGCATTTAAGAAGACTATGAATTAATATTCTTCCTTCTCCACACATACTGAACTAAATAAAATACTGGGGGCAAAGGGCCAACTTTGACATACATTATAGATTAACTTATAATCACTAAAAAGGAAAATCCATTGAGGTACATAGAATTATCTTTATTTAAAAGCAGATGTGTGCAACTTCTAGAGATGTTATTCCAAGAAATCCAAGAACTTATTAACAGGACACCAATAAACATTTAGAAGTTTAAGAATACCCCAAGAGGAAGCTGTACATATATATGTGAGGACAATACTATAGTCAATTTACATTCAAAACCAGAAAGATTTATCCGTATTTCTTTTTCTCCAAATTTCAAAGAACTTCAGAAATAAAACTTTTATATCCTGGAATCTGCTCAGGACAACTTAGCTCCCAATTTTAAAACTACAGTGCCCTATGAAACAAATATATTTATTCAAAGATAGTGTCAAGTCTAACACAATGTAACTTTGTTAACACAGTACTAAGTCACAAGTAATATATACTTCCAATTTACATCCTTAAAATCCTTTCAAAAACACACAAAAGAATAATTTAAATTTGATCATAATAATGTTATGTCCTGGTTTAGGGCAAATTTAGGAGAAAACCTCCAGATGGGGTCTGCTCCAGAAAGCAAATTCAAGTGGCCCCTCCCACAAGTGGTTCAGGAAAAGATTTCCTTGAAGTAAAGTGGAAAAAACTGTTTATTTAACAGAAATTGAATAATATTAAACAATAAAACCTCTCGCTGTTCAATGAGACAGCAAATCCAGAAAAGTCCTTTTC
>NC_031799.1:41246559-41278705 GCF_001522545.3 Parus major
CAGACAGCACAGTCCAGGAGCAGGATGCAGGGGAGTGAGTGCCATTTCTGGACACAAACTGTGCGCTTCTTCTTTCCCCCCCTTCACTCTCAGAGCCAGTCTTAAAGGTGCAGAATTTAATATAAAGCATAAATAGAACACACAGTTGGGGAACAAGCATCATAACATCATCCCAGGACATGTTACCATGCAAATTAATGATTTTTACTTTGCTTTCAACTAATATTTTTCTGTGTGTAAAGCTACATGCTTGACAAACCACAGCACAAAACAATGTCAGTCACTACAGAAATCTCTTGCCCACATAAAAGTAAAACACTTATGCTTTGCAGACAATATATGCAGGTATAACAGTAATTATTCCATTGCACCTCCAGCTCTGCCAGATCCAGGATACACAGATCATCAGTCTGTAACCATTAGAGCTATTACTGACTGTAATCCTGAACACAAATGAGTTCAGGCTGCTCAATCAAGAACAAGCAGGATGTATCATAACTATTGACAATCTAGAACACATACCACAAAGTAACAAAAAAAAAAAAAAAATCACCTATTTGACAGAATAATAGACAAGTCTAGCCTGGAGATTTTATTTCCATCTTTTCATATAAAATCTCTAGCAATGACCTGGTCCAAACTTCTATCAAATGCACAGACCTAGATTAGGTTGTCCAGGGTCTTTCCAAGCCTTTAACACTGTTGGCAAGGGAGAGTCCACCATTTCTCCGGGAAAGCTATTCCTGTGATTAATTCTTAATTAATCTTCTCACACTGATTTTCTTACTTTTTTTAAATTTGGATGGTATTCCCCTAGAGCAACCTGTGCCCACTGGCTTTTCTGTCACTGTATAAACCCTTGTAAATAGAGTATTTTTCCCTGAATCTACCTGGCACAGGAAGACCAGTTATCTCTCCCCTCTCAGCAACCTCCAATCCTCTAATCACATTATGCTGGCCTATGAAATGCTGAGCAGAATAAGCATATGCCTTGATTCGCTGATAATTCTCTTCCTGATGCAGTCCATGACACGGCCTTCTCTGCACCATGTTATACTACTACTAGCTCATGTTAAGTTTGGTGTCCCCCAGAACCAGTAAGTGCTTTGCAGCAGAGCTATATCCCAGCCAGTGTGTTCCCAGACTGTTCTGCCACTTAAGTTTATTGCATTCCAGATGCAGTTCCTATTTACCTTTATTAAAACTCACACAATTCTTGTTGGTCCAATTTTTCAGCCTCTCAAGGTTTCTCAGTATGAACGTTGGCTCCTCCTTCCCAGACATCTCCCTCTCCTTCCACTTCAAAGTCATCTGCAAACTCAGGGATTGTTCAGTCCTATCATTAGAATATTTACAAATATATTGAATAGCACTACCAGACCCAGCATCAGCTTACAAGGAATTCCACTCTATGGACCACTAACAGTTTGACTTTGAACAACTAACATCACATTTCTCCTTGATCTTTAGAGATAAGACACTTTTCACAGTATGTATTCTAAATTGTATCTTACCAACTTTTCTACTGGAATCCTAGGGGAGAACATGTCAAGTGCCTTGTTAAAGTCAAGGTACAGAGCATCTGTAACTCTTCTTTCACGCACTGAATAAGTGGCTTCATCACAGAAAGCATGATTTTGGTAAAGCACAATTTATCCTTGGTAGATCTGAGATGAGTTTTCCCAGCCATTTTCTTTCTTGTCTTTCACAGTCTTGGAGAAAACATCAACACTTGTTCCACAATTTCCCCCAAAGATGTAGTGAGACTGACAGCTCCACAGTTTCACAAATTTTCATTTCTGTACATGGGTGTATAATATTTGACCTTTTCCAGTCACTTAGGCCTTCAATGACCTTTCAAGTAAGATAGATGGTGGACCAATTCAGATGCATCACACCAAATCCTGTTTATGTGTATGTGTCCAATTACTACAGCTGGATCTTAATTCAGTGTTTTGCTGTTAATTTTGTTGTTCCTTCTTAGCATGGAGACTTGGGAGCTGACCTTTCCCATGCAGACCAAGGCAAAGAGAAAATGGAATACTTCTATCTTCACTGTGTTGTCCATAATTAAACTGTCAGACCCTGTCTGTGCAGTGGCAGACCTACATTTTCCTTGACCTTATGTTTGGTACTAACATACTTACAGCAGTTTTTCTTGTTACTCTTGACACCTGCCAGCTCAAATACAGCTGAGCTTCTTCCATCCTAAACATATTTATGCATAACTGAGCGCTTTAGAGGTCTATCCCATTTTCCAAGGGTGAATAAACAACTTCTCCAAAAATATAAAAAGGATATTCAAGAGATTAAAAGACAGGAGATTGGGTTTTTTTTCCAATAAAAATGAATATTCAAATCTAAATGTTTAAAAGGTAAAGAATACACAAAATAAACTTAGAATGTACTGAATATGAGAAATGAAACATTGTTTCAGAGAGAGATCTGAAAGTTGAGGACAAAAAGTGAAAAAACATACCAAAATATTTACTAGGATTATCTACTTGGAAGATCTGCTTCCAAGGATCAGTTTCTTTTAGGAGTACTACTGAAAAGGAAGATCTTACATAGCAGTACAACTTTACATTTTCTGTGCTCTGAGATTTTATATTTAGACTTGAAATCAAATGTGCATGTAACAGGTAAAATTTATACTGAAAGATCATTTCCTCAAAGAATCATCTGTAAAAGAATAATGCACCATTGTTAAAATATGGCTTCGCAAAACTTTTTGTTTGTTGGTTGGTTTGGTTTTTGTTTTGTTTCCTAATTCTTTAAGGACTGATTAAAAAAACTAAGATTCACATTAACTTTGCCCATGCTGCAGAATACCTTAAAACTTTTCAATGAGGAAAGAATCCCACAACATTTATTCTAAGTTTCTTCAAACTCTCATGTGTTCTCATACTTATTTTTTCCTTTATGTCTATTTCTTAATTTTAAGTTAAACAGACATGATCACCATTTTTATGTGACAAACATGACTTGGATCTCTACATTTTAGTGGATTTCTGTTGCGGTTTAACCCAAGCTGGTACCTAAGAATAGCACACAACTACTTACATGGGATGGGAATGAGAATCAGGAAAAGAGTTAAGATAAGGACAATCTAATAATGACAGTAAAATAAGAATAACTGTCTTCATAATGACAACAACAATAGCAATGAATATAACAAAAAAGAGAGAAATGAAGGCCAGGGAAAAAACCACAGGATGTACAGTGGCTCACCACTCAGCCTGCCTGTGCCTCAACAGCAATCAGCAGTTCTCAGCCAGCTGCCCCCAGTTTATAAACTGGGCATGATATTACATGGTAGGAAATATCCCTTTGGCCAGTTTGGGCCAGCTGTCCTGGCTGTGATCCCTCTCAGTTTCTTGTGCACCTGCAAAGCTTTTGGCTTTGGGTAAGCACTACTTAGCAACAACCAAAACATCAGTGTGTTCTCAATATTATTCTCATATGAATCCAAACAACAGCACTGTAACAGCTACTAGACAGAAAATTAACTCTGTCCCACCCAAAACTATGTAATGATTTCAACAACGGTAGGAATCAAAAAAACACAACAGTAAAGAAATCAGTACCATATACCACAAAATACTAAGCAAGTGCTTAAAATCTCCTCATATAAAATGGAATGGAGAACTTCAAAACTTACATAAAAGTATTCACAACTCTATTTTCCAGATGCACAAAATTCTTAGAAAGTCAGCAACTGCAAAGATCCAAAACAATTTGAAACGAATGTAAGTAAGGGGACATATGTTCATGGGCATTAGGAAGACATTTGAGTATGCAACACATAAGAAACCAAAAAAGTAAAACCAGAGCACTATCACTAGATTCAGGTTTAACAATGAATTAATATATACTCAGAACAGGCTCTGAAGTGCCAAAGAGCTATAAACAAACAGTCACTGGCTGAAAACACAGACCTTGGCCCTTTGCCCATCTAATTGGGTTATCTCTCAATCTCTGGTATTGTTACTCAAACATACTAAGGCGATTATGACATATTTTTCATAATTGCCTGTTAAATATAACTTTATCTAAGAAACTACTTCATAATATACAGTTAATACGTCTTTCATAACTTGGGAGAAAGCACCTTTCTAACTCAGTAGTTACCTTCTGAGTAACTACTTTCAGTTGTAGCCATTTGCTTACTAAAGAGCAATCATCAATCCTTGCACATCTGTACAAATCATTGCAAACACCACCTGAACTGAGTACAAAGGGAAATGCATTTACATATAAAAATAATAAAAAGCAAGCTTTATTCTAAACTTCAAAACAAAATGAGAAAAATGCTCACTGCAATCATTTTAGTTGATGAAAAAACACTGGCATAAAGGCTGACATGTATATTTCCTACATAAAAAAGTAATTTAAACTAATAAAACCTTTTTTTTTTCCTGTATACTGTATGTTCCTGAAGTTACCTAAATGTGGATATACAATTTTTAAGCCAAAGTGGATATTGATATTCTTCCATGTAAGACTGGCAATCCTAATTGATTAGCATGACTTGATATCTGCAGGTTTTGCACATATGCCCTCTGTGCCACAGAAACATTCCTGAGAACCTGTTGCCCTGAAAACTCAGCTTCTGAGCTTGCTAACATAGTTTTCTAAGGACTTTCCCAGGACAGTAACTGTAAACATAGATATGTGTACATTCTTTCTGTTACACTTCTTGTGATGGGCATCTCTCATGGCTAGTGCAGTGGGAAAGTGTTATCCTGACCATCCAATCCCTGGCTGTGGTCAGAAGCCTATAAATCCTGGGAGGAAAAATAAACTCTGCTCTTTCTTTCACCACACCTCGACCTGTGTGCGTGTGATCTATTCATCTTCAGCGGTAGCAAGAACCATCCAACTGTGGAAAACAAACAAAATGTCTGCAACTCCTATATATTTAAGCCTAAGGCAAGATGCCAGTCCTAAATATTCCACTTGGTAAAATGGCAGCATTATGGCTGCTATGTAAATTATCTTACATATACTGCAATAATTTACACACAGATCAGCATATTTAAAGCACTATCAGCTATATCAGTTCTCCTGATATTTCAGAAGATGGGGGGGAGGGGGGGGTTTGCCTATTTTTTTTTTTTTCTTTTAAGCTTTTGAATTTTGGTACTTTCTAAAAGGCCCAGGTGCTACTTCACACTGGTTTCTACCTAAAATCCAGGAATCCTGAATATAAACAACTAACTTCATATTTAAAGGGTCTACAATCTCCCTCCAATGCCTATGCAAATTCAGATCAGATACAGATTAAAGTCAGCTGGCTCTTTTTCCATCCTGTGTGTCCAGCTCTAAATTTAGACATACACAACAATATTCCTTGCTAATCTCTTCAGCTGCAAAAAAAAAAACAAAATGTTTACACCTCACACATTTCCTGAATTCATCTTCACTTGCAGGAGCAGGGAAAAAAAGAATCATTTATAACCATACAAAACTAATCCCATATAAATAAAGTAATTTTCTTCCCAAACACCAACCAGCTTTCTTTGTGAATCTTCCATCACCCAGTCACTCCCCAGTCCCTATTCTCTTACAGCTCCTATTACAACAGGACTTCCTGAAGTTTACTCCATGAAACATGAAATAGACCAGTTGTGCTGGTTTTGGCTAGGGTAGAATTAATTTTTTTCCTTTTCAGCTGGAATGGGGCTGTTTTGGATTTCTGCTGAGCACAGAGTTGATAATACTGAGATGTTCTTGTTATTATTGAGCAGGGCTTACACAGAGCCAAGACCTTTTCAGTTTTTTGTACTGCCATGCTGGTGAGGAGACTGGGGATGCATCAGAGACAGGACGCAGACAGGACAGGTGACTGCAGCTGACCAAGGGGATATTCCAGACATGTGACATCATGCTCATGTAATACAGTGTCATGGAGGAAGGAGGAAATTAAGGACATTTGGAGTCCAGTTTTCTTTCCATTTTTCTTTCCACGTCACCATCACACTTAATGTGTGCTCTCCTGTCAAAGGCTGAACATCTGCCTGTCCATGGGAAGAGGTGAATGAATGCCTTGTTTTACTTTTCTTGTGCCCACAGCTTTTCATTTCCACTTAAACTGTCTTTATCTCAGTCCATAGGTTTTATACCTTTTACTCTTCCAATTCACTCTCTAATTCCACTGATAAGGGCATGAGCAACCAGCTGCATGTGCTTAGTTCTCAGCTGGGGTTAAACCACAACCAGTGGAAATGCATGAGGATAGGACAGTTACATGTTTCGAAATAGTAAATTAAGACATTATTTTTGATTCTGTGCTGTGTCTCAGTTGTACTGATTTCTGTCTGGCTAACAAATCAGGACCACCAGAAGACCAGCACAAAGGCTATATAATTTTTGACTCTCAGATTGACATAAAATCAACGGAGAAGATCCAGAAAGAGAAAATGGTGCTAGCAGTAGTGAAGGTGAGCTGGGATTCACAACCATGGGCCTTTAAAACAATCAAATCATGACAAACCTTTATGCTACAAGCTTAGAATAGTATCTTCTAAAATACCCCAACTACAGGACAAGATTGTGAGTTTACAACTCACATCATGGCAAAGACAAACATCAGCATTTAATAAAAACCAATGTAAGTTGCAATTATTGTTAAATATATAGCCTTTTCTTTAAAAAAAAATAAAACAAAGCTTTTTCATATAACAATTATATTTCTACATTATTTCTACATGAGCATTACAGAAGTACTTAGTACTTCTTTAGTTGTGGTAGTCTGAAAACTCAATTTCAACTTCCCCAAAAAACTTTTCATTTTCAAATTTAACCTTTACTAGGAGAAGTTCTACATTAAACATAACTGTAATTCTTACACAGAATAGCAAAATTCATGTTTATACAACAGCAACAACTGTATTTTTACCCTATTTAGTTCCAAAGTAAAGGTAAGATTATTAATTGCGATTTCTATTAATTCTACATCTTCCAAAACAAAAGCCACTATAGAGATCAACACCGTAGTTATTTATTTTGACAAAAAAATTATTATTTTAAAAATTATTATTTTAAAATTATTAATTAACTTAAGAGAATAATCATATATAGCTATTTTAACAACACTACCACTGGAAAAAATAGCATTAATGAAGTGCCACATCTTATTTGTATCAATTGCAACAGCTTTGCAGTAAAGTCTTCTAACATCTATAATAACAACTGACACAGTTTTCTATCTTCTGATTCACAAGAAAGCATTTCCAAAACTTTCTAGTGGTGAGACTCTACATCTTTCTTCTCAAACCTTAAACGACTATTCAGACCAAATATTCTTAGTAAATACTACTAAGCCTTACAATTAAAAAAAAAATGAACACACCCAGAATTCTCAACAACCTGTTTGTTCCACTTTGATTTCTAGTAAATCCAGCATCAAAAAAAAAGACATTTCATAGCACTATCACAGATGACTGACTCAAATATTTTGCATATACTGTACCTCTGAGCATTGCAGATACGGGTTTTTAATACTAAAAGGAATCAATACTGATGGGTTAATCTTTTTCTGATTAGCAGTAAGTACAAAAATAGTTTACTAGCAGCACACCAAGTTTTATGTAAACAAAAAAGAAGGAAGTATGCTGTGTGGTAGAGAAAGTCATCATTTCTTCTTTAGAAGTCCTGAAGTCTGTATGCTAACATAAATGTTATTTAAGAAAGGAGGAGTTTTTCCTGAGAAAAAACATGATTTGAACTGCTAGATCACTTGAATGCAGACGAAGACATCGGTGAAATTCTTTTTCAATACTTTTCATTTCTTCCCTTGATTTTGCAGGCATCACCCTGTATCTCTTTGGCTTTTGGTGGTTTTTTTTTCCCCAATGATCTATATTTGTCATGATCATATACTAGCTGTAAACTTCCCACAGATCATGATTCAATGACACTGAATTCTGTGCTGCTATACAGCAAGTGATACTTTCAGTGCAACATTAAAAGAAGCTGGTAAATAATACATACAGTATATGAAAATAAAGACACCTTGTAAAGAATATCTGCAGAAAATAATCGCGTTCTGTTGCCTCCAAATTGCAAAATGACCATTCTCTGCATACCTCAGACTGCAAAACACACTCGAAGAAAGACTTGATGTAATGGCCTTAGAAAGACTGTATGAGGTGAAAACTGATTTGGCTAGAAACCTTTTCAAGCTACACTACATAAGAAGAACAAGAATTTTTGTGGGAAAACCCAAATGGGTGATTAAAGATATAGTGCTCCGGGTTAAAGATATAGAGCTTAGCTTCGGCCATTCTAACTCTCTTCAGAAAAAACAAAAACAAACAAACATTGAAATGGCTGGCATTCCTGCACAAACATCTCTGGCTCAAATTAATACTGGGGCAGCACTCAAGGACAAAGTCTTCCCATTCTACATAGCAGAACATGTTCTTCTGTGTGAAATTAAGGACAAGTAAGTGAGCCATGAACAGACACATCTCTTAATTATCCTTTGTTCACACAAAACTCAGATACGAAAACAGCAGCTGCAATTCTATTTGTCAGTACACAAAGTAAAGTAGTTCAGAAGCAGTACTTCCCCTTGCTCCCATTGTCCCCAAAGGCTTCAAACTGACTCAGAAAAATAAATCAAAGAGCTTGCAAATAGCAAGACTTCCTATCCATTTAATATATTTTAGGCATAAATATTGCAAACTAAATTCTATTTTCTAAGGATTTGTTATTTTAAAATACTTCAGAGATATTTGATCGCTTCTGTTTTTAAAAGAGCATCCAATAGACTTGTCAGCAAATTACTTTAGAGAAAGAAAGGAAAGGAAAAGGACATCCAACACGGGAGTATTACCTGCCATCTGGAGGGGTTTAACAAATTATACAGACTGGTGATATTTGCACCCAGAGCTCAATCACTTAAAAACCATGCCCATCCATATGCATTCACTAAATTCCAGCTGGTGACAAGAACCCCACAAAGAAAACTTAAAATATCAAAAAAAATATTATTTTAGATCTAAATTTTTTATATCTTACAAAATTGCCACTTCACTTTTAATATGAACTTCATACATTAGATTGGAAGATTCTGAGGGAAATTATAGACAACTATCTACCTGCTGACAGACAATAGAGAATAGAAATTTTCACTTCCTTGAAGCTCCAAAATAAAGCTCTAATTCTAAGTAGAAAATTAGATTAAAGAATGTAAAAGTGACATACAGGATGCTAAATTAGTAGCTGGAACCAGTAGATAAACAGATAATGAGGAACATAAGTGGTTTTTGTGGCAAAGTTAAGCAACAAGAAACAACAGTGCATGACCTAAGAAGTTCAAAGCAAAGTCCTTGCAACATTGGGGGCACGCAGTGAATACAACGAGCAGAGACCGCTATGGACAACCCTCTAGGATCATAAAAGGACTTCCAGTAGAAGGCAGATGCATGCAAATTAGTTCTGGGAAAAGTGATGTTTATGTATTACCTAGGAAGTATGCTGTAATGAATATGTATGATCATGATGGAATAAATACCCTGTTGTAAAGTTTCATGACACACATTCAATTAGAGGAAAAATCCTCAGAATGTGTCCAGACCTGCAATAAACAATGTCTGATTTCTAATACCTCAAATTGTGTTAAAAGTTATTTTTTAGCCAACTTCAGTATCAATGCAGCTTTTGATCATCAATAAGCTTCGGGGGAACTGCATTTTGTTGTAACAGGCAGGATCTGACTAGAAGTCACAGCATTTCTTTCATTTGTCTTACAAATTTTGTGCAAGACAACAAAAGAGTTGCCTGAGCTGTATAAACAGAAGCACCCATGTATTTCTATTTATTAAATCACACACATTGAATCAGTTTTTGACTAGGAAAAAAAGTAAAAATTTTACAAGGAGAAAAATCAAAATAGAAATTTCAGAATTTGTTCATTTTCAAACTGCCTATATTACTTTAAAAAATAATTTTTTAATAATTTAATACATTTTTAAATGTTCAAAACAGAAGTCCATAGACTGTACATTAAAAAAAAATCTACATACAAAATTCAAACCATTTTCACTATGGACAGGTCTCTACATTTTGCTGTATCACTTCATGAATATATTATAAAGGTAATGATACACATGCATATATATAAGCAACTCCATGCAACGTGTATGTAAATTCAGCTACTTTTTTCTCCTTCAGCTTTCAAGAGCTGCACATTCAATTTAGATGCTACCAAAAAAAAAATCTTTTACTGAAGTAAATATACAACAAAGGTATTCTTAAAGTAAACCAGTGTCAGCTGCAGGCCAAGACAAGAGAGTAAGAAATTTTAATTACTGGAAGTTTTTCTTCATATCTGTGGCAATTAACACACATGTATATAGCTGCATTGTGTCCAATTCTATGCCATTTATAAAAACAGATGTGAAACTGACTGTTGCAAACTGTCTTAAGATTCAGATATTATAGATTCAGATATGTGTTAAGTACCTCTGCTACATGCCATTTTTATTCACTCTCTTCAAAAGCAAATGGGAAAGAATTCTTTACCATGTAATAACTATTTTTGCCATGTGTTGCGCACATATATTCTATTTCCAGCACACTACTACCAAGCACATGAGATCAGATTATTTTTGCCAGCAGGTTTTCTCTGCCAAAGATATAAATGGCTAAGCAGGCTCAGTTCCCTCACCAATAAAGAAATCAGGTGCCACAGGCACTTGGTACTCCAGAGACAAGAATTATTTAATACATACAGTGCACTGTGACAATCTGCCTCAGAAAACCGTGAAGAAAGCTAGCATCCTTTCTTCACAAATCAACATGACAAATACCCACAGATCTGAAATGAGCATTTCAAATGGAAGTGACTACTCAATTTGACTTAATATTTATGGAAGAATGCTGGACCTTAGATACTGCAGTGGAAAGTCAAATGTTCAGAAAACAAAAGAAACTAAGAAGAATTAAGTCCCTCATCTAAGAACAAATGCATTTACCAGGGCCTCGCCAAATTTGTCTTATCAATTTAGTATGATCAGGGCTAATCAATAACCTGTAACTTCCTGTTAAAGTGATCTTCACATGGTTTTAGTCCTTTAAAACCATAAAGTTTTAAACCATTTTATATACATCACAGATGAGCGAGTTTAAGTTCTGAAAAAAAATTTGATCCATGAGCATGCTATTGCTCTCTTTTTAACTAAGATTTGAACAGTGAAAATTACATTAACTAAAATAGCTAGCCTCCACCATAATCATGTCAAAATGGCTCTTGTATTATTAAATCAGAGCATTGTTTAGGCTGAAAAAGACCTTCAAGATCATCAAGTCAAACCATTTACTTTGCCTGTGTCCCTGAGTGCCATATCTAAATACCTTTTAAATACCTCCAGAGATCTTGCTGGACTCAACCAATTTGCTCAACACCCCTACAAACCCATTATAATTGCCAAACCATGAACAACATGCTATCACAAAAAGACAGAATTCCACTTAATACAGTCCTCTGTGTTTTCTGAACAATTATATAAAACTCAGTTTCAAAATATGTGAAGTTGTCTTGGAAATCTAAAAATGTGTATGTTACAGAGAGTGCAAGTTGAAAAGAAAAGGTTCCTGGATAGTTATGATAATAACCCAGCTCTCAAGAGATCTGAAAAAAAAAAGTAAAGAAAAAAGTAAAACATTAAATATTTTCATTCTTAAATATAGGTAACTTTTTCTCCATTCCAAGATTTGAAATTTAAGGCTTAAAGCCACATTGCTGGTGAAGGTCTATAAAGAAAGATAGCCAAACAATATTTTGAAATTCAGAAATGTATCTCAAATTTATAATATAATACCTAATATCCTAAGGCGTTGCAATTCCAGACTCCAAGAAAAAATACAATATTTTTTGTTGTGTTCTTACATGAAGTGGTGAGAATAACAATACCTGTAAATCATCTCTCAGAGTTTCTCTAACTGCTAACCATGAAGGGTTAGAACTACAGAAAGAATCTTCTTCCAAATCCTGGATTTCTACCAAAAGAATGCTAATGGTACTTTTGGATTAAAAATAACTAAGGAGCACCTCCCTAAATACTAAGTTCTTAATTAAGAATTCACCACAATATTCTGTAAATAGAATGGGAAAAAAGAATAACCGTCTAGGGCTGCAACACCTGTCAGAATAGGCTTAAAGTGACTTCAAGCATCCCTCTAGCAAAGCTAAAAAGGAGTAGGGGATCATTACAGCAATGTTGGTATTCATTACCATACAGGACATTTTTGGAACTAATCCAGCTAATGACTCCAGATTTAATTTTTCATGTCATACAAAGCCATAGTTTTGTACTGCTTGACTCTGGATAGCAGGTAAGCACACACTCCGTTGCTTTCTCACCGCACAGCAGGATGGACAAATGAAAAGAACTGCAAAAGCAGTGAGGAGGGAGAAGGGGACCCACCTTCCAGGTTGAAATAAAGGCCCCTTACTAAGTACAAGGGGAAAAATAAAGAAAACAAATTATGCAAAAGCAGTCAATCCCCACCAGTAGACCAATGTCTCTCTAGTCTTGAGCAAGGTCTACTTTGGAAAAACAACTACCCAGTTTTTCTGCAGAGTATGATGTCATACGTTATGGAATATTCCCCTGCTCAATTCACATCGGCTGTGCCAGCTGTTCCCCACCCCAGCCTCATGCTTACCCTCAGCTGACTGACTGGCACAGTGAGAAGCATAAGGGACCATGATGTTGTGCAACCACTATTCAGTAACAGCTATAGAACACTGGTGCCTTTTCAACACTGTTTTGGTCACCTACCTATAACACAGCACCACATGGGCTGCTACATAGGAAATGAACTCTAAACCAAACATGCCCAGTACAAGTTTTAAAGATAAGACCACTAGTAATCAATGAATTTGTTAGTACACACATCAACCACAGAGGAAAAAACTCAAATACTTCAAAAGAGCTACTGAGAGGTACAAAAGTCTGAAAGTTGAAATATACAAGAATACCAGAGGACTCATCCGAACTGCCCTGTGACTTCCAAGAGCTTAAAGATACCAACAATGACAACACAGTTATTCCTGTAGGTTTAGATATTAAATCAACAGTTATCTAGCTTTAATACTCCTGCAGGGCATAGACTATAGCTTGCTTAAGGACAACGAATTATACCATACTCAGAATTTTTCTGAACAGGAGAATCTCAAGAAGACTTTACTCACCTCCATGGAAACAAAACTGTTCAGATACAGCATCTTGTGCACTACCCTACCATAACAAATCAAAGACTTCAGCAGCACTGAATTCTGCAGTCCTCTCACTCTGATCCACACACAAACATCAGAAGCAGTCTGGTGATGGTTATGCAGGTTTCCAGTTAAGTCTTTCTTTACTACAGTCAAGTTCATCTGCACATCTCTAACATGTAAGCAATTACAGGAATCTCTTACATGGTGTCATGTAGCCAATAGTCTTCTAATTACATGCTTCAATGATACAAGATAAAAAAGGAGGGGAAAAAGAAGTGTAATGCATTTAAGTATCTATACATGAAATTCAATGCAACTCCTAAGCAGTTCTAAGCACTGCCACAAGGACTCTATTCCGAAAGTCAAATCCAGCTGTAACAAGTATATGCAATACAGGAATTCATCTACTCATGCAACCTAGAAAATATGGGTTTGGATAAATCTGATAGAAGCAGTATTGGACAACTTTTTGTAATAAAAAAATAAAGGCATTGCATTTGCAGCACATACATAGCCATTAAAGATACATTCCTAACAAGCAAAAACTCCAACAAGCCAGTGACTTCACCAAAGACTTCTGAGGAGCAAACCCTTGAGAAGCATATTAAAAAAAAGACAAGCAATTACAGAGGAAAACCAATTCTGATTATTCTCTAAATATTTACATAAAACATTTAAAATATTTTATATCCAGAAAGCACAGCCTCTTTAGGAGAGCAAATGAGAAAACAAGTAGTCCAACTATCTACGGACATCCACTGCAGAACACAGTTTTCCCAGTATAAAATGTTCTGCATCATCTGGTACCTTTTCCATTTTGATTTGGTCTGTTCTGCTACATCCACTTCAGAAAAGATTTCACAGTTTGGAAGCTCGTTGAAAGATTTTATGTAAGGTCTGTATGTGTGTTTCTCTCTGTTCTAGGAAGTCAGGTGAGGTACCCCAGTGAGGTACCTTTTATTGCTTCATAATTACCAAGATGTCACTTTTATTTAAATTCTGGGATATGCTGAAATTGCATTTCCCAGATATTCACTGCTCCTGCCTGTGTTAAGTTTGGACAATAAGTCAGTACCAACGTCTACTCTGGAGACTCCTGTTTTTTGTAACAATCCAAAAGATCTAGAGCATTGCATCAATTTCAAGCATCTCAAGAAACTTTATAAGTTCTCCAGCTGTTCAGAATCATACTTGATCTACTTATTTGTAAGCTATATGTTTTTATTTCTTTTCATTCATTAAATGACTTTCAGTCATTTGATAATAAAAGTCATAGCTCTAAAATTAGACTCCAATCCTCTATTTATCATAATAAAAAGCAAGCTGCACCTCCAAATTTTTTATTCAACATAATATGAACAAGATGTAGGAAGTGAACTAAAAACCAGTCAACTATTTCCTTTAGATATTTGTCTCCCTAGATTCTCTGTACAGCTACTCAGAGAATACCCTGAGCATGACTCTGACTGCCGTACACAGAATCCAAACAAATAAATTTCTCTTATCACCAGTATATTTATTTGTAACTACTTCCCCAGACATAACAAATTACTCTGTACCTATTATTTCAATGTAACCATTTTAGGCATTCAATTTAATCAATTTTTCCCATGCTTTTGTAATTTTTAATGGCTTTGGGAAACTCATTCCTTTTCTTTTTACCCTCCTTTGGATAAAGAACTAGTCAAATACCACTACCTCAGAAATATATATTTTAACTAGAATTGAATATTTTATATTGTAGGTGTCTTTCACTGGAAAAAAATATTTCCAGAAAATACTACATTAATTGTAAGCATTTGTTGTAATAGACTAAAAGCCTAAGACAATTTGTTAAACTAGTAAAATTGAAAAATTCTTAAAAATATATTTTTTAATCAGCTGGTAAAACAACACCCTCACAATTCTCTCCAATAGACAAAAGTACACTTTAATCCTGCTTGTATACTTCCCAGAACACATAAGCCAGCTGAATAACAGCAAATATAGTATAGTCTTCTGTTGCCCAAAATGAGGTCTAAAGACAGATATCCATCCAATAAAATAATCCCACATTTCCAGTAAGCGAAGTGGGTGCTGTTTTTCTACATAACAGTATTACAGAGTCCAGACTTTGGCAAATATTATACTAGTAAAGCAAGAGCTTGATCAATCAAATAAGGTAACTGTCTACAAAATGTTGATTCCATTTGGCAAAGCTCACCACACAACTAGAGAACCAACTCAGACAGATTTGGACCTTTTTCGTCAACTTCAAGTAACAGCATGGATCTCAAGTTAAAGACGACTTCAGCTCTGTTGAGGAAGGAGAAAGAATGCTTGTATCATTGGAATACATAAACCTTTATATTTCCATTTTTTATCAGATGTCACAAGCCACACAAGAGAAAGAATGGTCAGATGCTCTGTTTCATCTGCTTGAAAAAGCAAATCTCAAAATTGCATCATGGAAGGAAAAATACTGCTAAAAAGATTACTTTACAGCTGGAGCTCATATATTTCACTAATGGTCTGATCTTAACTTTGGGTGTTTATTTTGTGCACACAAATCAGAGCTATGGTCTACAGCTCATTCAAGACCAAAAAAAGGGAAGAAAAATGGCATGGAAATATCCACAACTAGCATTACAGCCGAATACATCCAGTTACCAGAAACTTTTTTTTTGTAAATTTTATGCTATGGTAATATTAGCTAAGAATTAAGTTGTCTCTACTTCCACTAGACCCTTAGAAATCTTTGACACAGGAGACAAGTACATGGTGGTTGAAAGTACTTTCAATTCAAATTGTCTGTATTCAGTGAAATAACAGAATCCCTCTTAGAAATATAACATTTTTATATATTGCTCCTGATACTAAAGGAGTAACTAAACTGAAGTTGCCATTAGAGAGCTTCAAAACTTGAGAAGGACACACAATATTTCATACACAAATCTTCAGAGCACACAATGTAGGAAGAGTGAGTCATCTAAACAGATGCCATACACAAGCATTAAGAAAAAAATTCTGCACCTCAAGTAAGGGATGGAAAAAAGAACAAAGTAGTTAGGGATTTAGCATTTTCTATTGAAGTTATTCCATTTTAACTTCTGTACCATACTTATTACACAGTTCTGGTCACTACTCACTCAATTGGAAAGAAACCTTCCTGACTACTTTTATTTTAGACCATTTTTGATACAAGTTTCTCTGAGACTTCATATAACCAATCCACCCTCAATTCATAGCTCTTCAAGAATAAAGGTCTTGCCTCAATCTTACGTTGAAAAATCCATAATAACTGGATGTGGTAGGTTAACTTAGGCTCTCTGCCAGTTCCCCTCCTCATAAGATAGGGAAGAAAATACAATTAAAAGCTCATGGATCAAGATAAAGGCAGGGAGATCACACACTTGCCACCATCATCTGCAAAACAGACTGGACTTAGGAAAGATAAATTTAATTTATTGCCAGTAAAAGATAGATACTGAGAAACAAAAACCAAAATAAATCCATCTTCCCCCCACCATTCCTTCTTCCTTTTTTCCTGATTTAACTTTATTACTAACTCCCCCACCTCTCCCCAGTGCTGTGCAGAGCAAAAGGGAGGGGAAACAGGGCTTGCATTTCAAGCATTACACTTCATCCCTGCCACGTTTTCCTGCTCACTCTTTTCCCCTGCTCCAGCATAGAATCCCTCCCACGCAACACAGCCTTTCCCAGGACTTCCCACAGGAGTCACAGTTCTTCAGGAACTGCTTCAGCATGGTCCTTTCCACAGAGCATAGTCCTTTAGGAACAGACTTCTTCAGCATGGGTTCCCCAAGGGCCACAGAATGCCCAGGCCAGAACATCTGGTATACAGCCTGTATAGGCTGCTCTCCACAGGTCACAACTCTGCCAGGAGCCTGCTCCTGACTGGACTCTTCATGGGCTGCAGCTTCCATCAGGGTGTGTCTACCTGCTTCAGCATGGTGTCCCTCATGGCCTGAAGTGTAGCTAACTGTTCCAGATGGGTCCAGTGTCCATGTCCTCCAGGGTGACAACCTGCTTTGATATGGTCTTGGCTTTGGGCTGCAAAGGAATCTCTCCTTTGGCACCTGGAGCACCTCTTCCCCTTGCTTGCTACTGATCTGAGGGTCTGTTGTTCTTGCATTTTTTTCTCACTCCTCTCTCATGGCTGCTGCACATGGTTCTTTACAATTTCTAATATGTTATCACAGAGGTGCCACCAGCATCTCTTAAAGACTCAGTATTGGGCAGTCATGAGTCTGTTTAGGAACTGGTTGCACCTTGCTCTGTCAAGTACCAGGACAGCTCCTGATGTCTTCTCAGAGAGGCCCATGGTATCTAAATACATTAGCTTAAAAGCTCCATTTCAAACTAGAGAATAACTTTCAGAAAGCTGAACAAATGAAAACCAAAAATTTATCATTTTCTCAAGTAAGGCATTGCACCAGCCAATGAGAAGACAGACAAGTGATTCTTAGCTAAGACTTTCCTAGTTGATTAGATACTGATTTGAAGACCGCACTGTTGAGTACAGTCTCACCCAATTTCCTACCATATTCTTTGTACCTGTTTCCTCATCAGAAGTGGATCAGTCTTTTGCAAATTAAAAAAATGAACACTGTTAGGTTTTCATATTCTTACTGAAAAATCTCCTGGGAAACTCCTTTTTGCATTTTTTTTAGCTCTGAAAAATCCAGTGTCATTCCCATTTCTTCTTAAATTTAGTATGTGTTGTCAGGGTAGACAGTAGAGGAGCACTTGGAGTTGGATGACTAAGGTATTTCCAAAAGAAAGATATTAAAACAAATTTTTCTTACTGGGACTTTTTTTCTGTATATAGACAAAAGGATCAAACCACAATAATTGCACTCTTTATTGGCTCAGTTGTTCAACATGAGCTCTAGAAAATCATGACAAGAACTAGTCATTCCAGAAAGACAACATCAAAATTAAGAAGCAAAATTATCTACATCAAACAAATGCAAGCTGTAGAATCTAAATGTAACAGATGACTGTGCACTCACCCACAAGACAGACCTGCCACATGGCTGACCAACCTAACACATTTCATGTCACACATGTTGTTCTAGGGGAAATGAACAACATTTCATGAACATGAAGAACATGAGTCTAATAGTCTACAAGCAGCTAACGGCACTTGGAGTCTCAATGCCAGTGAAAGTTGGAATGAGAAAGAGGAAAGAACTTAGGTACAGTCTACATGGCAAAGCATTTATTTGGGGCAATGAAAGGTACATGCAGCAACAGAAATATTCAGAATTTTCATGTGTGATCTGAATGCTAAAGAGAGAAGACTGGAGTAATACACAAAATCTCTTCTTAATTTCTGGTGCAGGAGCTGAAATCTGGAGAACCAAATATGGTCTGTGAAAGAATAGACTCCTCCTTGCTTGCTTAACAGAGACTGAAAGAAAAAAGACTACACCCACAGTAATACCTCCCTACTACTCCTGCTAGTTCTATAAAAATAAGAGTAGGTCAAGTATTTGAGAGCAATTATGAAACTCCTCTACTCCTCCATATCAAAACTTCATAAACAAAGAAGGCTTCAAGGATCTGCTCTACCAGGCTTATCTGCTTCATAAACTTCTGCTAGAAAAACTGCACCAGCTGGAAGTGGCAGCCAGGAATTAGACTCCAAATAGTCAATTCAACCCTGCTGGAAACAACCTTGCCAGAAAAAAAAAAATTTTCTGATGCAGACAAATTATGCCAAGAGGAAAAGCATTTGGGTTGGCTTTACTCACACTACAGATTGAAATGGTGAATTTTTTCTGGCACAGAGATTTCTTCTGCTTTTCCAAGAAGGGACTTTATTGGCCAAGCTGCAGTAACATTTAGGTCAAAGTGGTTTAAAGAGCTCAAATACTAAAATTTTTCAAGCTGTCTTGAAAGCCTGTTACAACAACAACAGCAAAAAGTTAACTGTCTACATTCTGATACGTGTCAAAAATTTTTAAAATAAGGTCTCCAAAGAACATTTTTCAAATATGTCAAGTAAAAATTGTTCCACAGCTTGCTGTCTTTGTATGCACACATATACAAAGCAAATAACACATCAACCTCACAACCTCTATTTCATATACTCCAGCTCACTTTGAAAAAACAATACTGAAGAGAGACTGTTCTAAACACTTAGACTCTAAACATAGTCATCAAAAAGTCTCAAAAATTTACAAGTTACAACAGAAAGCTCTCCTAGCTCTCCCAGGCAAATCAAAATCCAGAAGCATTGTCTTCCTCCGATTCTTTTCTCCTTTATGAGATAGGATTTTTTTCTGCATATCGAGAGAGGAGGTATGGATGCAGGGAAACTGACAACTCCCATGTCAATTTTTAAGAGAAATTATCTCTGACTGGACTTGGACAGTAAGAGTTAAGCAACTGTCCTGGTTTTCAGGCACGAGGGATACTACTCTGAATGGTAAAACAGTAGCAAAGGGTTTCATTTATTAGCATGAGCTGCAAACTGAAACAATGGACCATGGGTCAGTAAGTTACTACCTGAGACAAATACATGAATAATATGGTTTTTGAATGCCTTCTTGACAGGACATGAAAAGAGGCCTGGTGGAACATGACAGTACCAAGAATAACAACAATACAAGGAACAGTAAGCAAAAAGGTAAAAGGAAAATAATATAATCAGAATCTGTTTCTTTAATCACTGTAATCATCAACACATAAAACTGCTTAAAAAAGAAAGACCATTACCTGATCCCATAGTTTTCAATTGCAAAATACAACATAATCCCTTTTTCACATCATCAAACACACGGACAAGAGTAGGTGAAATGGGAAAAAATAGAAGAAAGCAGGACACCTAGAATCATGCAGCAGTCTTCAGCTTCAGCCAAAACACATCCAAAGGTAAAATTCTATAATAACTAGAAGTTCTGTAAGTATTATCATAGCTTTTTTTCTAAAGTCAAAACTTTATAAAATTGAACAACAAAATCTTTAAGGTGCAATATTAGCTTGTTCAATTCTTTGGACCAAAGCCATTCTCAAGTACTCTCTGAAAACCAAAAAAAGTACTTTTAAACAATGTATTTTATTTGTACCATTTTTTCTGCCTCATGTAGTTAAAATCAGAAGAAGCTCTAAGATTGTCTCCAGAACGACCCTGATTAATCAGTGAGGTTTGACCAGATGACCTCACTGAAGCCTCCTCCAACCTTACCAATTCTGCAAACACACTGACACAAAATCAGATTTTGCAACAACTTGTGGCAACAACTACTGCCTTCTCATTTCCTAACAGTACCATACCACCCAACACTATTATGCACACTTACTTAAAATATTTTGAAGATGAATAAAAGCCTAAAAATCTGCTCACAAAAAGTACCCCAGCAATATCACTAATATACATATGTTAAAATTATATTAATAATGAAAAATCAAGTTATTCAAACTGCCTATGTGAATGTAATTTGACCCCTTGTGTGAACACAGCACAGCCAATGATTACTTGATCACGGACATTTTACCCATGAGATACCTGCCTTATTCCATGCATAAGCCTATGCCTTCCTCAAGAATTGTCAGAAAATAAAAAGATTCCTGTACAGACTCATCAGATTTGGCTGCAGAATGGTGCAAGTACAAAGCCTCGACTTACATAGGCCAGGACTGGTCATACATGTTCACTCCAGAAAGGCCAATACTTTACTTATTTGGTTTCAGATGTAGAAAGGAGCCAAGAAGTGACTTGGTGCCAGAGCTTTTCTAATGGAAGCATAAGAAGCCCTCATAGACATAATTATTCATAGACATAGTCTATACATAATCACAGACATCCTTAACCCCAGATATTCAAGGCTTTGACTTCTGGGTGTCCCTTTTGATCAGTGCTAGAGCATAAATTAGGAGCTTTCTACACCCACAGATGTATGAAATATTAAAAAGGAGACACAAAGAAAAGAGTAGGTAAAGACTCATAGTGAATTTTTATGCAGAAATTATTTATGCAGAAAGGATATGATTTCTGGCACATCTCTACATTCTTTCATAAAATTCCATTTTTGTCCCTCTCCGATTTCACCGTGCGAAAATACCATAATTTGAAATCATACCCAAATCCACATCAGTCATCAACAGAGTTTAAATATTTTAATCATCCACACTGCTACTTTGAGAAAAATGGTTGGATGTCATGTTTTGTGGCCTAGGCCTTAGAAGGAAACAAGACACTTGGCTTGTGGCTTTCACAGATATTTGTTGATAGCTAAGGAATGGCACGATTTAATGATCTTGGACTTCATTCCACACATAAAAGGGAACTACATTCTGGGACAAAGTTTCCCAATATGCAGTCTGTAAAACATCAGATGGTGATCCAAGAAATAATCATAAAAGTGTATTTTTTAAAAACATACATTTCCACACATATTAGCAAGAAAACATTGAGGAAATACAAAAAAAATAAAAACACTCCAGTTTTAGCCTAACTAAACAGCACTGTAAGGCATAAGAAAATTGTGACATTTCACAAGACGATCCTCACATTTTTTAAGGAAATTAAATGTTCTTGAAGCAACATATTCTCCTTTAACATTTAAGTTCGAAAACACTTTCTTCTATTCTACTGAATTTCCTGAGTCCCCTCCAGAAACTGCCTTCTTACATCCAGTATGTTCCTCTCTTCATCTTACTTTCCTAAACTTTTAACCTTTTTTTCCAGATCTCACTATGCTTCCTCTATTATTGCTCTCCTTAGAGACACCCATTAAAGTCACCTGCGGAAGCAATCCATCCATCCACTGTGCAATTTTTGCCTATTTTCATTAACAAACTCTGCCTCAGGTATTCTGCTTCATTCTAAATTTCAGTTACCACAGTTGGAACATCCTTTATTTCACTGCTTGGCTACAGAATCTCCTTTCTTAGGACTCTTGTTCCACCCACCACTTTTTTAAAATTACAGACACCTAGCTCACACTGTATCTGTATTCCCTGGGTTAAGATCCAGATATAGGTACGCAGCCCTTGTCTTTCATAGTCTTCTTTTCAGGACTAATTTTCCTTCCTAACGTCCTTGTGTCTTCTCTATTGTTATGTGTTAAATTCATTCTCTGAATTGCTTGGTTTTCTAAGCAGACAAACAAGCAGCAATGACTACATTAAGTCTTTATACCAAAACAGCTCAGAAGAGACAGCTAACAAAGAATACTGGAGATGTCCTAGGAGGTCATAAGTACAATAACAACAGCATGCCTGACATAAGATACTTTCCCTCAGAATCAGTATTTCTGCTCTCCTATTTCCAATATACCACTACTACAAAATTCAAGAATGTCAAATAAAAAACATTGTTAAAAAATCCCAACAGACATCTTTTTATTTCAAGTGCATAACATTTAACTTGAAACTTCATTTGCATGTGTTGCTCTGAGGCTTCATTCTTCATCAGTTTGAAACGTAGTTTTTTTCTGAGATGACTAAAATTTAAAACTTCTTGATTTAAAACAAGATATAACTTTAAATTAAATACGCTCATTAATACATACACATTTAACCTATTTATATGTATTACTAAGTACCTTTTTTCCAAGACAATTATTTTCACGAGTCTTATAAATGACAAACTATACCTGCATGAGAACAAGCTTACTAAAAGCAACAAAATAAAATTTAAGTTCAAATAAAAGTGCTTAAGTATGTTACATATTTCAAAAATTGTAAAAAACTATTTTACATTTAAAACTAAACTAATTGTGTTATTTGGGACTATCAAGAATAACAACTACATAAGTGATTAGAAAAGTAAAATTTCAGAACTGATCTCCTCTTTCTTGACAGTTCTATTAATGCATTAGAAAGAACAAACTGTTTTAGTTCTGTTTCCTGTTTCAAATGGATGTAAATTAAATTTGAATAAAGTAAGAACTGGTTAAAACTTTTTTAAATAAGAAGACTATTCACTTGATATTCATAAAAGATACTGCTGTATGAATTGATCTTGACATGTCAGCAAATTCTGTTTCCCAGCATCTGGTAACTGAGAGCTTTTGCTTTTCTGAGCACTTTGGTAAGATGCATGTACTGTTGGATATGTGGGCTGCGGTGTGTGCTTTTTGTTTTGATTTGTTTTTAATTTGAGAATACATTCAGCCTGCGGTAACATGCATATTCACCATGAAATTTTAAGTTGACATATGTTTCTTTAATTAAAAGTTCAAGTTAATATATTTAAAACACAGGTTTGATACAGCTTTCTACAAAGCCTCTTTATATGGCCTCTAAAATTGTTTGCATCTTATTCGCACATACTTCCAAGAGCTTGTAGGTCAATTAAATTATTTTTCACCATCATGGTTAAACTATTATATATTTTGAAATACTTTATGACACAGAAAGAACAGATCCAATATTTGATTCTTTTGATTGCAGAAAATAATTCAAAAATGTATTGTTTGTTACTGAGATGAATATATGAAAAAGACATGTTTCCTTGGAATCTGGGCCTTTTCTTTTCTTTTTTTTTCTTTGTCTTTTTTTACGTGCAATATGAGAATGCAGATTTCCACCTTCTAAGGAAAATTAAGTTTGCATACCAGCGCAGAATATCCCTGGGACTTCACTCCGGAATACAACAGTTCGTACTTTCTTATCAGATTTCAAAGCATCCACAGCTTTTGACATCTACAGAAAAAAGGAGGAAGGGGAATAACCAAACACTTTTTAAAGTGCTTCATTCCAATACTTCACCTTTTTGCTAAAAATTATTCTTTTCACTTACCATTTTTACAAGATTTTTGCTAAGTGCATTCTTGGCATGAGATCTGTTTAATCCAAGCACCACAATTCCTGGAGGGGAAGAAGGATCACATCATTGTTACAATGTAGTGAAATATGTATCATTTATGTAAATTATTGTTATTTTGAAATTATACATAAGGCATTGAGGACTGAAAAAAAAATGCTAGTGTAATCACTAGTTTCTGAAAGAAAATAAACTGACTTATACTTTTCAATACTCTAAAGAAATTACACTTACTTTAAGAACAAAAATATGGCCCTAACGTCTTCATGTGGAAACAGTGCTTACAAAGGTTGAATGTAGAATTACACAACTGCATGCACAAATTTCATGTTTGTGCATGAAGTGCTGACATACAGTCAGGAAAAACAGTTAACTGTAAAGCACATATTTCCATATTTAGAGGGCCTATCTACAGGGACTTCTTAAAGTATGATGTGCCACCAGAGCAAAGACCAGCAACTCCAATACAGGTAAAAGGAAGTCATAAACATAGAAAGAATGCCCCCAATGGGAAACATGTACTTTTGTTTAAAAAGGAACAAAATCAAACAAAAATCCTCCTCTGAAACACAAAAATCGAGCTTGATGCTTGGTACATGGCTCCACAGACACATTCACAGATCCTTTAGTCCAGTCACAGATCAATTGTATGACTGACTACCTGTGCACTGGTTTGAATGTTGCAGCAGAAACAAAAATTGTCTTAATTTTTCCCCCATCCCACCACACACAGGCATGATTATCAAAGAGGAAAATTCTGAAAAGTCTATCATAGTAATAGACCAAATGCCTAAGCTTAGCACAACTATAACAATCTTTTAGACAATTACCGCCTGAGATCAAAACACCAGCACATAGTCCTGCTCCTACCCTGGTAAAATTTTATCAATCAGGATCTTTTATGCAGAGAATGCAAGGAGAAAGGGAAAAAAAGAACTAGGGCAGGACCAGGAATGAAAGGCAGAAAGGGAGCTCTGTCTCAAAGTAGCCCACAGTATTGCTATCAACCTATGATATGAAAAAACAAAATTCCAGAAACTCAGTGTTTCCCCAGGTGATTACTACTTCACCACTCAGCTTTGAATGTACAACCTATACATAATCTTGCTCTTGTAGTCTTCCTTGTCATCTCAGTGCATATACTGCTTCTTCTACTTTCAGAAAACCTGTCCTCCCTTAGTGTTTGAGCTCCCTTCCTCTCCTTCCTCCTGCATGTATGTTGCACACACATGCATACAAGATTTAAAAGAGCTTCTGCTCCTTCTGCAGTCACCAATTTGAAGACAAAGTCTTCCACTTGTCTTCCGTTGCTACCACTCTCAAGATTCAAATAAAAATAGTGTCAATTGCAAGTAATAAACCACATATTCCTTGCTCTTAAGGTACAGTCAATTGCTAAGTATAGATACCTTCTAAAAGAGGGGTGGAGCCAGGTCAACGCAAATCAACTTCATTCCCTTGATCTACAGGCCTTAATTCTCATGTTTATCCCTATGGCTGGAGATATGCATACAGAACTGCCTGTAAAGGTGGTTACTCAGCACTTACATAGGAATCTGTTTATGTTCTGTTATCAGAAAGGAGTAGTGCTGTAGCACTTTTCTTCAGCTGTTACAATTTCTTCTCCAGGAGGAGGATCACTCCAAATTCAAGTACTCCATATGTTCAACACAAGTAGATTAGGAAAAAGCATCATTGCATGTTAAAGCAACAAAAAGACCCTTCACCCTGACTTCACTTTGATTTTCAGGCACTACAAATCCCACGCTTGAATAAACTAGAGATGCTATTATCCCAAACCATACTTCAGTCAGGAAATAGAGTCCTTTTCAGAAGCATATTATACTTAATGGCAATGACACTTAATGACACTTGAATTTTTCTTCTCCCCACTGAAGCCCAAAGACTGCTACTCCTCCACCACCAGTAGTGTATTCAGAAGGAAAATCCAGTTAACATTAAAGCACTTAAAATATTTTCCTACAAAGCAATGATCCTTGAAGACAAATCATACAAGTCAATTTTTGCTTAGGAGCATCGTATCAAGTCATAAAACTACCACTTCTGCTTCCTTCTACAGAACTAAAAGATAAAGATGGCACTCACCTAGTAATTTTCATTTAAGTATAAAAAAAAAATATGAAGCAAGGATTGCAAGAGGAAAAGTATAAAAGGTTTTCAAGGGCTACCTACATATTGCAGTGATAAATATACAAAAAGACATTCTTTATAGTCACATTTTAATCGTTTTTGTTCTGATATGCCATTACTACTAGATCTGAGCATCCTGAAAAAGAAAGGGACTTTGAAGATCATCTAGTTCCAAGCCCCCTGAAGGAACACCTTGCACTAGACCAGGTTGTCCAGATGCGAATCCAGCCTGGCCTTGAACACCTCCAGTGACAGGGTATCCACAGCTTCTGTGGGCAATTAGTTTCAGTCCCTAAGAGAAAATAATTTCTTCCTAATATCTAAACTAAACCTGCTTTATTTCAGTTTAAAGTCCTTCTCTATATTTCTTAGTCTTTATGTTCCTCCCTTCAGAAAATGGAATGTCACAATAGGCCACCCCAAAGCCTAATGTTCAGGATGAACAATCCCAATTCCCTCAGACTTTTTTCACAGGAAAGAAGGTACTCCATCCCTTTGATCAGGTTCATAGCCTCCTCTGGACTTGCTCCAACAGCTCCATGTCCTTCCTGTGCTTGGACCCCAGAGCTAGATGCAGGGTTCCAGGTGAGCTCTCACCAGAGCAGAGCAGAGGGACAGAATCCCCTCCCTCCCCTGCTGCCCACACTGCTCTGGATGCAGCCCAGGACACGTTTGGCTCTCTGGGCTGGGAGTGCCCATGGCTGGGTCATGTCCAGCCTCTCACCCACCAGCACCCCCAAGTCCTTCTCCCTAGGGCTGCTTTCTACTTGCTCATCCCCAGTGTGCTGGGGATGCTGATACCAGCGTCAGCTGGTATTTGCCTCAACTCAGTTGCAGCATCTTGTACTTGGTCTTGTTAAAACTCATGAGATACCCATGGGGCCACTTCAGGAACTCATCCAGGTCCCTCTGGATGGAATTTAGTCCTTCAGATGTGTCAACTGCACCAGCCAGCTTGGTGTCATCTAAACATTTGCTGAAGGTGAACTCAGTCCCTTCATCTATGTCATCAGTGAAGTTACTAAATCACAGTTGACCCCATATAGACCCCTAAAGTACACCACTTGTCACTGATGTCCATCAGGACCCTGAGCCATTGGCCACCACACTCTGGATGCCACCATCCAACCAGCTTCTCATCCACTGAACAGTCCATCCAGCAAATCCACCTGTCTCCACTTTAGAAGCAAAGATGCTGTGGTGTACTCTGCAAAAAACTTCCCAGAAGTCCAGATAAATGACATCTCAACCCTCCCCTTGTCCACTAACAAGGTCATTCCATCATTCAAGGCCACTGGGTTGCTCAGGCAGGACTTCTCCTTGGTGAAGCTGTGCTGACTGCCTTGAATCACCTCCCTGTTCTCCATATGCCTGAACACAGCTTTCCAGGAGGACCTGTTCCATGACTCTTCCAAGCACAGAAGTGAGGCTCATGGGTCAGTAGTTCCCAGGCTCCAGCTTTCAGCCTCTTTTAAAGATGGGTACAATGTTTCCCCTCTTCCAGTCACAGGGGACTTGACCTGACTGCTGCAACTTTTCAGTAATATCTGTTACATTGTTATCTGAAGCATTTAATCCTGGTTCATTCTGCCTAACCCACACACATATAAATGTGCTTTCCAAAATCGTTTACAGTTTGAAAAATCTACTTGTGAAAGAAAAGCTAATAAAAAGCAACCATTAATAAAGTAATCATTAATAAAGTAGAAATTAGTACTAGTATTAGTATATCAACTTTGTTGGTCTATCGGAATGGTATCAAAAACATGACAGATCTACTAAGAAGGAATAAGCACTCACGTAATGCTAAACCCAATATTAATGTCATACTTTTCCCTGGGAGTCATCCCCACATTATTTCTGGGACACATTCAGCACATAATGTACATCTATTAAAAATACATCTGCATACAGAAAACTAAACTCATCTTAACTGGCTAGACTCTCCAAGAGACAACGATCCCCAGTGTTGTCTAATATAAGTAGCAGTATTACTGTATACTACTTTTCTAGCCAATCATTAAAGGCAAAGCATAAGTAAATGTACAATATGGTCTCTACTTATAAGTTGTTCCTGTCAAAAGAGAAAGCTGACTGTGGTATAATTCTTAAGTGTTTAAGAGAAAAAAAAAAAAAAGTTTTATAATAAAAGTTATATGATAAAAATGAAAGTTATGTCATAAAATGAAAGCATAGTAAAAGCAAAAAAATGCCTTTTACTGAAATAAGGATACATAGCATATACTGAATTTATTATTTGAATAAAGTGGAGAGATTAGATACTAGTTTACCTACTGTTTGTATCAGCAAACAGGAAATCTACCTTTTAAAAATGTTTTTTATCACTTCTATCTTGCACTTTTTAGAGACCAAAACATTCATCCTCAATGTATGATTACTTAAAAATTAATCTTGTCTTTAAACCAATATTAATTGTTTTGTCTGAGTTCGAAAGATTTGCTGCATCCGCATATAAAGTACTTGCAGACTTTTGTTTGTATTTATTTTATTATTTATTTGCATTAAACCCACATACACGTGGTTTTCCATAATTAAAAAAAATTAATTTTTTTGAATTAATGTCTGAATTATGAAAAACTGAAGGAGGATCAAAGCAAGTTATTTTTAAGCTTGTTTCACTTAACTACTCAGAAAAACAAGGCATACAAGTGTACTTAGATGTTTATTATTCTAAAGTAGCTTTTTAAGCAAAACAGGAACATATGGTGAATATGAGCAATTCTGGTGGCATTCATTAACCATCTTATCAAGAAGTATATAAGTGAAAAATCACATAGATGTGTACTAACCAGCACTTTTTAAAAACATCAAAACATTCTTCAAAATCCCCTAACTGAGCCTATTTCATCTCTAAATTCTGATTTAACTCTTTTCCACACTTCTTAAATTAGTAGATCTCTCCTGCTCAGCCCTGCTTTAAACACAGAGAAAGAATGGGAAGTTTTTTCAATTTATCAGCTAGCTATCAGTTTCCAACCTCTGAGCAAACAACTTCAATCAAGACTACATTTGCTTTTGCCTATTCCATGTACATTAAAATTCTAACTGATGAAGACCAAAAGCTGTCTTACTCTAAACTGAACCAAAACCAGCTGGGAAATTTGATCATAAGGAACCATTCAAGTGAAAAATCCAAATTTTATAAATATTTATATCCCATTCCAGCAAGTGACATTGCAACACTGGAGTCAAGACTAAAAAGATATTTCTCCCAATTGCACCTCTAACTTAAAAATCCAAAGCACTAGGTTCATTTAAATTTGTAATGGGATCACTAATGCAATTTGGCTAAGTTCTGAAAGGTCAATAGCTGTAATACATTTCAGTCCTAGTGATGATCAAATGGAATCTCAAATAAAGTAAAAGATATATACTTAATTAAAAAAAAACTAACACAGTGACAGTCATCTTTACTCAGAGAAAACTGACACTAAGAGCTTCATAAGTTGCAACATGGGCAGAATACACAGGTATTTTTCAATCACATTCTATAAAAATTTCACACCTTTTGTATTTTAAGAAGTTCAGGTCAAATCTGAAAGCTGGAAAGCCTTGAGTTAAAATTTCAATAACTAGTTTTTGAAAATATAGTCTCAGTTCACACTTAACAACTTCCCAAGATCTGGGGTATGCAAGTCACATGGAAATGATATGAAGCAGAACAGTTTGCTACTTTGCCTACAGGCAAAGATTTGTCCAGTGCTACAAGACATGTGCCTGTACGTCAGGCAGGTACAGCCAGTTTTCTTTCCTCCCCAGCATTCACAACACATCCTTCTCTGAGCAACATGGAAACACTAGGCATGTGCAAGTGCACAACCACAGCATCAACAAGCATATGTGTGCCATAAAAGGTAGTCAGAGAACAGGGTCTGATCCTGCATAGAATCAAGAAATATTTAATGGGATGGTGTGACGAGGCCACGGAGGCACCAGAGTACCATGTGGGAACGTCTAGAACATGAAATGGCAGATCAAGCAATAGCAGGGTAGAAAAGAGCAGGACCACAGGGGTGTTTATAGAGCTGGTGTCCTCATTCAGCAGAGATATTACATTCTGTAAGATAAATATAGATGAACTTGGCATACAAGATGAGGAGTAGGTATGTGGTAGCAGTACAGGGAGAAAGCAGAGCTATGTTTCTTTTGCAGAAAGAGTTGCCTGCTCTTTGTGCTGCTGAAGACAGCATATGAAGTTTATGTCTCCTGGCCTATTTCTACATCCTTGTTCTTATCCTTTTATAACTAGCAGTGTTTTTTTCTAAGTCCTTCTGGAAGTCAATACCAAAGAAAATTCCTTCTGCTTAAGAGAATTCATTAATTAAAAATACACTGATTGAATCTTTCCTCATGATAGTGACAGTTGCTTTAACATTACAAATATCTCCATATTTTGGGGCATTAGGCTACATATTATGAAACACCTTCATAACATTACAAAAACAATGATTCCTAGCTGATTCAACAGCTGGAACACACTGCCTAATTTAATGTTTGTTATGTAATAGAAATAAAAGTTCAGTACTATGTAAGATCATGGTATTTTCTACCACTTTATGGTAAAGCACAAAAAAATCAAGGAAAAACATTATTCTAACATTTTAAATTCTTCTTTGCTCCTGTCTTGTCTCTTCCTTAATTTAAAATAATCCCCAGAAAATCTGAATAGACGTTTTAAACTAATTCCAAGTTCCACAGTTGGTTGGAAAAACAGGACTGAAGTAGCACATTTTAAACAAAGTGGAAAGAGTTGGGAACAGAAGTACAAAAAAATAAGATGATTACAAATCAGATCAGATTCCATCATCTTTACTATCAATCCTAAATAATGACAAACACAACATCAGTTTTCCCCTGAAAACAAAAGAACAATCTTCTAAGCCTCATGCTGAAGCTCAAAGTTTTAAAGTTACCTGTCTGTATATGCATACAAATCTATGTATAGGCATACTCAACTCATGGGCATTTGCCTGAATTTGCAGGTCTGAAATAGCTGAGTTAATGTGGTCAAAGATGTAAACTAAACTGTCTGTCTCAATACATGGTGGTTCCAAGATATGTTCTCCATATAAAAAGATTCATGTGCTGCAGATAATCAAAACCCTATACTATGGTCCTCTCCATGAAAGCAGGTATAACATCATGGCTATAAAAATAAATCCTCAGGAACAGAGTTTGCACTGACTTATTCTCCACCATTCCAAGCCCTGACGCATACACAGGGGAAGGAAGTGACAAACACCAAAGGAAGTGTAACACCTCCAAAATCCAGTGAGCAGTACATGAGAAGAGGAAGTACATAGCATCTGTGCTATGATGCACTGGGGGCAGGTCACTAAGGAGCACAGATTTTCTTTCTTTTTTTAAGCTGGTGAGTTAAAATAAGACTCTTGATAGAGTTGAGTAGAACAAGGTGAGTAGTAGCTAAGAACACAAAAAACAAGGAGGAGTATGAGGTGGTTATTAGGAAAGTGGCATGAGATGAGAGAATACTGAAGCCATACCTTCCAGCACAGATATTGTGGATCTAAGTTCTGTGCCCTTCTCTGCCCACTGCACACAAACACAAAACCAATGTCTGAAGCAGCATGACTCTAGAAGGTTGCTGCTAAACTTCATTTTCTCACAATTAGAGTGGCAAACAGATGCCATCTCAGAGAGATGTACTTCACAAACACAGTACATAAGCCACAATACTCTGGTAAAGAAGAATGATGCTATTGACACACCTCAGGGACAGGATGCTATCCACAGAACCCTAGACAAGCTCCTGAAGTAGGCCCATGGGAACCTCATGAGTTTTAACAACACCAAGTGCAAGGTGCTTCAACTGGGTCAGGACAAGCCCCAGCACCAGTCTAGGCTGGGGGATGAACAGGTCAAAAGCAGCCCTGTGAGAAAGGCCTTGGGGGTGCTGGTGGGTGAGAGGCTGGACATGACCCAGCCATGGGCACTCCCAG
>NC_031799.1:41280000-41322042 GCF_001522545.3 Parus major
ACTGGCAGGCCAGGAAAAGGCTCGTCGGCCAGCGGAGATCTGAGACTTGCCAGAAAACCAGCCCCAGCCTAGGCCGCGTCAAAAACTGTGTGGGCAGCAGGGCGAGGGAGGGAATTCTGCCCCTCTGCTCCGTTCTGGTGAGGGGGCTGGAGCACCTCTCCTACAAATACAGGCGGACGGAGCTGTGGCTGGTGAAGCCTGGTGAAGTGATAGAGAAGGTTGTGTGGAGACCCCAGAGAAACCTCCCAGCATCTGAAGGGAAGTTCATCAGGATCTGTAGTGATAGGACAAGCAGTAATGGATACAAATTAAAAGAGGACATTTAGGTGAGATTTTGGGAGGAAAGGCTTCTCCGTGACAGTGGATGAGACACTGGAATAGGTTGCCCAGAGAAACTGTGGTTGCCCAATCCCTCGTAGCATTGGAGTAAGACCCCGGGCAACCTGGTGTAGTGGTGGAGGTCTCTGCCATGGCATGGGACAGGGATTAGGACAGGATGGTCTTTAAAGTCTATTCTAACCTCTTCACATTCTAGGATTCTGTGATTCTCACGCACAGCTTGAAACATGCAGATCTGTGGACAAATTTCTCATCAGTAAATGTGGAAGTTGTGCAACACATTTATTTGCAGTGAATTTGAGAACATCCTGCCTTAAAGGCAGCATGCACAGGCTCTGTTGTGCTGTGTGTGGTGGCACCAGAATGAACACTCATGAACTCAGCAGCACTGGCTTCTTCCTCCACATCAGCCGTGGCCAGGCCTGGTCATGACATCAGCTCTAAAGAAAGAAAGGAGCTATGGTCAATAACAGAAACCAGGTAGCACGTGGTTCTGTATGCTGCAATAAAAGACTGCATGGATTGTCTATCCTCCTGTTTTGGGGCTCTCAGAATTACCATTGTGTTGCAAAACTGAGGATCAAATTAATATGCCTTGTGTATTAGAGTTGGGTTTAGGTCTCTAAGCAACACTGCCATGGTGTCTGCTTGCCCTCCATGCACACCAACAGACATACCAGCATGCAATAAGTCGAACAATAAAAGCAGTAACAATGGAGGTAAGAGGTAATTGCTATGTTTTGTTATAAATTCACATGATTCAAGACCGCTATGACCTGTTTCAAAACGGTTGAAATATCAACAATCCATGTGTCAATGCCATAACAATTTACTTGAGCCAGAATATGCATTAGATATAAAAGAGGCTGACTTGTTTCCTTAGACAGAACCTGGCAAAGGTTGTTATAACTGCATTTAATGCAGGTCAGTAATGAGGCTCTAAAAAGCTGTGAAGTTTGTCTTCTTCAAGTTTATTTCCTTCAAATTAGGTCTTGAGAACTGAAACATGCCTTTGAGCCACCCCCTGCCATTTTCATAATTCAGTGTTACTTAATCAGGGGTATAAAGCTGTACTGCTTCTGAGCAGAGGCTCAGATGGAGCCATTTTGATTGTTGTTTCAGAAACCTAGCTACTGCATTCCTTCAGGGGGTTGCTCAGCAGCTCCTCCATGCCTTCCTTCTGGAGAAACGAAAGTCTAAAAATAATGTTCTAATTGTTCTTGTGGAGCACCATGAAGGGCAAATGTTTGTGTGGGGGAAGGTATAGGCAGACTATCGCCTTGCCTTTATTACCTTTTACTATTTAAACAGGGCAATAGCTTGTGATTCACAGCTCTTTCCAGTAGAGCCCACAGGGTGCCAAAGAATTCCAGTAGAGAGAAATAAAGAAATTTTGTTTGCAGTTGAAGAACATTTTAGCTTATGAGAAGGAATTTTGAAACATCATATTCAATTACATCAGTAGAAACAGGGAGACAGCACTATTCTAAAAGATGCAGAAGATAGTAAGGCATTAAAAGCAGAACTAAATTCATTGCATCATAATGTTGCCTTGAAGCTGAAGGCAGATATTTAGTCATATGCAGTGGTTCCCAGACTGAAGAACTAGTGAACACATTTCTGAGCAGAGGTCAGTAAGTGCAGTCAAGCCAACAGATTAATCTCCATTGTAGAAACACCCGGTCATTTTTAAAACAAAGAATTTTAGAAATGCAATTTTCTTTTACATGTATGATTTTACCTTCTTTGTGTAAGACTTGAAAATTTGATTTCTATTCATTTTTTCTCTATTAATGTGTAAAACTGCATTATAAGATGTGCACATATGTGTGTTTTATTGCAGTCATTTAATACTACGCTGCATTTTGTTATACTGTATATTCAATTTCTCCCATTCCTTGACACGCAAGCATAATTCAGGACTCAGATGAAAGCAAAGTTTTCCATATTCTCTTTTTCCTTTTTTTTTCGCTGTAGTTTACTTCTAAAACACAGCTTTGGGATCATAGTAGTACGTGGAAAGGTAAAGTATGTTGACATGGAGATTATTATTTAAAGATATATCCTAATTTTAAAAAAATTGAGCAACTGGAAGGTAATTGTAAGTAACTGCCTAAATAATGTATCACACTGCTTGGTAGCCTGATTGCTGCTACACACAAAAATCCAAATATTGATAGTTGGTGATTGGTAAAATAAATTGATTACAATAAAACTTGACTCAGCCTCCCTTATGTCCACAGAAGCAGTGCATGAAAATAGAACCAGTGTAGATGGAGACTAGCTCACCAAATTCTCTGTACTCAGCTGTAACTTTTAGCACAGTCCCATAGTCATTTTCTAATCCAAGGGGAAATACTTGAAGGTCCTTCACCATAATTAATGTTACATTTGGAGATGTCCTTGGAAAGCCCATTTACATCAGGTTACAGGTTCTCAGACTCAAACTGACAGGTGCAATGTGCAGCCCCTTTTGTAGCTTGATTATAGCTTTTGTTTGATAATATAATCTGAAGGGGGACATTTGGGGCTTGGGGTCAGGGCAGTGCTGTTGCAACTTACCCAGCACAGTGCAGAAGTGCAGAAATTGGGACACTGTTTATGTGGTTTGTGGAGAGAAGTTTCTTAATAATACTATTCTGTATACGTTGGTGCACGGCACCTGCCATGGTTCATTTTCTAGAGGAACAATCTCACAGTTAATTAGGTATAACAGAAGCATGTGGTCTCTCAACTTTGGATCTAAATTAAGTACCTAAAACCAAAGAGTGTGAAACTACTCGTGGATGTTCAGTTAGGGATCTAATGCTATTTAAAATGCTAATAAATTATTTGAAACAAGACAGAAAAATAATTGCATGTGTAGTTATATAATATGTGGTTTTGCAGTGAACAATGAAAGGGTTCAGACACTATGTACAATGAAGCAGGAGTATGGGCAAGGAACCTCACCTAGTTCTAAGACGCTTTAATTTTCTTAAATTGACTCGTGTAAATGCAGTGTAACAAATCGTTCCATTTTCTCTGGATGAGCGTATCAGTGTCCATGTGTAAAGTGAAAAGAGAGTGAACGTGTTTCAGAGGAAAAATGTAGCACCCAATTTTGGCTTTTTAAACTAAGTCCTTTGTCTGTGATACAAATTGAAAAGTAATTGTCTCCGTAAAGGGATTGCGATATGTGAGGGTGAGATCGATCAGCAATCCACCCTCTTAAGCTGGTTTCCAAAAGTTGATTTAATTCCACACCATCCAGAAGCATTTGTCTCTTCTAGTGTTCATATATTCACTTTTTATCAACAGCAAGATTTTTCTGATTGTGTTATGCAGTTTGTACACTTGCCTTTCCAATCTTGATTTTTAACTTTTTGTAAAACCTTTTTGATCTTTTAAAACTGATAGTGATAAATAACCCTTGTTATCTATTTATTATTAGTAAGCATATAGCACACACAGCATGTTCCCTTTTTGGCACTGAGTCTATTCAGTATGTTTTGCAGGCAGCTGTTTCCTTAGATTGTCTATTTTCTTCTCAGTGCAGTTTTAAGACTGTAATGCCAAGATACAAGATGTTTTTACAATTTTTTCTCTTCAGGAATTACTCTTACTAAACTTAGTCTACTTGGGTATGCTTACAAGCTTGCTTAGTTGGCACTTGTTACCCAGCTGCAGCACGTTATTGAAAACTACCTATGTGTCACTCATGTCTTGGAGCACAGAGCAGATCTTGGCTTTGAATTAATGTCAGCCCCATTTATTTGTGCATATACACCTTCAGCTTAAAAATAGAGACAGATGCATTGAGTTAATATAGTGGAAAAGCACATGGCATATGAGCCAATTACAGGGACTTCTTAAAGTCTTACTTCCCAAAATTGTCTGCCCATTCTCTTCAGATGATAAACAAGACATAATGCGAAAACAATTACAGGAACACAAACATGCTGAGCAAGACCTCTTCCATGAGTAAATTGGCACCTACAGCTCTGTAACAGTGGAAGATCAGAGTCTAGGGAGGCCCTTATGTACTTAAAGCTGGAATTGAGCAGTTATTTATAAAATAAAATTAATAGAATGCTTTATTTCGAGGCAGAGCACACAATTTATCCCTAAAGGACATGAAATAAAGGTGTTTATTTTTATGAAGTTAGATGTAAACACAGATACTGAAAACAGAGAATTTACAGTGAAGATTCTTAAAAATTTATATATTTATATGTCGTAACAACTCCCAAATACATGCGTGCTGATATGTCTCCTTTCGCCAAAGCTTTTAAAAAGCTTTCTTGTGTTTTTAAACTAGTTCAACACATCAGAAATGTTTTGAGCCAGCTAAATAACTATGCATTCAGGCAAACTGCAAACCAACTCTAACATCATGGAATACTTTTCTTACAGTAAATGTACCCTGTTATATTTAGATTGTTAAAATAATTTCTTTTCTTCATGATCAGGCAAACCTTTGTGTGAAGCAGTACTCCCCTTCCTTATCTGTAGAAGGTACTCCCTTATCCTTCTGAAGAACTCCAGAGCCAACAGTGATGGTAACTATGCCTGAAAGAATATTTGCTTTGGCAACAGGCAGGGCAAGCTCTCCTGTAGTATATATGTGTCCTGGTTTAGGGCAAATTTTGGGAGGAAACCTCCAAATGGGGTCCCTCTAGGATAGAAAATTCAAGTGGCTCCTCCCCCAGCAGGCTCAGGAAAATATTTCCTTGGAGAAAAGTGAAAAAAACTGTTGATTTAACAAGCAAAGTATTCACAAGCATTAAAAAAAAAAAATATTAAACAGTGAAACCTCTCATGGTTCTGAAGAGATGGCAAAACCAGGAAAGTTCTTCTCGTGGGCTGTAGGTTGGTTCACTCAGTCTCTTATCAGTCCCTCCAGCACTCGAAAATGCTGCGTCCCAGGCCCTGATGGGCCAGGTGTGAGCTCCTGGTGTTTTCCTGGGTTTTCAGTCCAGAGCAGGTTTGAACAGTTCCAAGAAAAAGAAAAAACACACTCTGTGGAACTTCTCTGCCTCAGCTAGCTTAAAAAAAAAAAACAAAAACAAAAAACTAAAAGCAAACGAGAGCTCTCTCCCACATGTCTGTGCTGCAGACACCACAGTCCAGGACAGGAGCAGAATGCAGTGGAGAAAGTGCAGTTTCTGAAAACAAACTGTGTGCTTCTCTTCCCACTTTTGGTCTCAGAACCAGTCTTAAAGGTGCAGAACTTAACATCCAGCATAAACAGAACAGACAACTGCAGATACAAGCATCATAAATTCACACTAGGACATGATGGGTCAGTGAAAGCTGCACAAGAAGCACAGAAACAAGAGAGAGCTTACCAGATTACAACTAATGTAATCAGCATTTCATTGAAGGTATTTGATATGAAAGTCCAGTAGAAAATGTATTTTCTGATTTTTTAGGGTACTTTTATGCATGTTGAAAGGCTATAAGGGCTGCAGCAAAGGACAGAGTAAAACAATATTGTCAAATCTGTGATATCAAGAAGGATGAAATTAAACTAGGTATTAGCCCACAGAAAGAAGCATTGTGCAACAAATTCTATCTTCATAAAAACAGTATGTAAATGTGGAGAGTGGGGCTTTCAACTGCAAAAGCATTTGGTGAAATAAAAGGGGAAAATTCATCTGAATAACATTTTGTTTATAAGTTTTTTAATTAAAGTAATAAAAGACATTTCAGTAGCACTCTCAATGAAACGTATTAAAAATTTCTGTTACCATTACAATCAGGAGATGAAAAATATTTTAATACTTCTGTCCTCAGAAGTGCCCTACACTGTGATTTCTAGTGAAGCTACCAAGAACTTCTGCTCTCTTTGGAGGCAATACATTTGTCATTAGAGCCAGCTCACTGTGAGGAGCTAAGAGAAGCCTGGTTCTTTGTGTTCAAGTAATGTAAAAAAGTAACAGAAAAATTAAAAACACTACATAGCCTGTTTTTGTTGTAATTCTTTATTACTCTCCATGAGCAACCCAAGAGTTAAGATGTATGTTACATTTCTGAGTAGCATAATTACATTTCCTTCCTGTTTAGCTAATTTATTTTTTGGGGGGGTGGGGGGGTGGGGGGGGGGTGTGAAAACACAAAATTCAGCTTACAGTCAATGTACCGTAGATAATACTTGAAGTTTAATGTATTGTCCAGTTTTTTGCTAAAAACTGCAGCATTTTTAAAGAAGATAATTGCATAGTTACTGCTCAGAAAATATGATGCTTTATGCACAAATCACTAAAAATTGTAAGCTTACATTTTACGATATAAAATGCATGTTTAGTCTTTTATGATTAACAATATATTGTGCAGAGTTTTACTGAATATATTACATTCTTTCTAAGAAATGCCTCACATTGACTTTCACACCATATGGTGAAAATGTCAGAATCTTTTTTGGTCTTCTCTTCAATTTCATTAGACTAGATTACCTTTTACATCTTAGCCTTAACTGTATTTTCCTGCATTCTTTATAATTTACGTATTAATGCAATTTAGATACTCTCCTAAGTTGAATAACCATTTTCAATGAAAGCCTATTCAGTTCTATATAGAATTCTTCTAATGTTACAAAGAATCTGCATGGCCTTATGACCCAAATTTCCAGGACAGAGCATGGGTTAAATAATCATAATCTTCACATCTCACATGGATTCAAGAATAGATGAATTGGGAAAATACATAAGCTAAGGGAGTAGTTTTGTCAAAATGGGTTCATTATAACCTTACTTCTGTTTAATCACACCAGTGTAAGTCACTTGTCTATGCAAGAAAGCAGGATTCTTAAGATCAAGAACAATGAACCTAGCAATTGGCACATGAAGAAAAAGAAAAATATGTGGTAAGTATCTAGCATGCACTTATATGCCTGGTCACAGTCTCAATACAGAGTTATTCACCGGTGCCAGCAAACAGCCACTTCCAACACAACATTTTTCAGACTTCTAATTTCTTAGTATTCTGTTGCATCTAGGTAAAGCCTTATAAAATAAGGGCCTTGTTACCTTTGTAAAATCAGGGCTCAGGCCTGCTAATTAGTTTGAGTAGAAGAAAGAGAGATGAGAGACATGGTGTGTGTGACTGCCACATGTCCACACCGTGGTGTGTGGTGGTTGGTTGACTTGGGGTTGTTGTGCCTTTAAACTATGAAAACTGATAACTGGCTAACTGCTTAAAAAGGCCAGGTTTTTGCAATAAAGCAGCTCTCCATTGCACCTGCCTGGGGACTCTGTGTCACTTTGCTTCATACAGCATTCTGCAAGGAATTTGTTTCTGTATATCTGTAAAAAATAGGATCTCATCTAGGAATCAATTTTTGCAATTCTTTAAAATTAAACATCAAACATATTTACAAAAAAAATAAGAGAACAACAAACACCTATTTTCAAAATCATAGTTAACATTTTCTTTCTAGATAGTTTGTCTTTTTGTGTATATCAATTTATGTCTGGAATGCAAAATTATAATCCTGTTCCCTTATTTGTGGTGAATTGTCTTGCCTGCCAACCACAGCACAATATACCATGTCTAAGACTTAAAAAGTTAACAAAATTTCCAAGACTAGGCCAGTATATTAAACTAATACTGCCCACAGCCTTCTGCTTCAAAAATGGCCCCTAACATTCAGAAACTTTGCAGAATTTGTACTGTTTCAACAGTGTACCTGAAAAAAAAGTTAAGAACATGGTTTTCCTCTTCATTGAAGTCTTTTAGCCATGACATAATCCTGTGGAAGATGCAGTCTACCAATAGGTGAAGGAAGTAAAAATATGAACAAGAATGGGGAATTTCCATGTTCTGAAGCATGGAAAGTATTTTAAAGTATTTTAAAACTACTTAGTAAAAAAAGTTCCCAAGATGTTCAGAAGAGCTAGTAAACTGTGAAAACTGAAATATATATTTAATACAATTTGGTATATTGGGACAGTTCTACCTATTATTCTTAATCCATGTATTAATTAGGCTCTAATTATGACTTAATATTTTTTGCAATGGAGGTATTGAATATCCTCAGCATCTTTCTACTATATCATCTGGGCACCCTCTACCAGTGAAGCTCACAAGAATTATATCATGCCTCTCTGAATTCATGCATCTTGAGCAGAGCAGGACTAGACAACCATTTCAGTAGCCACTGCACAGAAACTTAGGATACCATAGCTTCACCACAGAATAAAACTTTTGCAGTTTTCTTTGTAGTTTTGATATCACCACAGCTTCTGTTTCCTCAGTGTTACTATGAGCCTTGTCAGCATAGCTTCAATTGTATGCACCGTAGGATGAGGTTGTAACAAGATGGAACCACTGAAGTCTGCTTTGACCCTGAAATGAGATTTTTAGTAAAATTTCTTATGCAACTTGTAGCTCTTTAGTCTGGAAAGCAAAGAGTAGGAGTTTGACCCAACAGAAATCTACATCCATGTGTATATCTGCATTATAATCAAAGTGCTTCATAATAACAGAATTCAGCTATGTAAATGAGAGTGCCATTTACAGAGCACAGATTTTTTTTTTTCCCATTACATAAATTGGATTGTGCTGGACTAAAAAGATTTTTTAAAATAAGTGGTTTTTTGACTCATTATGTTAAACATGTAGAATTTCCTAACATAAACTTACTAAGACAAATTAGTCTACAGCCATATTTCCAAACAGTTGCCTGTGTTCCAGTTTTTCAAAGTTAAGCCTGAAATGTTCCCAGCATGACTTTTCAGAGGTGATCACAGCCTACTACGTCTCCTGAGCCTATGTAGCACTATGACAAGTCATGAAAACTCACCATGTTTTAAGTATTCACTAATAAGACTAATGAATTTATCTGAAATTTTTGGCAATGTCTGAGTTACATCAAATATTGTAAATATATGAAATAACCACAGTGTATGGACCATCACAGAGAATTGTAATGCTAAAAAGCGGAAGTGTATTTATCATTTATATTCCTTTACTCCACATTTTTAACTGAACATCACTGAGTCCAATGAAATCTTGCTTGCTCATGGAGTTGTTTCCCTTTTACTCAATCCTGTGTTGTATTAATCATAATCTTGTGTTTAAAGCATCACTCTGTTGTCATGAAAGCGATTGATGTCACAAATTCAGTTAGAATTTCATTACACAATCAAATATTTTTAAAAAAATTGGACTAGAGGAGAAGAAAATCATTGTTCAAATAGCAAAGTTTAGATAACAAGCTAAAAGGAAAAAGTATACAGGGATATACAAAGAGTAAGGCGTTTTATTACTGAAGTCTATTGGAGGAAATTTCTCTTTCAAATACAGAAAATATAGTGTTGTTTTTAAAGTTGTATATAAAATATATGTACAAGTGTATCATAAAACTAACCTTGAGCTATTAGATATACCAAAACAGATGCACGATAATGAACAAGAAGTGAAGGTGACACATGGGTTTTTTTTAATGTTAACAACTGGAAAATAAATACATTTTAATTAAGAGTTGGTACATACACTTTATATTCACTACAGGAAAAGTTAATTGAGGTACCATTTAAAGATTTATTCAAATTAATGTTGGTGTGCTCACAAAATGACATTTCTCTGAGATCAGTTTTTGCATGTCTTTTTAGTCATTTTTACTGTATCCAAGTCTTCAACTACATGTGTTGGCTGAAACTTCTTACTAGCTATATTATGTGGTCTGTCAGACTTGTCAGATACAGTATGTCTTTGAGTAAAAATGTGCTTACAAGATGCTCAGTGGCACCAAGTGAGTTACATTCCCATTCCCACCATAGAATGCAACCAGCTGTTACACTTTGCTAATAGAAAACTAGCAACAAAGGTAGGAAACAGATAATTGCAACAATTTGAAGACAGTGATTTTGAAAGAAAAAATATTTGAGGAGTTGCTGCAGCCTTCTGAATATATTTGTTCAAATCCCAGTAAATGGCAAAGCAATTTGTTTCTTCATAAGAGAACTAAACAGCTTTGTGGATAGGATAAAGCATTTAAAATCTATTTTTCCTCAGTACTTCCCTATTGGATAGCTTAGATTCTTTGCTGTTTACATTGCTTTATTGGCAATGTCTTAAAATGTCCACATTCCCTCATGAAGGTTCCAAAAGCCTGTAGAGCCCAGAAGTGCACCTAGGTGTCCTAAAATTTTGGTGTTGAAATATTCTTTATCATGATACCAGGCTCACTTTTAGAAAAACTCAGCAGTAAAGTTCACTTTTTGAATCTAAGATAACTGAGGAACTTACTATTTGTACAGAGTAACAGAGGCCAAAGTGCTTACCTTAAGGATATGTCATAAAGTCAGGCCTCATAAAGGGTACAGGTGAAGATGTAGCATATAGAATCTTTTTGTTCTGTACCATCTCTAATAGAGGTATAAATACCCAGATCTTGCCTAATCTTGGAGCCAAGAGACAGTTGGAATGGGATATATGAAGAACCACCAGCTACATATGAGCTGGGAGATCTAAGAAAAAGGACTAGTATCCTCTTCTGTTCTACCTCTAAGTTAGATTTTTGTACAAGATAAATATATAAACCACTTCTTGTACTTGTTTTGTGTGGTATTTGAATACTTACCCTGTATTAGCAACACCTGCACATCTAAGACACCAATCCAAACCTCACTGGAATCAAGAGAGTGTCCCACTGAAAAAAAATATTGGCAATGTTTTAAAGTTGGGCGGTCAGAGGTTGCTGATAGCTAACATAATCCATCTTCATAATAACAAGGATTTTATGCTGCCTAAGCTTATCTTACTAGTATTTAATTGGAAGCCAGGCATAAACTTCTTTCAGTCAGCACTTCATTAAATTTACAAGCATTCCCACACACACTTGTGTGTGGGATGTTGAGTAGATGAGAGACATTTGACTATTTGGAAGCTGACTGGCACAGAGCTATTCATCCAGACACAGTTTCTTTTCTGCATTTGAGGAGCAAAAGCAGAAAACTATTTCATGCTATACACCAATGCTGCCTACATTTGTCCCCTGTCCACACTTTAAAACAGTTTACACTTGTAATAAATGTAGCCATTCAGCCTAAGATTTGGCATGGTGAATACCTGCCTCAGGCTTTGTCTAAGTTTAAACCAAATGGCCCAGGCCTTTCTAAGATTTTAGGAGGAAATTAATTGTCTTGAAAGATACGCCAGCTTTTATCTTCTCCATGTCTTGTTGAAGAGTACTACACTTAGTCAGTGACCTCACTGGAGTGCCAAGGATGTGCCTTTTGCTGACTTTTCATCCTTCTGTCAAAAGTCATGCAAACAGTCTAAGTTGCAATATTTCCATCTTGAAGGATCTAGAATTTAGAAACAAGTGATATAAAAACACAAATGTGTCTTAAAGATAAGTGGTGCCATATGGTAATACTGAGGCAGTATCATAAAATAATTAAATCCGTGCAAACATCTGCTAAATACTTTTAAATACTTAAACCACTTTTAAAGCTATATTTTCTATATATTGACTATAAGGACAAAAACAAGGTACAGACTGTACATTTTTACACTTTTTTTCCCCCTTGGTGGAGCAATGAACTGCTCTAAAGTAAGAAGTTACTCATTCAAGCTTTGTAAGATTATAAAAATAGTATGAATAACAATGAATGAACTATTAGCATCAGTTCAGGTCATGTCCTCACATAGGAAGGTTGCACGAGCTTAGACATAAAAAGGGAAAAAACCTTTTTCTTCAAGGTGGCATAGCCACCTATGTGAGTGACATCAAGGATAGAGGAAAAACAATTAGCAAACTCAGACTCTCAATTTCTCTTGTCCCAGAAAATAAAAGTTTTCAAACAATATGGTGTAAGATCTGTTAATTGTCTGGGGCACTGAGCTTGTCTGTCATAAAGGATGTGTAAAATTTTTCAGGTAATTTGTAGGTGACCTTGTATTTCTGCTTTATTCTGCCTCTCTAAGAATACATTGTATGCAGAAATTACAGTAACAAAGTTTCCATGAGTCAAAAAGGAAAGTAAATGCAAGTCTTGATCTCAGCAATTCCCAAAGCTGCTGCGAGACTCTTACCAGAAAGGGAGAGAAACATTCTCACTTTCTCCCAGGAAAATGCCAGAACTGACTATAAAACCTGCAATTTTCCGTCGGAATAAACACTAAAGATATGGGAACGATTTTTCATAAAATTGAACTTTCACCTCTGACATATTTGTTTTTCTCTTCTTAATGACAAATTACACAAACAAAATTATATGCATTTGCTAATGCTTTTTTCCCCTAAATGGTTTCATAGTGTGTTCAGATTTAATTCCCCAGTTATGCCCTAACATTGTTGGCTATAACTTTTGTTATGCTATAATGCTACTGAATTATTTTCTTTTATACATGTAGGAGTTTCTAAAGACTTCCAAAGAAAGTAATTCCTTTTACAAGACTTGGCAGACAAACAACAAAACATTATTGGAAGAGAAGGAGAAAAAAAAAAAAAGAGATCTATCTTTTAATTGACTAAACAGAACGAATATATATTCAGTTTTTATGTACATTAGTAACTTTTACTATAAAACACTCTAGATTTTTGAATTTGGGGCTCAAATTAAATCAGATAACTGAAACTGGGTTATTGTTGAATGGTTCATAACAGATAACATTTTTATACATTCAGCTCTTTGAAAAAAAAAAGGTAGAAAACCTCCACAGTACTTTCAGGTGAAATAAAAAGTATTGAATATGTTTCAAGTATTAACACAGTAAAAATCCTGGTGCCACTGAACTGAATGTCTGTATCCCTTACGACTAAATTAAGGGCAGAATTTTATTTAATTCACCCTGGAAATAAAAATTTCTTAATTTTTTGTGTATCATTTTAATCTGAATTATGAATATTTCTTCTGTCTCCCCTGCCTTTTAAGTTAATTTAGACATACTTTCTCATTAACCATATTACTAGAAAGACATAATGCAATTCCAGTCTCCTGCATTTGGAACTGACTGTGGATTTTAACTCCTTTAATCTGATACAGAACAAGGTGTTAATTTCAGTAATTTTCAGTTCCTCATTCTGAGAAGCCCATGCTCCTTAGAAAATAAGGTAATTGAGAAGGGGTGACTCATAAAACCAAGGATGGATACTGAGTCTAGGCAGATCTGTGTTTACAGTGGTGCATGGTACTGTCAGAAAGAGAAAACTTTCATTTAAATTGTATTAGGAGCAATCAGATTCATGGCAATGAAAACAAGTAAGATAATTTATGCAACATAAAAAATCCAATACTTTGACAATTTTTAGATTATCCTGGAAAAATAGTGAAGAGTATGTCCTTTGGCATTGATGGTAGATATGACTTAACTGTATTCTTCCAACTCTGGTGTCTGTGATTCAATATCTGAAATCAAAGTAAGGAAAACAGTCAGAAATAAAAAAATTAATGTCTAGTCAAAGATATTACTGCCTTAAGAATGCCTTAAGAATTATATTTTCCAAAGTAATTCCTATGTATTCCTACTACTACAGCCTAAGTAATGTTTCAAAAACATCTTTGTTGGACTGTACAGATTTTTCACATTATAAATATGAGCTATCACATCTTTCTGTTTCTCTGCATCTTTAAGTAAATTGAGTTCCTTCTTAGATTTGCAGAAAATTTTTCATCCAATGAGATCAAGTTTTTTAAAGAGGTTGGGTTTTCTTACTAATATAATTCATAATATTATGCAATAAAAAATAATAGCAATTATTTGGCATTTCAAACAGGAATTGATGAGGCAAGAGAAGTGTTTAATTAGGTAGGAGTCAGTATTTAAAAAAGAATGAAAATAATTTATAGATCAAACATTCCCTTCAAGAAGTGTGATTATAAAAACCATGTATTTCTAGAATAGAACCACAACTCAAAAAGCATTCAGGGAGCAGAAATAGCTGAACTACTGTCAGACATTTTCTTGTTGTGTAAGGGAATAGTAATTTTCAATAGTGGCTGAAGTCAGACCCAGAGCAAATCATAGTGGCTCCATATGTATTTTTACATGTTATAAAAAAATAGCATGTCATCCAATTGTATTAAATTTCACTCTGTAAGCTTTTGCTTGTAACAGTAGTGATAAGCTTAAAAAAGAAAAGAAATATTTGATGAACAGGAGGTGGGGATAAAAGTAAAACACTTAACATCTAGTGAAAGACAGTCAACAATACAAGCATCATATAATTTCGTCATACGCTTATTTTCATGTAATTCTATGGTGAACAGGGAGTTGGACTCCATGACCCTTATATGTCTCTTCCAACTTGAGATGTTCAGTGATTCTGTGAATCTATGACATTGCTGGCAGTGGTAAATCCAAGTACAGCTGAGCCTACTCCCAAGTAGGGTCACACATAGTTTGTATAGCTGTAGATAACTGCATGAGTTCCTTGAAAATTATCTAAACATTGATCCTTTTCTTGTGCTCATAAAACAGCAATCTGATTAGCACAGTTCCCAAGTACACTGCAAATACTGATTTTTATACATTCATTCTGAGGCAGAGAAGGTTTATTGAGATAAACAACTAGGGCAAAGACAGATTACAGAACTGCACAAAGGTTGGTCTAAAGGAACTTCAAGAAACAGACTATTTATCCCCTTTCTCAGGAAACTAGCATCCTGACAGATCCTTATCTAAGGTGCCTTTAAATATGTCCAGTGAGAGAGAGATTTCATAGCCTTCACAAATTATCTGGTCCAGCACTTTTCAACACATTCTTAATGGGAGTTGTTCTTATTGAGCAGTTCTAACTATTGCTTTTGTTGAAGACTATTTCTTCTCATCTTATTGCCATTGAATAGACACTGAGTATCTTAATCTTTGCAGCAATATTTTATGCACATGAAGACTCTTCTCTGTATTACTTCTTAGTCATTTTCTTTTTGCTTGTTTTCAGGTTAACTAACCTTAATTTCCCCGGTTTTTTGTGTAGGTCCTGCATTTGGTGAGCTTTTCATGGCCCTGCTCTGGGTTCTCTGCTATTGTTTGGATTTTGCTTTGTTTTCTTCTTGAAAGTACTGTCCAAAAAAACCCCAAAGCCATCATAATGAAGAAGTTTTATCTACATCTTTTAAACTGTTCCTCTGTTCATATGTCCTAATATGCTTTTCTTCCAACATCGTGATCTTGTTAACTCATGATCAACTGGTAAGCCAGGTCACATGTCACACCCATGGAGGCTTGTTGTGAGGCAGCTGATGCTCATCACACGATTGTGCAATTGAACATTCTTGTTTGAATAATCTGTCTTGTGTTTACTGTTGAGTATCATCCATTCACCTGCATATCCTTCTTCCAATTTTGCCAACACCATTTTCAGTCTTAATCCTCTCTCACTTTACACAGTCTCTTATGGCTTCAGATTATCTGAAGATTTAAAAAGCACATTATTACAGCTTTGTAATTTTACTGAAAGTATTTAGTATAGGAAACTAGGTGCAGGCTGCTGAAAAATACCATCTGCTCCAGGTGTTTTTCAGATTAAAAAACTGATAACTCACCATGTGGTATTTTCATGTAAGTGCTTTTGCTATCCCCATCTTAGCAATTTCGTCTTGAGCACAAGTCCCTGGCCTAGTATGCATCTGTCATGTCATGAAAAAGACCCTTACAATAGTCAAGATATATACCATCTATTTATTCTTCCCTTCTCCATAGCCATCAGGGGCTGTGGTAGAGTAAAACAGATAAATGTGTTCACAATGAACTCCTGTGTATTTTCACCTATTTCCTCACTAACTTGGTAGTGTTGGCAAGTAGATTGATTCATAGTTTTTTAGTTTCCCTGCCATTTTTAAAAGAAACAATCTATTTCTTTTTTTTTTTTTCCCTAGAGCTTCACCCCATTGCTCAAGGATAGCTACTACAAATTCTGAGGTATCTTCAGATGATTGTTTGAGCAAGAGTCTCATCAATCATTAGTATAAAGTTGTATTAATCCACAGGTGGATTTTTTGGTGGCTGCCAATTTGAAGGTGTCAAGCTCACTGAATTATTCTCATGCTATCCTGTAGAGATATTGTCTTGACCTCATGCTTATCTTAATGTTGTTAGAGAATATTAATCAAAATATAGGAAACCTTTGAATTTTGCGCTTTATCTGTCATCATTTCCTCTTCTTTTTCTTGCAACTGAGCAACAATTCTCTTCTAAGCTTAACAGTGCTGATGTTCTTGTTCCTGGTGATGTATCTCTCTCATTTTCTAGTTCAGATCTCCATATGTGTTTACATACCTGAACTTAGTTTCCACCTTCTGTAGGTTTTGCTTATGTTTGCTGCCAGTGAAATCCATCATTCAGCAAATTCCTCCCTTCCTACATTTCCCTGTTTTGTGTCCTTGGTATCACTGCTTTACCAGTTCTACTAAAAACTTCTAATTCTTTGACTTGATGTCCTGATTTCTGCTTTTTTTTTTTCTTTTTCAATTTGCTGATTTCATGCTACATTGCACCATCTTTTTTAAAAGTAAGCTTGCCCTCATGTCATCATCCATAAGTCACTTTACTTCACACTCTCAACATTCTCAAACTCCTTGGTGAGAAGGAAACTTTAAAGCTCTTTCATTACTGCATACTTCAATATCTGCACCAAAACATTTTTACTAATGCATTCCAAAAACTTGCTGAGCAGTCTGTATGCTGTTTTGTAACCTCTCCAAATTCAAAGCAAATTTCTGCAGAATTTAGCTGTAATTACCTCTGTTAACCACAGAACATATCTGTCCTGTGACAACCCAAATAAAGATAACCACGCATTCCTTGATCTAATATGTACCACACATACCTACATCACCAGATCCACCCACTCCTCCCCTCAGTTGGGAGGGTTACAAGTAGAACCATTCTTTATACATTTGGAGTTATTTTTGCTTCTTGCATACTATCAGCCCTTCAAGATGAAAGGTAAAGGAATGTAATTAAGAGAGCTTTAATTAAGTGGCATAAACAGCACAGAGGTTGTTTGGGCTCACTTCCTTCCTGAGACATTTTGGATACAAAAGGGAGAGTACAGTGCAAAGTTTAGAAAACAAAACCCTCAGCCCTATATCCATATCATATCTTTGATAACAACAAGACAGAATACAATGTTCAGCACACATTTATAGGTCTGATCCACATGTTGTAATGATGGCATAGGAAATTAGACCAGTTGGTTTTCCTTACAGCTGGAATGTGCCTTGCTTCATCATTCTCACAATGAAAATAATGAGATGCTAGACCCTATGATTATTTTCTTAACTATACATCTCATTTTATTCAGTAAGACAAGACTTTAATCTGGGGTCTGAAAGAATATTAAGTGGGTAAAATCCTCTAGTTAAAATGTACTCTTATTTATAAAGTACTCCTAATGTTCCCTAAGCCTTTAGCTGATGATTGAAATGCTTTTTGGATAATAATAAATGCTATTTTACCTAGTTTAGGGTATTTTTCTCTATAAACATCTGTGAAACAGAAGGGATGAGACTTTCTCTTAAAAATTGTGGGAACACATAAAATATACAGTACACTTCCTGTTATAGAAGGCTATTTATTAGTCTAAATACTTGTGCAATATTTGGCAAATGATCAAAACTAGATTCCCTTAGTGTGTTTACAGTGTTCTGAATTAAAAGCAAACCCCATTTTCAAGTGGCATATTTCATAGAAACTGAAATGTTTCTATCGTGCTGCATGTAGTTGTACTTTCTACTTGACATGATAAGCTCCAAATGTTGAGCACAAAGATTGCAGCAAAGTTTGTAACAAAGTTCTTGAGAGAATTATACTCATCATCTAGCAATTCTTTTTATAAGAAGAACCAAAGGAGTCTTTTCCCCAGTGTAGGAACTTTTTTTTTTTCTATGACTGTATGTTTACTTAAGTTTCTGCCTGATGCTGTACTTAATCAGCTACACTGAGAAAAATTCTTTTGATTTCATTGCAAATTCAGTTGCTCTTTATCCCATTTTAATGTTCTTTCCCATAACCTTTGAGTGGTAAAATGGTCCCAGACAAGAACATAAGAGCTCCCATTTCTCTAGTGAATGCTTCAGAAATGTACTAAGGCATAAATTTAGCAAAAGTTTTGAACAGACACTGCTTCTGCATCAAACTCTGAAAAAATATCTTGGAGAGTTACAGAAATGCACTTTCAGGGAAACAAAAATTACTCCCCACCATTCTCTTTTCAACTCAGGTTCAAAACCTGATGGAGCAACAAACTGGTTTATTCATTATCATTATTGTTACTAAAGGGGTTTTGACAAGTTTGAGAGAAAACTGGGTCATTTCATAATAGCAGCTTCTGAGTGTATTTCACCATTACCTAAGTATTCAAAAGCCGTGCAACACTTAATAAAATGTTGCACAGGAAAAATGTGCTTGGGTCATGTTTCATGTTATAAATAGACAGATAGGCAAACACATACACTGTACCATTTCCAAGAAAAACACCTTCTATTCCAGTAACCTGTCTCTCTTTCCATATCTCAGATTTAGTAATCTTTTTACTGAATTGCAGACTGCCCTTGGACTTTCAGTCATCCTTGAATTTAAATAAAAACATTGGCATCTGTAGTTTTATTTCTTTTTTCTTTTACTTAAGTACTTTAATAACCATGAATAGTCCTGACTGAAATTCCGATGAGACACTCTACTGCACTTCAGGAAAACCACCATTTGCTGTATACAGTCAATTGGTCTATGGATATTTTAGGACTGTGGCTTTAGCTGAATCAGGGATACTTGAAAAGAGAATGAGTATAAAAAAAAATATGTGTATGCAGCCTTCTAAAAACAAATCTACCTTTGTCCAAACACTTGAGTACCTTTCAAAGGAGTACCTGCCCCTCAAAGGGGCATATTTTGCTTCATGATCTAAAGGATTCAGTTAGGCTTTTTCCTGTGAAATAACTCTGACATAATTAACAATTTTTGGAGCCAAGCATTTTCAAAGACGTTGCAGAAAATACTTCTATCAAAGTTGAGGCAGACAATTGCAGAAAACAGAAATCTAATTATTACACCACATTGTGTAAAGAAAGACTCATTCAATAAATAACAAATATGCATGTTGTCAAGCCACACTTTCCTGATGAATACACTGTTGTTGCTTTCCTTTTAACATTCTCTCCATTTTCAGCATCCCTATTACATCACACAGAAAGATTCTACCATAAAAAAATGAGATTTTTATTGAAGGCTGTTATCTTTTTTTTCTCATGTAAATACAGTGCAGCCAGAAAATTTATGCCAAATTAAAGCAATAGTAAGGTAGTAGAATTCAGATTTTCTAATTTCACAGGAGTCAGAAGATGTAGATGGGAAGCATACCATGTAACACACCAAAATACTTAGCTTGATATTGAGAGATACAGCCTGTAGAACAGGAATAAACAAGGAGGTCAACTTTCTTTAGGATCAACTCTTAATATTTTAATTTTTAAATTTAACTAGGATTATTCATTTATGTTTAGAACCCATAAGTGCTTTTTTGAGGAGGGGCTGATAAGGACCATAAAGATAGCTGAAGAAAGAAACATTTCAAACTGAGCAAGGATGTTGAAATCAAGGCAATAGGCTTTGGCTAAATTGAGATTTTAATCAGCAGTTGCTCATGGGACTGAACTAATGACTGTGATTTCCTTATTTCAAGAGATAGCTTCAGCAACCTGTAGAAAATTTGAGCATCTAACTAACTGCAATGGATGGGAGAATGAAACAGCTTCAGGTAGTTCATTACTGGTACAGACAGAAACTTTCTGAGATCCGCCCATGGGAACTGACAGGAGAGAAAAACCTCTTAGTCAACAATTGTGGGACATGTGGAAATCACTCTGGAGCAGCAGCAGTATGTCTAAATCCATTGTTATCCAGATAGACTCAAATGCTCTTTTAAGAGTAAAGGCCACTTCCAGTCAGTTTTTGAAGACATGATATGTACAAGTGAAAAAGAGAGAGCAGACTGGCGTGTAGTCTCTGGAGTGTTTCTGTAATCTCCTGAGGCCAAGCATGAACAAAAGGAGAATGTTTTCCTTAAGAAGCATAATCACATGATGAGCAGGATTATCAGAAGAAGATGAGCAGGATTATCAGAAGAAAAATAAAATTAAGAAAAGCATGAAGCAAGATAGTAAGTGAAAGCGTCAGATTCACAAATGTCACATCGACAGATTGAAACAGATAGTGATAACATGGAACCAGGAGGCTCTCAGGCTTTTCTTACTACTCAGATTCATTATATGACATCACACTTAAAATCTTCTGAGAGCGACCTGACTTTTTGTACAATCTGTCATGGTACTTAACTGTTTATTCACATCAAACATAACACATGAAAGTGAGAAGTTTGTAGCATTTTTAACAAGGGCAGTTTCCTTCTCAACCTGTACTTGTTAAGAAGATGAGAGACATGAAAAAAACCAGAGTGGTTTCTAAAGAATTCAGACTGCAGAAGTGGTTTTCCTCCCTCTGAATGTCAGCTACAGGCCACACTTTTGGTTTTTTTATATGTGGAGAGACCAGTGCAGAGACATTACATGACTCATATACAAGTATAGATCATATCATATTCTCAGTATAAAAAGAGAAAATTCCCTAGCGGACTCTCAGATGCAAGCCATTATTTTTGGTTTCCATGTATATATCACTGTGTTTCTTGGATTTACAGTGAAATTTATTGTTGATACAAAAATTGATGTGGATTAATGTATAAACCAAAAGACTACCCCTCCCTTCCATACCCTTTTAACACTAGTACTGAGGAGTTATTCTATAAGCTATTAAGAAAAATCTCTGGATTGTCAGCTCTTGTCCTTGTGGGAGACTTCAAGTTCACAGACATTTACTGGAAATACCATATTAATGTTACAGACAAGTCTAGGCGATTCCTGGAGCTGAAGATAATTGCTTGCCACAAATTCTCCAACCAGAGAAGATGCCTTCCTATATATGTTATCTATTTATAGAGAAGTACCCGTGCGTGTGATGGTAGGTGTTTGTTGTGGCCACAGTGACGATGAAGTGGTTGATTTCAAAATTCTTAATGTAATGAGAAAAAAGTTCAACGTAGTTTCTACTGTGTATTCCAAGAGAACAAATTCTCAGCTACTCAAGTAGCTGCCTTGAAATATGCACTAGGAATATGCTTTTGAGGCCTCCATGAGTGCTGGTCAGTCTTAAAGAACCACTGTTGTAAAGCGTGGAAGTAAACCATCCTATTGTGTCACAAGTGTCAAGCAAGAGGGACAGAAGACCAGCTTGGTTTAACAGGGAACTCCTCTTGGAACTTGGGAAGAAAAAAAGAGTGGATGATATCTAGAAGATGAGAACTTTTAGGAAGATCATATATGTTCACAAACACAGGAGATGGCATGCAAGGCCAAAGCTCAATAAAAGCTAAAAATGGCCAGTGCTGTGCACTTGTAAAACATGTTAATATCAAGAGGCCCAAGGAAAACATTGGACCAATTCTTGTTCAAGGTAGTCCCAGAAAAACTGGAGGTATTCAGTACTTCTGGGTTTTTTTCCCCCTTAATAATACTGGTAAGACCTCAGAGTCAAAGGATCACAACTGCAGGAACAGTGACTCTCCATTTGTGCACAGAAATTAAGGGGCCAGCTGTATCACCTGACTGTTCATAAGATCATGAGACCTGATGAGATTAATCCCAGAGTTCTGAAGGAGCTGTTGGATGTGATGGTAGGACCCCACTCAAAAGTCATCGGTGTCTGGGGAGGTCCTTGCTGACTGGAAGCTGGACAGTCATTACAATTTAAAAATATGTGAGGGAGTACACAGGAAACTACAGATTTGTGAGTCTAACCTTAGTACCTGGAAAAATCATGGAGAAGACACTACTGGAAATGAATGGCATTTCAAGGAAACTCAATCATCAGGCTCAGCATGGGTTCACAAAGGGAAGTCTGACTAATCTGAGACGCTTCTACAATTAGGTCATCTGCCTAGTGGGTAAAGAGACAGAGGTGGATGTGGTTTTCTTGGATTTCATAATGCTTTTGATACTGTCCTTTATAGCATCCTTTTGGACAGGTTGTCCAGCTCTGAGATGAACAGGTGCACACTTTCCTGACTGTGTTGACATTCAGAAGCATTTCCTTATTGAGAGGGTGGTTGCACACTGGAAAAGACTCCCTAAAAAGATGGTTGATGTCCCATACCTGGTGGCACCTTAAAAGGAGACATTTGGACAATGCCCTCAGGGCTTTAACAGTTAGTCAGCTGTGATCAAACAATGGGACTAGATGAGTGTTGTATGCTCCTGCCAACTGGAACTACTCTATTCTGTCCTAATTAAAAATTTGTGAAAACTCCTGAACCAAATGCAACCAGAAAGTAAAAACCTTCTCAAAGTTGTTGGTCCTTTGAGGACTTTTACTACGTTTCCTGCTGTCAGTGCTTTCTCTTCCAGGACTTCAGCCAGCATCTTTTTCATGGGCTTGTGACTTGTGACAGCTCTGGGTATGGCCACTCAGGATTTGAAGGCCTGGGCAACTCACTTCAGTGCTTTGTGATTCTTACAGAAATTTTGTTTTTATTCCTTATCTCCAGATTGAAACTCTCTAGTTTCAGGGGATGCCACTATCTCTCACCCTCCCATGAATGTGTTCCCACCCTTTTGATGAGGGATGTCCTCATCCTTTGAAACACCAGTCTGAGCTGTGAGATGTCCCAATACCTTGTCAGCTCCACATTGAACCAGTTCCAGCTTCCAAAGATTGCTTTAAAGGATGGAGATTCACTTATTTGTCAACCTGACTCCAGGACCCCAAAGAGGACACAGTGCATGGATGAATTCTGATACATGCTGAGCAGAGGGGCGTCACCCTCTTCCTTACAGAAGTTCCAGAACTTCTTCCAGAATTCCTTCTGGCTAGAGAACAAAGATAGGGCAATGCATGCCAGAGGAAGCCAAGTGTTGCCTGTGACACATCATGGGAGAAAGCAGGAGAGCCCAAAGGTCTGCCCAGCAGTGTGGAGTATGTGGAGAGCCTGGAGATGTCTGTCATGGGCAGAGCAAACTGGCAGGATTCTGGGAAGGCACATCCAAGGCCTCAGTGACTGTCTCGTAACACCAATGTGAGTATAAGATGACAAGATGGAGAATGGAGTTGGCATTGGTGTAGAGGTAACCCCAAAGGCATGTAGTGAGATGGTGTAGCATGGGTGTTGATGGCCCATTGTGGTATCACCTAGAGATGGATTGTGACCCAACATCCCTCACTCCTTACACCTGAGCACCAAGTTTCACCCAGCCAGCTCAGGCCCAGACACGTCTGAAGGACAGGATGCCATCCACAGAACCCTAGACAAGTTCCTGAAATGAGCCCATGGGAACCTCATGAGTTTTAACAAGACCAAGTGCAAGGTGCTTCAACTGTGTCAGGACAGCCCCCAGTATCAGCACAATCTGGGGCATGAACAGATGGAGAGCAGCCCTGGGGAGAAGGATTTGGGGGTGCTGGTGGATGAGAGGCTGGACATGACCCAGCCATGGGCACTCCCAGCCCAGAGAGCCAAACGTGTCCTGGGCTGCATCCAGAGCAGTGTGGGCAGCAGGGGAGGGAGGGGATTCTGTCCCTCTGCTCTGCTCTGGTGAGAGCTCACCTGGAACCCTGCATCCAGCTCTGGGGTACCAGCATAGGAAGGACACGGAACTGTCGGAGCAAGTCTAGAGAAGGCCACCAGGATGATTAGAGGGATGGAGGACTTCACCTATGAAGAAAGGCTGAGGGAATTGGGAAGCCAGGAAAAGAGATGGCTTTGGAGTGACTATTATGGCCTTCCAGTACCTGAAGGGAACCTACACTAAAGATGAGGCAAGACTGTTTACAACAGCAATGACAGGACAAGGTGGAATGAGTTAAAATTGAAAGACAGCAGGTTTTGATTAGATACTAGGATGGAATTATTTACTGTTAGAATGGTGAGGCGTTAGAACAGGTTTCCCAGGAAAGTTTTGAATGCTGTGGGTGTTGTCCCTGGAGCTGTTTGAGACCAGGTTGAATTGGGCACTGGGTAATTTGTTCTAGTTGAAGGTGCCCCTGACCATGGCAGGAGGGTTGGAACCAGATGCTCATGAAGGTCCCTGTCCAACCAAAATCATTCCATGAATCTCCTGACTCCTGATGAGCATTTGGCAAGGTTTGAAATGTTGAGTGAGGCCTTTGATGTTGGCATTGTGCAAGGAGAGTTGTTTGTTGCAGCTCTCTGTGTTCAACTCCAGAACCATTGAAGAATCTTCCCCCTCCCTGCCAGGTTCAGGCATCAGGGACACCCAGGAGGTGCGCTTGCAGCAGCAGAGGTGAGCTGGGAGGTGAAAGCTACTGAGGAGCTGAGATGGTTTCCTTCCTGAGGACCAGGACATTTCTGTCACCCCTTTTGGGTCCAGGCAATGGCCTTCGTGCTTCTTCCCCTTCTAGAGTAAAACCTGCTGCTGCAATGCTGGTGAATGGGAGCAACTCATAACCCCAGCTCCCCTCAGCCCACTGCAGAGAAGAGCATGGCCACAGAGGTGGACAACTGCTGTCCCATCTGCCTGGACAGCTGGAAGGAGATCAGCTACATATTGCCATGCCTGCACCAGTTCTGTTACACCTGCATCCTGCAGTGGGCAGAGAGTACACCCAAGTGCCCTCTCTGCAAGAGGAGTATTCTGTCCATCTTGCACTCTGTGGGGACAGAAAATGACTACATGGAGCACGTCATTGCACTATCTGAGACACCATCCATCATTGTCCACCAGGCAAGAGGAGACCTCAGACACCTTGACCTCCATTTCTCTGAAGCATCCCAAACATTGGCTGCAGAAGGAATGCCCAGGCATCCTGTGGGCAGCCTCCAGCCTGGGGAATGGGTGGTACTTTTCCGGGACCACCCATGCCTCCTAGATACTCTGGTGCTCTGGGTCCGACCAAGGTTAAGGCAGATCTTCAGGAACAACTGGATGGAGGCAGACCTAGTGGAGGACACAGTCATGGACATCCTGACCAACCACGGAATCGATGAAGACCAGCTGGTCCAAATGCTGGGGGTATCCCTCCAAAACCATGTGCTGATATTTGTGCAACAGCTTGTCCGTGTTGCTGTGCGACGGTGCAGCAGGGAAGCTTGTCGTCTGCTGGCCCACCAGCCCTATCTCCCTGCTCAGGTCCCAGCACTTTTGACAGCCCTGCAAGATGTACCATGGATGAGATGCCCAACACCTCCTCCACTGCCATGGCTGGGGATTTCAGAAGCTACCCCTCTATACCCATTACCATCATTGTTGGAGCAAGAAGAGCCCCAGGAGGAGCCAGAGGAGTCTGTTCCTCAGTCCTCCACTTCCAGACAGGGCAGTGAACCCTCTCCTGAGGGGCCATGATGACCCCTGAAGAGGCAGGCAAGTAGCCCTGGGGCTTCTTCAGCCACCCCTGCATCCGTGACTTTGGAGGATGCCTCAGGGGTTAGCCAAACTGGAACTGAACCACCAGCTGGGGCATGCACCAACCCCCTAGGGCTCCCAGCCCCTCCTATCTTGCTATCCAAATAAAATGAATGTATGGAAACTCATAAGAAGTCTCAGTGTTACCAGCAGGACAGGTGGCAGTTCTGTCAGACAAGTGATAGCCAGATCTAGACTCATTCTTGTAGCCAGGCCCAGGGCAGATATTTCCAGCAGGGTGGTCTCTGGGTCTAGGTTGTGTCCCACAGCTCATCACCCCAGGCCACTCATGAGCTCTTCAGTGCCAACCTCTGCCCCCACATCCTGGTTCTCTGCTCTCCTACCAGCCTGTGCTGCCCAGTGCAGCCTCGCTATGGTAGTGACCAATTCCCTCCCCCTGCCTGGAGTCACGGCGTGGTGCTGCTCTCTGTGTCAAACCATGGTCATACCTTGCCAAGGCAGGAGCCCCTAGAAGCTCATCAAGGAGAAGTTTGAAGTCCTTTCCCTGGGAGGGGACAATGCCAGACTGGCACACGTCAGGCTGCACAGCTGGTGAGCAGCCAGGGAAAGGCAAACATACTGCCCTTAAGCACAGATTTTCCTCCCACTGGTCAAGAGCCAGCCTTGATGCTAATATTTCTACTCTGCTTAGAGAGGACCTATCTATGCCAGATGGATGCCAAGGAGTTGAAAGCTTTGTGTTTGTCTAATTTGAAGAGAAGGAGGCTGTGGGGTGACTTCACTGCTCTCTACATCTTCCAGAGGATGGAAAGAGGAGAGGGATTTGCTGATCTTCCTAGGATCCAGTGACAGCATATGTGGGAATAGTTCAAAGCTGCACCAGGGGAGGTTCAGATGGGACATAAGAAAATACTGCCTTACTGAGAGTGTGGTCAGACACTGGAACAGGCTCCCTGTCAGTGCCTTAAAAGGAGGCATTTGGACAATGCCCTACATGATGGGCTTTAACTTCTGAGTTAAGCCCTGAAGTGGTGAGGCAGCGGAACTAGATGATCATTGTAGATCCCTGACAACTGGAAATATCCTGTTCTAATACCTGTCAATACCATCAAATAAGTGCCGTTTGCCTTCCTTCTGTTTATTTGCAGTGACATAAATATTACTTAATGAAATACGCTAAAATTTGCATTTCTTAAGCAATCTCATTACAGAAAATTAGAAAATGTTAACAATTCCTTCCAGTCCCATGCAATACCGATAGTTCATATATGTTGTCTGTTATTGTCACTTGCCCAATATAGTTTTGCTTACACAAATATTTTTTGATGTTTGCTTGTTCTCTTTTTTAACCATGAGGCTTTTATAGAACATATGTCACCAAGTCTTTTATTGAGAATGAGAACTTCAAGCACATGTATTGTCTATTTGTGTGTAGCGTCAAGAACACAGAAAAAGGAAAACGTGTTCTGCTACAGTGGCACTCATTGCATTTTATCATCTTTTTTTATCATCTTTTCAACTCTTTGGTGTGATACATTATGCTTTGATATTTTCTGATTTTTATACAAAGCATTAATGTCCCGGCTTTCAGGGTTTCATAACAGAATTGCCATGGAAATTAACGCATGTTCTCAATATATTTATATACCAAATTTAAGAGAATTTTTGGAGGTCCAAAGTGCTAGAAATTTGTTTAACAACATGCCTCAGAATGTAGACATAATGTAGAGATAGCAGGGTAGCCTGATTGTTTTACGTGTGTAACTTTTTTAATGACATGGCCATTTGCACATCTAAGAATCTGAATAACATGAAGAAGTCTAACAGCTGGCTAATGTTTTGAGCTGTGCAGTGACTTGTCAGGGGACTGAGGGATGGTGGCAGAAAAATTGACCTTGTTATCTGAATGTTAGTAGTATTAGCTATTTAGCTTCCTCAGAACATTTGGACTGATGCAGGCTTTTTCAGATAAGGTCTCTTTCAGATGCACTAGAAGCAGGAAGGATGCTTGCAATGCACAACACAAACCCACATCACATTAGGAGTTAAATGCCCTAGGATTCTGCCTAGTGTTTTTAACTTTTTATTTGGCACCGAAATGGAACAATATGTTACTTGTTCTTATGCAAGAAATACCGAAAATTCTTTTGCTGTATTCTTGTAGTTACCAATCTTGAATTGTGCAATAAGCTATAAAAGTATTTTTCAAACAATATGGTAATAATAAAGGCCATATTAATTGGATTCCCAGTTTCTTGCTAAATTCATTGTACACAATTTTCAACAGCATATTCATGTACTAGCAAGTAGAAAAGGTTTTCAGCAGCTGGTGTTTTAACAAAACTCCAGGAATATGTTTATTGCACAATTTTGCATTTAAGTTGCACAGATGTAGTTTTGGTCTCATAAACTACTCAAATAGACATTAGGGAAAAAAAAAAACAAGAGAAGAATAATCAGGGATTGTCAGTTACCTGTCTTCTATTCATGAACAAGGGCATATTTGGCTGTACAGAATATTAATAAAATGTAAATATATCCCATGCAATACGTAAGTTTTACTGAAGACAGAAAGTTGGAAGTATTCAGAAAATCATAACATTTGGCCTCAGTATCTGTCTGGGCATATCCACAATTTACCTCACTATCAAAGTATTGGCATTGACAGAACATGAGGCTATATTGTGTTTATACACAAATAAGTTCGGCAAATCTAAAAAATGAGCTGCAGTCATACTTTGCAGTCTTAATTAGCCACCAGTTGATATCACTAGGAAAAAGTTACCTTGCTAATCAACAGTTATTTTTCAGATTTCTCTTAAAACTCTCCATGAAGCCATTCACACTAACAATTATCATAAAGGAGAATTTACGCTAATAAATCTCAGAATTACCAGTTTCTGTATGTGGCCTTCCTTAACATTTGTAATTGAAGTCACACTAAAATAAGGATTCCCCTTTTGCCATGTTTTGTGTCGATTTGTCAACTGCTGAATAAAGCTTTTTATAAGTCATGCCAGTTTATACACACTTAGATAAAGCCCATGCTCTGCTCAAAACCAACCTTCTGCTGTCCCATTGAGGGACTACATGACTAGCCAGGGATACCATAGAGGCTGATTCTGTTTCCTGCAGTGCAAGGAAGGCAGGTTGGAAGAGCACTGCTGCCTGGTCCTACATTTACATAACTCTGGCTGTCCCACTGCACCGTCTCCCTCCCCACCCCCACTGGGTGACACTCAATCTTTCCCATTTCGCATCCCAATGGGAAGCAGGGCGAGGAAGCCATCTACACCGCAGTCACTGCAGCTGAGCAGTGCACAGCTGGCAGCTGCAGCCAACAATGGGGCCTTGTGTGTACCACCCACAACTCTCACAGTTTGTACCTTTAATAGGTATGTGAAAGATATTACAGATATTAGATAAACAGCAACTTCAGCATGGGAAGATCAGTCATCAACCCAAGTTAATGCCCCTGTGTTGGACTATGACGATGAACATAATAGAAAAAGCATGTGGTAGGTAAGATCTGGTTTTGAACAAAAGACAAATTATTTATTTCTTTCTTCAAATGAAGCATAACACTAAGGTATAAAGGGAGTATAAATAACATCTGATTGTGCTCCTAAGCTCCATGCTATAACTTCCTTGCAATGACATCCTTCAACAAATTAACTACATCATTACTGTTAAGTATTAATTGCACAAAACAGATACACAAAATATATAATGAGCTAGAAAGAGGACAACATTCTTCCATTATGACAAACAATTCTAACAAGAAATGGAAAAAAACCCAATAGATCTAGGCTTACACTGATGGCAACACTGAGAGTTTTAAGTCCTCTCCTTGAACACATTACATGTGATAAATAATATGCAAAATATTTAAAGAATTTTATTGTTGCTTACAGAAGATACTTAGCAAGCAAGGAGACAGTAGCAATCACTGCCTCATGTCTCATATCCCCATCATTCAATGCAAATTTTTACATTTCATGCAATAATCCTGAGCTTATTTTCAGTAACATTGAAATGTCATCTATGTTAATTACCAAATACATACAGAGCCCAGCTATGGGGTCTATTGTATTATTAAGGCATGAAAAAAGAATAGCAGTTTATCAACTCTGAATGCCACAAATACAGCACAGCAGTTAGAAGGCTCAAAAAAGCTCAGAAAGTACCAGTGATTTCTGTGCGAAGGTCCTCCCAGAACACAACTGAATCATCAGCTCCTGAAAAGGCACAGAATCAAATCCTGTCCTTACTGACATCAGGGAGTTCTGCCATTGCCTTGACTGCTGGACCAAGCTTCAGAGCTATCAGGAGTGACTCAGACTCCTCTTCATATCCCCAAAAAATTGACAAACTTCTTCTCACTCAAGTCAAGTATTAATTTAAAAAAACAATACCTACATATTGTTTTGTTAATTAGTATTTTAAGCCTATGGAAAGGTTCAGTTCATTATACAGTATGGCAATTAATAAAAAGCCTTTTCAGAAAAAGCTTATTTGTTAGTCTGATTTATTAGTATGTTAAAAGAAGGGGGAAGTGTCATGAAAAGAACCTCTGCCAAGTTTATGCTCTATTTGTAAATTATTTTTAGTTTTAAAATGAAAGATTTTGGTAAGCCAAACCAAGGATATGTGATACAATTCTAAACTCCATGGTTCAATGGCTCTTCTGAATGACAAAGAGCACCACAGCCTTGTCCAGTCATCAAGTGAAGAACTCATCATCTGCATAAGTTGTAAGGGGCTAGCAGTGTCTAGATTGTGCAGTTCTTCACACAGTCTCTATTTTACATTTGAGAAGTTCTTGCAAAATGCCCTTTAGCAAGCCAAGGTATTCCAGTTCAGTTAATTAAGCCATTGAAACCAGGGACAAATTGCTGGCAAGACTTACTTCATGCATAATTGCATTATGTCCCATTCTGGGAACTAAAATAGCAGATGATCTCCTTTAACTCTGCAACTGCTATTGCCTAGCCTTTATGTAAGTATTTACCTAGCTGAGCTCAGAGTTTACAGATCCAGTAGCCTTTCTATTTCATGTACAGGTGGCCCATGGTCTGCCACAGACAGAATGCTGGTATGCAAGAGGGGTTGACTTTCCAGGCCTGCACCCCTTGCAGACACAAGCCACCCCTTGGCAGAGATGGTGCCATCCAATTCTGTCACTGCAAGGCTCTGAAAACCTTGCAGATGCACAAATCTGACTTAACTAATTTCACCTAAAACACCAAGTTATAATATTGAAAAATTGTTTGTCACACTAAAACATTCAGGAAACTCAGTACTGTCTCGTTTGAGATTGAAGGAGAAAAAAAAAGGTTGTTGATATTAGTTACTGGGTTAGAATTTGCAAGGGGTTTGGTTAATTTCTACTAAGAAATAAGTTAAAGAAGGCTAAGGCTATAAATTGGTACTGTTTCATTTATAAATATTCACTTTACTTCTCTTCTAAAAAACATGTTAAGGAAAAAGGTGGCCAGAAGAATCACACATGTTGTAAATTGTAATTTGGTTGTTAGGCTATTAAAACCAAAAACATAAGTGAAGTTGAGCACAGTGTAAGAAAAAACCCAGCTTTTAATTAACAACTTATTTACAAGTTCATAAAATCAACTGAACTGGAGTAGATGTTCTATGTTTGTCACCAATATTTTATTGTAACTGGTAACTTGCACACTTTGTAGTAGAACAAAAAGAAATTAAAGTCCACTATATACAGCCTTTGTACAGGCTACTTGACTATACTCAAGGCATAGTGATCATAGCACAACCTAGTCTTCATAATAATTTGTGCACAAAAAGACACCAATCAGACATTATGTGAACATTACAGTGAAATGACATCACAAGTCCAGTGAAAATTCAGCATCATACAAAACATATTGATCTACTGCAAATGACATCCTCTGAAACAATAAGCCTTTTTTTTTTTCAGTAGTAAATTAACCAGAGTCTGATGCAGAGATTTGTGTAGTTATAAGTCTTTTAAGTGAAGCAACCTCTGCAGATAAGTTTGCTATGCCCTGCTTCAAATAGAGGTTCTCTGACTCAGAGACATTGTAGATATTGTCTTTTATTTCAACAACTCCAGTTTTGCAACCACTCTGAATTTTAACGTTGAGGTCCTTCTGATGCCAGAGTTCTGGTTTAAGTGACCAGTCTTGGATATTAGTCACTTGAACCGAGAAAGGAGTGTGAGAAGAATGCACCAAGTTTTGCGCACCATGTTTTTCAAGCTCAAAATGTCTTTTGGAGGACATGTCAATGGGTGACGACAACTTCTGCGTTGCATCATAGTCATTATCCATTGCTTCCACTTTAACTTGCATGGCTTTGGCTTTGATTCGAAGCTTGTGAGGCAAAGCTGAAGAATTCACTTCTGGAACTTTAACTGTTGCATGAACATTTTTATGTTCAACTGGGGAATGAATTGGACCCTTAGGAACCTGCTGTTCATCTTCTCCATCAGATGACTTTCCAACTACACCATCATCAGTTTCTGACGTTCTTGGGGAATTACTGGAGGACCTATTAACTTGCAAGAGAGGAGGAGAATGTGAGTACACATTAAAGGTAGCTCCCATGTAGTTTGGATATATGGATGCTTTATATGAACCTCTGTCATCTCTTGGCTCTCTCTCTATTTCCATGGGCTCCTGCTTTATAATCTGGAACTTATTTTCAGGACTTCTACAGTTGCTTTGTATACGACTTGGTTGGGTATGCTCTACAGTTGATGTTTCAGATACATCAGACATTGAGCTTTGAGGAGAATGTTTAATGACAGAAATACAACTGCTACCAACTATAGATGGTTCATGTTCATCTACAAATGAGTTAATATTTGATTTGGAACTCTGATAATCTTGAAAATACACAGTTGTTGAGCTACTGAGTTTCTGTATCTCTTGGGCATAGGCCGCAGAACTAATTAAACCAAACTTTAACTTCAGTGAAAGCAGCTCTGCCTTCAAAGTGGCATTCTCTTCTCCCAGTGCAATTAGTTTGTTCTCTAAGACAAGGTCATTCAGACGTCGTTTTTCACGAGATCTTTTGGCAGCTTCATTATTTTTCCGCCTTTTCTCCCAATACATAGCATCTTTCTTTTCATCTGGAATGAATTCTCGCTTTCTCCGGCAAGCTGAAGATTTGCTCTTTCCACTACTTGCTTCAGTAAGTAGTATATCTTCATTTGTAGACAATTCTTCAGATACTTCTGCTAAGGTCGACTTCAGTACCATGATTTTGTCCACATTGCTACTTGTGTCAACAGGTCCGTGCTCCTTTTTAAGGGTCTGCATTTTTCTCAGCTGCATCAGAAACAATTTGTAGAAGATCTACAATAAACAACAGAGCAAGCTATCTCCCCAGTACTTCTCACTCCACAACTCAATAAATACAGTAATTTTAAATCCACGTACATTCTTCCTTTTCTTTCATAATCTCAGACAGAAGTGACTGTCTAGAACCAATTTTCTTAGCAGATTCAATGGGAATCTTCTTAAAAACCTGAAATAAATAGAAAATGTTATTACTATTTAGGAATTGTTGGTTCAAAACCCACAAAAGTGGCTGCTGACAAATAGTTCAGACAAGAATTTTGTTCATTAAACCTGCTGTAATATGAAGATAGCTTAATGCTGGAACTACTGATATTCTACATTTCATGACACCTAGAGGAGGCAGATTTGCTTCCAAAACAGATATTATATGATCCAAGGAAGAATCAATTAAAAACTATTTGAGTTTTGACCCTATAGTAATGCTGTCACAGAACCTTCCATGATATCACTGGCCAAACTAAAACCTTCCAACACTTCAAGCTGCAGGACACAAAGCATGTTGATGAGAAGCACTGCAAAGTATCCTGTTCCACATTAAAGCATCTCTTCTGAAAACAGATGTGTTGTATGACTTAAAAATGCAATACATTTGGGTACTTCATGGATTAAAAAATAACATAAGCTGATTTAGAGAAGCTGGAGTGCTTTCTATTGTCTTAAAATACCACCATTATCCATTATATATATAAAGCATTTAATTGCTGCTTTTGAATCCTGTAAATATATATATATACACATATATCTATATATATATGTGTTTGTATCCATCATATTAATTCAAACTAGCAAGTTCACATACATAATTTGGGTGACTACTTAATGACTAAAAAATATTGACCCAAAATTATGTAATTTTCTAGTATCTTACAAAGAAAACATTAAAATGAATATCGAAAAATACATTAGAGAAATAACATTTAACTAAAAATTTGCATTTGACAAATAGCCACATTATATCAAAGTAAAGTTTAATACCATTGAGGCATGTACACTTCCAGGAAACAGTATTTGCATTGAAGTAAAATTTTAGACCCAGAAGTCTTACCATTAACAAAGAAAAACGAGCTTAACCTTTAGCTTCAGACATTTTAATCATTAAATTTGAACTTAGGAGTTTAAATTGGCCTTTGTTTTATTTAGTCCCTTATGATGCAAAAATATTTATTCTCATAAGATCGCTTGGTCTTGATCTTAGACACAGCTTCCCATTATATAATTTTCCACAGTCAGTCATGTTCCTGGTAAAAGAATGTGGTATGCCAAGTGCTTTTACAGAACTGACTATCGAGTCGGCAATCATTATTGCCTGTGTGGCCAAAAAAACAAAATTAAAAAAAAAAATCAGCCACTTCAGATTAATGTCTCTATTTACTGGGAATGTTTTTACAATGACTGATGAATCTAATTTTAACATTATCAGTCAAGAAAGTTATAAAAGAATTAATGAATTGTATTCTGCCAGTTTCTCTTGTCTTTTCCAGCAGGCAAAGTGGAATGAGTGATGTAGTAACAATTAAGCAGGGTCATAAAGACTAAGGTTTCAAGCTGGGTTCTGTTCCATCAAACCATGCCAATTCTTCTCTCATGAAAAAATTAACACATTTAATAGAACAACTAAGTAGAATTTCCTAAAATACGTGGTTAATTACTGACATGTAACTATTTGTCTTTGTTAATACAGCCCTTATGAAAAATCGAGTTAAGACACCAGCCACACCAAAGACAGCATCTAATATTTTAGTGCAAAAGCAGCACCACAAATTGCCATGTTTGAGAAGAAGAAATGTACCTCTAACACGCAAACAGTTACATAGTTAGACCCTGATCCAAAATTTTAGGTTGAGTCGAAAGGGAGCTTTCTGTCTAGATTGAAGGAGCTGGATCAGGTTTAAAACCAAAAATGAGCCCTACAGAGAAGCAACATCTGTTTCTCCAAATTTTCAGTACAGTTTGATTTGCTGAAGTAGGTGTATAGATATTTTGTCCATTTCACTGATACAGGGAATCAATGATTAATTAATATGTATACCGTTTTAAACCTAGTGCAACTCAACACTTACAAAAATCATTGTTAAAACTTTAAAACAACAACAAAAAAAGAGAAGACAAGGCCACTTGACCTTTTGTCACATTTGTAGACTATTCAGTTTATGTAGCATCACTTTACACTAACAGAATACTGGAATTTCATTGCATTATCCTGTAGAACTGGGAGTACATTTATCTGTAAATATATACTGATCTGTAGTTGTCTTGATCCACTACAATCACTCTATTCACCTGTACCACTAGCAGACACCTTCCATGGCACACAGCAGGAAACTGTATCATGTACAGAATACCTATGAAATCATCACTTGTTTCTTAGCACGTATCTCAGCCAACTCTCATCTAAGCAAAAAGTGTTCAAAACAACTTTCATGAAATTTCATGTCCTTAGTGGTTCACAGCTCTTACTGAATATAACAATACTGGAGAGCTACACTCAAACCCAGATATTTGTTCTCCCAGAAAACACACACTAATATGCATATGTCATCATTTATATATATATGAGCCATATAGCCTAGAACAACTATACTTACTTGAAGTGGTAGCAATAGCAAGGAAGTACTTATAGAACCATTGGATATTTCAGAAGAACAAAACCATACCTGCACAGATTAAATACTATTTTTCCCCCTATAATGTTCCCATATTTTAATTCCACGTGATATAAAAGCAGAGTTTAGTCTTGAACTAAACCAGTTCAGAAGAATTCAGACTGTTGCTATCTGCACGGTCTCCGGCTAAAAGCTAGTCCAGTTCAGTGTTTGTCCAACACTGTGGTCTAGGAAAAATATTAATAATGGTAATAATAATTATCGAAAAAAGGTTTTGGATTGTGGGTTGTTTTTTTCCTAAATGAGTGTAGACTAATGGCATAGTTCATCAATATGACCGACCATATTGATGGATAAAATCTCGACTGCATGTCCAAATATCCACTTGCAAGCCTAACACTGGCACTGAGCTGCACTTAGCCCAACCAGCTGCAGAGTTCATGTCCCTCGTTCCATGGGACATCTGCAGATTGTACACTGGAATGGCCCAATCTGCTCACTGTAGCACTGTTAACTCCTGTTTTGGCCAGTCTCCCTTCTGTACACATTGTTCCTGGCACAAACAGACAGAACGTAAGTAGCATGCAATCTACAGCAAATATTAAGCATGTATCAAAATGATCGTGTTTTTGCATGCAATATTCAACTTTGCTCTCTGCCAGAGTCCATCAGTGAAGCTGTCAAGACAGACATGTAACCCACTGACATAGTCATATGGGTTTGCTATTTATGCAGTTAGACCTACTGCCATTACTTTCATGAATTAACTCCTATAATTTATTGAGCACCTTTATTATGGTAACTGGAATTGTGGCTTTACAAACAGGAGTCAAAACCCTTGTTTAGTAATACTTCTCCATGTGGATCAGCCCAATGCAGAGTCTGTAAACAAACTAAATTCCATCTGATGATAATGGCAACATGCCTTCAATGGAACCAGCCATTTCACTTCACTTCACTTGCATTTTATAATTCCATTGGAAAACATGAGTATTTACACATAAATTAATGAACTGTAATGATTCCTCTGACTACATTTCAAATTCCAGTATTTTCCCTTATGAATAATTTTTCAATTGCTTTATCACTCCCTCCTAAAGTGTTATAAAACCAACATTTGGTTGGTTGATGTTAATGGCATTGAGTGCCAATTCTACAATGTAATAACACTCGACCCTATTAACTTAATTACAGAGCCAGTCCTGCTCCCACAGCAATTTTGCCATTGGCTTCAACAGAAGCAGAATACAATCCCAGATCCAAGTATTAATGAGACTGATGTATAGGACTCATGTTATTGAAGCAAAAAATTATGTATGCAGAAATCACAAAAAAATTAATTTATCCATGGGACTTCAAAAAATGCTGAAGAGACACCATGGCACACTCAAGATCTGATCACAGGGATTTATGTATTCACACCACAGTAACTGAAAGGTCTCATAGTTTGGAGGATAGGGCCACAATCTTGCTCTCTTCTGTGTAATTTAATTGCATACGTCATTTCTATTTTAGAGAATGTATGTGTGCCTCCTCATATACCTAACCCTCCCCATAGAATGTTGCTGCATGATTTCATTTATAGTTGGCAAAATAATTCATGCTATTTCCAAGCACAATTTTTCAAACATATCCTCAGATAAAATGATTGTTTAATTCTACAGCTCTAGCATTTTGATAGTGATTCTATCAAACTAAGTGAAATCCCATTTCTAGCACTGAAGCTCAAACACAATTCAGTTTTGTATCATTGTGTCTACATAAAGAATATATATCAGTCCTTAAAAATGAAAGAAAATAACTGTTACATAGAGCTTCTTGTTCTAGGAAAAAAAATGCCTCTGTCATCACCACTACTCTACGGCACACTCTAGAAAAACAATTTCGCTGGTATTAATGTCTCTGCTTATTTTTAGTTGCTGTTGTCCACATTTTGCATAGGCATCATTAATTATATTACTGCCACCATTCTGCCCCAATTTATCAATTTTGAAAATCTGGCTACATACCAGATGAGCTGCTATAGAAATTGTTCATGGATTCAAAAGTCACCAGTTTGCATTCCAAATATTGGAAAATGACACATAACTGAAAGATATATTTTACACTTTGTCTTTGAGGTATTCCAAAACTAGTTGCTATCTATCTCAGTACTTTTATGAGTATACTTCTATGTATAGAAAAAAATACAATTTTTACTGCACACATGGGACAGGAAACTGAGTTCAAACTCAGGTGGTACATGTGCAGCCTCCCTAAACACTGCTGAAAAATTCTGGAGATATTCTACCTCTACCGCTTTCCACAGACAAAAATTATGCCATGAAACTCTGCACCTATCATTAACTACCATAATTCAGTAATCCTCTCCAACACAGTGTATTTCCCATCTCCACAGATATCCTTCAACATATTTCTTCTTGCCCTTTACCTACAATAGTTTGTGAGTTTGTGTTTGTGTTGATGAAAAGCTTTAATGCTGCCTACACTGAAAGAGTGATATCCCTGGGACAGATCTGTGGGCCAGAGGGTCTAAACAACGTGGAACAAATGAAGATAAACCTTTTTGGAAAAAACCTAAGTGACTACATTTTATGCTGAGATGGGCAGGTTATCCTCAGTCACAAAGGGGAAAAGCATTTACAATACAAATATTGCCACCAATTTCTGCTGTTATGTAGTAATGTGCAGAAAGACCATGAATATGTTACAACAGCATGAAGAATTGCAGAACTATTGATCCTGTGTACAGTTTCCTTTTCCTACAACTTCATGTTGTGCTTAAGTGGTTACTGTTTCAGGACCAATGTGTAATTAGGTCAGTGGAACACTGATGATGATAACTTTGTACAAGATGACCCACTTTTGCTAAAATGTTGATCGTGTTATTGAAAGAAAAAAATGGAATGTGTCCACAAAATATATTGCATCAGGCACATCAGAAATAATTTATTATGACACTGTTCAATCAAATTTAAGAAAAAGAATGCATAAAATTGCCATGGAACTTGAAATACTATTACAAATTCGTATTACCCAACTCTACTTTGTACCCAGAAAGCTGATGTCATATGTAATTTTTACAAAAGGCTTTCATTGTTGGAAAAATTACTTAAGTTACCTTAAGAACTACAAATTAACTCATTCAAGTATGGCCTGCTTAGCAAAGGGAAATTACAGAAATAAAATTTTTCTTTGAAGAGCACAACTTAACATATGTTAAGGGTAGCTGCTGTTCAGAAAAAGTCAGTCAAGCTTAATAAGTGTAAATTTGCCTCACATTTTCTTTCATTTCCGTATGAAGAAAGTATGATTCTACCAGATCTGTTCATTTTTCCCCAAACAAGCTGTTTATTGCTCTGGTTCAAATGGTGTAAAACAAGACCTAAGAATATTACTGATAGCACCAGGAAAAAAAAATTAAAACTGAGAAGGAAATAAATATATCTTGGGTAAATATTTAATTCCATATATATAATATATAGTATCTGCATGTAAATATGCAATTTAACAAATAGCATATCACTTTCCTGTAGTTTTAATAAAGCCTCAATAGCAACTGTTACTGAAGTTACAGTATGTTTCTCATTTCAATAGCAACTTGACAGCAGGAAGAACTAGACTGTGTAAAGCTATAACTTAATAGCAACCATGTTCTGGAAATACAATCTCAGGTTACCCTTAGTCACAAACCATAAAAAAAAAAAAAAAAAAAGCCCACAAAATCAAATATTAATTATTCTGACAACAAATGGCTTTCTATTATTGAACTGAGTTCTTAAAATGCCACCCATGGACCAGACCTTCAGCTGACCTAAATTTACATGGCTCTATTTAAAGGCAGCAGAATTATGTCAATTAATCCCAGCTGATGCTCTAAACATGCATCTTGTTATATAACAACTGAAGTAAACATATAAAATAAACACTGGCTGTAAAATGTTATCTATCACTTGTGGCAGAGAGAAAAAAAAACCAGCAATATTTAGGGCTCCAATTCTGTGAGATGGTCCAGACCACTGCCCATACTGAGCATTATTTTCTTTGTTGGGTTGCATTCCACTTGTAATGAGAAGTCTTGCAGCACTGGCATCTATACTGTCAGCTGTTGTGCAGACACCTCTGTAGCAAAAACTGGTTCATTATTCAAAAACTGCAGGACAGACTGAAAATTACACCAAGGTGGAGCAACTCAAGAAAGGGAAAAAAGCTTATATTATATATATATATATATATATACACACACATATATATATAAAATTTTAATTATATATAATATTTTATAATTATATATTTAATATCTGTCACAAAATTCTATCTTCTAGTATGCTATTTTGGACACGGACCAGTTCAACAAGTGAATTAGGAAAAATAGGGTATCTAAAGCAGTTTTAGATTTATTTGAGATCTACCTTATAATACAATTTTTAAACAAGATTGTGTAAACAGGAGAATATTTGGTCTTGACTAAAAATGTGGTAGAAGCAATCTTGTTTGTAAGTCATGCTTATCATCAGTATTAGACAGTTACATTATCTTGGAGCTACTAAAAAAATATTTTCAAATACTGTAATGTAATGCTTTAATACTGTAAAATACTAACACGGAAATCAATTGTCATTTTCTTTTAGAATGGACTGCAGGAATTGGCCATCTATTTGCATTTTTTTTCTATTACATAGCCTAAGCACATTTATATCTCATAACTGGCTGTAATGATCATGGCAAGGTCACCTAGAAGAGTCAATTAAGCGGATGAGTCAGATACATTGCTTAACAGTGTGTAATAAGACTCAAACAGAGGATTTTATTGTTCATATTATTGCATCACAGTGATGTTATAACAGCAGCGAGATTGCCGTCTGGAAAAAAACTATTGCATAAGTGTAGTTTGCATAACTTTGTTAAAATAAGTCAATTTAAAGTGAGTTAAAGGCTTATTTCATTTAAGAGTTTTATTTCAAGATAAAAGATTGGAAAAAAGCAGCATGGCACTGATATCTTTCTCTGACTCTATTTTGACGATATTGCAATAGTAAGAATGTCTGTATGTTCTACAAATTTCATCCAAAGCAAGGCAAATACTGCTCCTTCTTAAGATGAGATAAGCTGTGTGGAGGTCATGTAAGTTCATATTGCCCATGGGAAGACTCTTAGCTTTTTGACAGCTTCACATCAGTTTCTTAAAACAAACAAAATAAATAAAAAAAACCCCTCCCCAAACCTCAAAACAAAATGGAAAACAACTCCCACCAGTACAGCAGGAACTTGAGGCTTTGGCTGCAAATTCAGGAAGCTGGATATTTTAAAAGCTAGTTAAGAGTCCTTTGGAGCATGAGTTAAAAATATAAAGTACATGAAAGTGAAGGCAGAATATTGTAAAGCGTATTAGCATTTTAACAGTAAAAGACATCTGTAATGTGAGAACTTCTGTAACAATAACTGTTAGTGCCAATGTTATTAATGATCCTTATTCAGTAGTCTTTGAACTTGTTGGTTTAAATCAGGTTTTTGGGCCAAAACACCAAATCCCTATTCATTTGAGTTTCCCATCAAAGTCAACATTTTGATTGAATAAGGACCATAAAAGCAATGCACATAGCAATATCTCAAACGAGGCACTGGATTTAATTAATTACTGAAGAGGGCAAAGATAACTGAAAGTAGGTTACACACACACTGGAGCAAACATAACAAAACTAAGTGCAATCATTCAAGTTACAAGGACAACGAAAAAAAACAGGGTTGTTTTTAACACAACAGTAACTCCAAAAGAGCCTCGCTGTACAAGGCTGCCTTGGTCCCAACGATCAAGTAGCAGAAAAGTTTATTCAGTTACCAAGAATATTACATTTTTAAAATACTTTGCTGCTACTTCCTTCAACAGCAGGTTCAACGAACATAAAGCCTGTGGCTGGGGTACTCAGTTAGGTTTCTGGTCAGAAGCACAGTGGTGTTGGTTTCACCTACTGGAGAACCGTTTCAGTAACCAAAAATTAAAAAAAAAAAAACCCAGCAACTGAAAAATAAAAATCACATCATCTTGAAAGGCAAGTTATCGTCAGCAACTTTCAAGCTATGTTCCCTTCGAGGACACAGCGCAAGCTGGCCCCAGAGTACAAAACACACAGCCACTGCGACGCCAAAGTGACTTGGGAAAAAAAAATTACAGAATTGGGCAATGATGATTCTTGCCCCCCGCCCCCCTTATGATGTTGTTGTCGTTCGTTACGTAAGAAACGAAAGAAAACGCTCATCTCGTGCCTACCTGCGAGGGCCTTTGTCTGGCGATCCCTGCCTGCAGGCGACGGTGGGACTAGGGGGGTGATGGGCAGCGGGGTGGGGACGCTCCGCGGGGCGCGGTGCGGGGCCGAG
>NC_031799.1:41322228-41323770 GCF_001522545.3 Parus major
AGCGCCAGCGCCCCCAGCCCTCGCTCGCCCGCCGCCGCCGCGCCCCGTCGGCCGCCGGGGAAGGGAGGCAGCGGCGACCCCCCCCGAGCCTCAGGGAGGAGAAGCTGGGCGAGGAGGAATCGTCGGGCTCCGCGCACCCGCTCCGTTCCAGCGCCCGCCGGTTCTGTCACACTGACCTACTGCCGGCGGCCGCCCCCGGAGCCCGGCTCCGCTGCCCCACGGGGGCCGGCGGCACCTGGCCCCCAGCCCGCCGCGGCCGTCAGGGCACGGCCGGGACGGCTCTTTCTCTGCCCTCCAGCGCGGCTGAAATCCCCTTTAAACGCCTTTCTTCCCTAAATTAAGCCGTTCCCGTTTGCTTTGGTTTGTCGTTTTGGGTTGTTCTGGTTTTTGATTTCTTTTTTTTTTGGTGTGATTGGTTTGTTTTTTAAAAAAATATTTTTAATTAATTTTTCCCACTGAAAGCTCGTATCGGGGAGATGGCACGGCGTCTGGGCGAAACGCCTTCCCTAAAAAAACATACAGCCTGATCTAAAACGCCTCCGAAGGCGTAGAGTTAAAAATCCGAGCAAATGCCTCGAACGTCTTACACACGCACGGCTCTGGAGAAAAGACCAGAAATAGCACATGAAGCCACAATTGCTAAAACGCGAAGGGGCTAAATATAGACCCAACACAAATCTCGTTTTAAGGCACCCGGCACGCAGCCGGCGAGCGCGCCTCGCCTCCCCACTTACCCAGTTGTCTACTTCCCTTAATAAACACACTTTAACAAAACCTGTTACAGTTACGGGTTTGGGGGGGCTATTTTTTTTTTTTTTTCCGGGGCGAGATTGTCCTAGTTTCTTTGTAGGAAGATTATAAAATCGCATAATTAGCTCCCTCTTCCCAGCCCGGCTGCCAGCAAATTTTGTGGTTACATAATGCAACATTTCCAGGAACTATTATGCGATCGGTCCCGCAGCGCCTAAAAAACAGCGACAAAAAGTGACGGAAAGGGCTGGTAGAGACAAGCGCAGCCCCGGTCCCGGGCCGCTGCCATTGATCCCGACTGCCCGCGGGCAACATGCCCCTGCACCGCCCGAGAGAGGGCTGGGTCTGGCCGGCGGGCTCCGGCAGCAACTCCCGGTGGTTTTGTGGCTGAGGCACGGCTGGCGCTGCCCAGGACCCAGCCCTCCGCCCCGCACGGCGTCCGCCGCGGCAGCTCCGCTCCCCGCCGGCACATTATGCAACTCGGGAGAGCCGCTCCGGCGGCGCTGCCCGGAGCTCCCTGCGGGGACACGCGGGGGGCAGCGCGGCACGCCAGGAACGAGCACGCCCCGACAGGGAGAGCCGTCGGCCGGCATCTCCCGGGCTGCCTCCCGCGCCACCACCCCTCCGCCGAGCCGCCGCGCAGAGCGGGGCCGCCAACGGACCCTTCCCTCCCGGCGACGGCCGGAACCGGCCGGGCTCCCCGTAAGCAACAGCCGATCCCCGCCCGAAGCTGCAGCGAAGCCCCGGGCGGGCACCCCAACTTTGCACGCGCGCCTTCCCTCCTACCTGCAG
>NC_031799.1:41624205-41736517 GCF_001522545.3 Parus major
CAGTATTATAGCTCTGAAGACTTGAAAAAATATCTGTATCAAAGGCAGAGAATGTTTTAAGTGTCCTATGATCTCATTTAAGATTAGCTTATAGATTCTAAGTACAGAGAATCCAGCCTATATAACAGTTGTGTATCTCTTTTGGAGGTGTGGCTTGAGTTTTAAGAACCACAAAAATTTCAAATTAAATTTTAATCACCTTTGAGTTATGTGACAGATCCTTTCTGTGAGATAATTGAGAGAGGCATTTATCTCACTTAATCTTGTTATACTCAAAATATGGATGAATATATTCTTGAACATTCTTACCATATGCTTGTTCTGTGTTTTGGCTGAAGTGACTATGGAAAATAAATTAAACTGAGATATGTAAAATATGACTAGGAAGAAGAATTCAAATGCATGTCCTCAGAAAACTTCAACCATAAAAGCTTATGTAACTCATATATTCTAAAATGCTGCTGCAGTGCATCAATTCTCCCAACTATATTTCTGCCTTTGTGAAATCCACTTCCTACTGGAGAACAAGATGATGGGGAACAGAAGACATATCTCTCTGCTGCCCAGAAAGGTACAACTTGTTGGCTGCTGTGCTGTACATAGCAAGTATATATAATTGCTTTATAAATATTAGGGTTTAATGATACCCTAATATCATTTAAGCAGGATTGAAGGTTCCTATGAGTAAAAGAGAAGAATGGTGAAATTCACTTCTCTTCAGCGTTTCAGAAAGGAAATATGAAAATGATCAGATATGGCTCAGTCTTGTCATATGAGGTGCAGTGATATGATGTCTCATTTGCTTTCTTCCTAAACAATCGAACAATATATTCATTTTGTCACTCCATGTGGTTTATTTCCCTAGATTTCTCTAGAGTTTCAAATATACTAGAAGATGTCACTATCCTTGTCTAACAATTTCTCTGTCGGTGATGGGGATCTGAGTATTCCGCAACCAGTACCATAACCATAACCCTTGCTGATGTCACCTTGATGATGTCATCTAGGGCTCACTGAGAGAAGAACTGGACTCCTCAACAGCTGCTGGCAGAATCCAGCTCAGCAACTCAGGACATGTCTGCTTCTATTCCTTTAAGACATCATGATAAATATTGAGTAAGGAGAGAAGCCTCAGCAGAATTTGTGCATACTGCTATAACTAACTTAGCTATGCTAGGACTCTCAAATGGATGTACATGGTATGGTTTTAGTATTTTCCCTATTACAAGGAAGGCAGAAGCTGGTCATAAGCATAGCCAACTCATCAGAAATCAGCTGATCAGAAACCAGCTGTTGCCCTGAAATACTTATCGCAGTATGAAAGTGTGTCAGGTGTAAGTCAAAGTAGTATTTCTTTGGGCACTAATGAAATCAGATTTATTATCTGATTTCATTCTTCTCTTTTACTCAGTATAATTATATTACTGGGCTTAATTATAATTACAGTATGTGCAACTACCATTTCTCCCCCACTTTATCGTTAATGACAGGAAAGCAGCACTGAGAGGAGGTGTTCTCTGACTGGTGGTTTTATAATTGCAATTATATTTATTGCCATTAATGCTATGGGAAATTCTGATTTCTCGTATCACATCAGAAAAAAGGAAGCAAAAAACCACTTCCTCCTGTCTTAGTCTGTCCAACTGAATTTCCTAACATTTGCAGCTTTGCAGAAGCTAATATGCTAAGTCTGGTTTTATTTCTGCTGACAGAGTACAGCAGGTTTTTTAAGTCTGTACTCTTTAACTTTTTTAAGGAATCAGAATATATATTCTACCATTTGACTGAAAAAAATTTAGCCTAGATTAATTGACCATTTAGATATTCACACTTACAGCCTAGACAAGTAGATTTTGAGACAGGGTGATGCTGAGCACTGAGGTGCAGTGGATCATGGAGAGTGGACTGGTATATGCAGTAAGTTTTGAGCTAGCTGGAGTTCTTGCTTCTCTTCTTCCTTCTAATCATTTTGGAACGTTTTCTATCCTCCTTAGTGTAGTTTTCCTCCTTTTTGGCATGGAAATGCCAAGCTCATACACCCACAGATTTTTGAGAAATAGATCTTTAACTAGTCAGAAGCTTCTCCGTATTGCAGAGAAGTGTGATTTCTTCCTGTAGTGTCAATTCCTGCTATTCCAGAACGATCTTTGAGATTCAGGGGGAGATTAGTAGGGGCTATTTTAAATGTAATGTTAATGAAGAACTACCATACAGTGACCTAGTTCTAACTGAGAACAGTCTCAAAGTATTTCTGATTATTTCTAATAAACCCCTGTTTTTTCTATGTGCCAGAAATTTCTAGGAAGATGTCACAGTATTGCCATTATGCTTCTGTCTTAGGACATAATGGTTTCACAATGTGCAACAGTATGTTTTAAGCCTCCAAATAACAGCACTTAAAAATTATATGCCTTTTTTTCAAGGAGTAGTGCTCATCAAGAGTACCTTCAAACAGTGGCAAATATTAAATAATCAAACCAAGATATCTTGATATATTTCTAGTGTTAAGGTGCCAAAAGACTGGCAATGAAATATAATAATGTATAAATATTGGAGCATATTAACTAAATTTGTTTTAGATGTTCAAATTAAATTGGAAGAGATAAACTTTAGTAGATATGATTTATGCACATTCTTTAGGCTGGTTGAAGACTTTGTGGTCACATGTGCTCATTTCTTAAATTAGGGAAGACTCCAGAAGGAACTTAATTGAGGATCCCAGCCATTTTTGCTCTCCTCTAAAGGCCTCCAGACTTCAAGCATAGTAAATATGTATATTTAGTGCAGTATTTTCTTACAGCACTGATGACTTTTTTTTTAACATTATGTTGATGTTAGAAAGCACTGTTGACTTTTTTTTAAGCTTATGTTGATGGTAGATAAAAGGTTTGTTGTATATGTGATGCTGCCTTTCATTGCTGTGCAGCAATTAACACATTAGTCAGAAATTTAGGAGGATGAAGTCTGATTCTCAGCACAAATTATTATTTCTAAGTGTCTCAATCTCACTTCTCTTTCAGAGAAGTACAGATAATTTTATTTCTCTGGTATAATACATCATAAGATTTTGAGGTGCCTACATGCTAAAGAAGCAGCAAAAAATACTTGATATTGAATGCACAATTTTAATATTTGCATAGAAAAGCTACAGAGTAAGGATCACTATTCTCTCTTTACCTTGCAGATATTCAAGGATGTTGAAATGACTTTCCTATTAATGTGAGAAGAAAAATACCCATACACGATATATTTCTTGCAAACCTTCTTAGTACTCATAGCATACAAAAAGAAAACTGTAGTTTTGTTTATCTGACATACCCGTGTATTTTCACTATTTTTTTCAAATATTGACAGCAGTAATTCTAAAATATTTCTGTCCTAGGATGATTTCAAATAAATAGTGTTTTCTGCCACTACGTGCAGTCATATTGCTAGCACACTTCTTTTAATTCACTGTTTATTCACTTCTATTTACTTATTTATGTGAGTTTAAATTATATATATTTTCCTCTGAAACTAGAATCTATGTCATTGTTTTGCAAATAAGTGTCTTTGACTTAAACTGCAAACTTCTCTTAAATTGAGTAGTATTGAAGTTATTTGGTTCTTTATGTAGAGCTAATGAACTCCTCAGATGTTACGGTCTTTTTCCTTTGAAGATAGTGGAAGAGTTATTTTTAAACCAGTAAGATAATTAAAAAGCACTGTGAACTTCCTTTCAAATTATTCCAGTTTAATTTGTCCATATAACTTTGCTGTTCTTTTTATCACTTGTTAAAGACACATGATTTACAATATTTATTATTGTGCAACGCTGCTTTTGAAGAAATGCATTAGATTTCTGAAAGTGATTGCATAAGTAAAAGACCCTCTGCCTCTTGGGGTTCATTCATAACCAGAACATAAGTTTAAAAAATTTTTCTTCTTTTAGACACTTCCTATAATGTCTGTGTGTCACAGAGTAAATTCTGCTTTGTCTTGCTCAGTTGTTTTCTTCCAGAAGAGACCTTGAAGGAAGGGCAAGTTACATGGGTAGTGGTTAGTTTTGGGAAAGTACCTAGAAACTTGTGCTTAAGCCTCTAAATGAAGTTTAAAAAAAGAAAAGAAAAAAAAAAGGTCCTTATGGGCTTTAATGCCTTTGCTACTGAAATGGTTTACATTTGTGCAGTGTGAATGATTCATTATCATAATTCATTTATGCAAATTCAGGAAAGAGAAGAGAAATGCATATTCTCTTACCATTGAATTCACTTGGACAAGAGATCTATAATGTTTTAGCTTTTTGGAGAATCAATGGCTCTATGCTTTATTCCATGCATTTATTCCATTGCATTTAAAATAAGACATATGTAATCAGCATGAAAATCCAGAACCTTCTTTATCTGAATGTTATGTAAATAAAAAGCTGACCTCACTTGGATGCTTTCATAATTAAATACTTTGAAAATAGAATGTATATTCAAGAAACACACTCGTGTCAATGGCTCAGCTGGTGTGTTGAAATGAACTGGGAAGCCTGGCCTGGTAAGGTTGCTGAATGTAGCATTTGGTGTTTATGGAAAAATACAGGGTCACCCTTGGTGATGGGGAGATCCACCTTCACATCTCCCCCACTGTTCCCTAGTCCTGAACTTCAGAATTGTCAAAAAAAAGAAGAAAAGAAAAAAATCTTCCTTATTGTATTTACCTCTTAACACAGAGAGCAAAGGCATGAAGTGTAACATAGCAATACACCCTGAAATACACACCAAACCAGGATGTACATTGCAGGCATCAGGGGGGAAGAGGATTCTGCCAGCACAAAAGCGGTGAACCTGGTATGTGTTGATGGTGCTGCTTGCTCTTACTGTAATGGGTGCTGATGAAAATTGTCATCAAGAAGCAAAAGTGACAGAGCCAAATCCACTTCCCATTTCTGTAGATACTGGAAGATCAAAATAATAATGAAAAACTGAATTCAGAGTATTCTTCTTCCACCTTGTCTGGTGCTGCCACTAAGCAAGGGGGAAAGCTGTATTGAAGTAAGAAAATCAAGAAAGCTCATAGGTGATTGTTTAATTCTGATTGTGAAAAGCTGTGGATTAGGGTTCCTGTTTCCAACAGCTGGGAATTTTTTTAGTTGGTTTGATTGGAATTTTTGTTGGTTTGTTGATTTGGGGATTTTTGGGGGAGGTAGAGAGTTTCATTTTGTGTTTGTTTGTTTATTTGTTTGCTTTTAATTTTGTTTTCAGAAGTGTTTTTGTCCAAAATGAGGTTTTAATGTGAAATTATTCTATAAAGGACAAAGTAAGCTTAAAGACATTTTTGAGTATTGATGTGTTCCAGAGAACTAAGAACTGAGTAGAGTTTTAGTTGACATACTACTTTTTAGTAGTTTGTCAGCTATTACAGAAAAAAACTAGGGTCATCCTTTCATCCTCTGGCGTACTCCTTTGAGAAACTATCAAAAGTATGATTATATTGCATTGCAGATCTGGAGGCCCTTCTTCTTTCATGAGCTCCAAATACATGTGGGTTTTTGGGCAGCCTTCCATCCTATGCTGGTTTTGAAAGGATATTTGGCTGAAATTTAATTTTGTCTTGCAGCAGAATTTAATTAACCTTTATCCCTCTGAGATGAAGATTTAAAACTGTCAGGAAGTCTGTTATCTATCTCAGTTTTTGCAAGTAATTGCTAAATGTAGCTGACAAAATACTCTATCAGAATACTGTCAATTTTGGTAGCAATCTGTGAGGAACTCTTCAATTCTAGTAATTCTTTAGAGGCAGGATCTGGTAAAACAAACATAACCATCTCACGTTATGTGTTCAGCTTCTACTGATGACTTTTTTCTACACAGAATGAAGACAGGATTATTGGCTAAACTACACATGTCCTTTCCCAAAAGGCACAGTACTGTAAGTACTGTTTAAACCATAGTCCATAGCATAAGATACTGTAAGGAACAAGGCTGCCTCTCTATCCCTTATTTATTATAGCCAAACCACATAAAAGGATGGATTAAAATTAATTAAAATTAAAATGCTGCATCAAGATATCCCTAAATTATGTCACCATTATGTTACAGACTTGTCTCAGCAAAGATGACTCAGCATTTTAGTGGTGAGGTAATTTCCTAAATTGTAGCATAGCTAGAACATGACATACTTTGACCAGAAATTACAGATGAAGGCAGAAGGCAAGAGAAGTGATGCAACTATTTTTCTTCTCCAGATTTCTCCCTTTTTTGTTTGGTTGGTTTTGGCAGTCTCCCAAGATGTTTCTGTTGAGCTAAACACCAGGTACTTAGTTGCCAGTGTGCAAACCTCTGGTGATTTCAGGCTCCATCTTTTCAAAAACAGCTATTGATCAGCTTTTGATCTTGGTGGCAAGTCAGCAAACCAAGATGGATTTTGTCAGCCATAATAGAGCCATTCCAGATAAACCATGTTTTAATAGATCGGAATCTGGCCTGCTTACCAATTCTTTTTACTGTAGTATTTGTATAAAGTAGAATGAGAAAATGAGAGAATTCATCTTGAAGGAGAAGAGTTTCCTTAGTTGCCTAGTACAAATATATAAAGGAGGAAAGTAACAGGACAACAAGACTCTTTTTTTTGCCTCAGTTGCAGCACCTCAATGTCCTGATACAGGAAAACAACATAATTAATCACAGAATATACTATTACTTTCTTCTAGAAAGAGAATTTACTTAAGGACTTTATTTGGTCAGATAAAAATGATAGATCCTTAAATTTATGTATTTCTTTCTTTGCCAGCAAAAAAGATCTCAACACACACATGTTCACGTAGACTTTTTCAAGGTATTTGTCTGTAATAGTTTAGAACTGGTACTCACAGTATTTTATGTATGTCTTGAAGCTGCATTTTACACTAAATTTGCTGTCCTTGGAGCATCAAGACATTCCCAACCACCATACTATTTCCCTCAAAGGGCACTTCACAACATATAAGCCTGGGGGTCCTGCAACTTGTTACCCTCAGCTCTTCAGTCTTCACTGTTTTGCAGCAGATTTAAGTGGCTTCATTTTACTTTCGTAGACTTTTTTTACAGCACTTTACCTTTTTTTTTACAAGTGTCTTTTGGCTTTCCAAGAATATATTTGGGCAATTTCTACTGTCTTCTCAAGCTCTGTAGTTTACAATATGTTACATAGAGCAATTTTAGTTTCTGCATTTGTGTCCTGCTTCATTATTCATTTGAATGTGGTGTTTTTCCCCACTAGTCCCATAATCCAGGAACAGGTGTCTCTTAAAATCTGCAAATGTTCTTTCTTAGTGAAAATGAAGACAATAGCACCTGATGGGTTACAATTGTGTACTCCATACCTTCAGATACTTCTTAATACATGAAGTACAGATGGGCTTGAAGAGATACTAAGTCTGCAGATGGAAGGCAGAGAGACCTTGACAAAACAGAGGGCTGGGCAATCACCATCTGTATGAAGTTCAACAAAGGCCAGTTCCGGATTCTGTACCTGGGAGGGGGCAACACTGGATGAGCTGGCAAACAGGGGAATGACATGATTCAGAGCAGCACTGCAGAAATGGAACTGGAGGTCCTGGTCAAGGGCAAGTTGAACTCAAGTCAGCAGTGCCCTGGCAGCCAGGAGGGCCAACCCTGCTCTATCCTGGGGTCCATCAGGCACAGGATCACCAGGCAAGGGGGAGGATGGTCTCACTCTGCTCTGCACTGAGGCTGCCTCACCTTGAGTGCTGGGGGTTCATATTTTGGCAGTTTTGGGTCCAAAAAGATAAAGAAGGTATTAAGTAACCAGGGGCAAAGCAGGGCTACAAGGATGGTGAAGGTCTTCAAGGGGAAGCAATGTGAGGATTGGCTGAGGTCACCTTTGGTTTGTTCGGGCTGGAGAAAAGAAGACTGAGGGGAGACCTCATTGTGGTCTTCTACATTCTCATGGGGGTAGGTGTAGGGACAGGCACTGATCTCTTCTCTGTGAGGAACAGTGTCAGGGCTTGAGGAAATGGCTTGAAGTTATGCCAGGGAAGGTTTAGGCTGGATATCAGGGAAATGTTGGACTTGTGAGTCCCTTCCAACTCAGAATATTCCTTGGTACTATTTCTTTTTACTGAATACTGTCTCCATCTTTCTCTTACTTGACACTGAACTCTGAAAACTGACATTGCCCAGCTTGGAAAGCACTCTATTATTTGGGTTCTTTAATGGCGCACAGAAGGAAGGCCAGAAAGAAACTTAATAGGAAAAGCAAATAGGAAGCCCTTGAACTAAAATAATTCTAAAGTAACTAAATAGTGAAACTATTAGGTAAGAAATGCCTTTTTCCTGAATCTATTTGTGGCAAGAAAATCTCTGTCTGAAAGTTTGTGGTCTCCTCTGTCTCTGTCCCATGCCATTCCCATTGTTGCTCAGATGTCAGCTTTGTTGATCATAAGAAGTATCAGTCTAAAAGCTTCAAAAAGTGCTTGTGCAGCACTACTGATTTTCTATATACTGCTGCATGTTATGTGGAGTACCAATCTTATGCTAAACCTGGTGCATGCCTTACAGGCAGGAAAAAAAGTGTATTTCAGATGCACTTGCAAGAAAAACCAACCAGAAAACCCAAACCCCAGCCCCCCACACACTGCTCTCTCTCTCGATACTCTTTTTCCATCAAATACCAGGCAATTCTTGTGTGTGGACATCTGTGTGAAGAACTGAACATTTACAACAGTGTGTTGTAACTTTTTATTTAACGTCATAAACTTCCTTTCTGATGCCAGCGAATTAGCCATTTGGGATTTTTTCAGATAACGAATCAGAAAAAGAAAATATTACAACACAATGCTGAATTTTTATAGCCCTATCCAAGTGTTTTTTCTTCAGATGCAGTTCTCAGGATCACACATGGTGATGTTGTGCTACAGAAGAAAATCTCTTGGCATTGTATGGGAAAAAATAGCTCTTTGCCCCTTCCTAAGTCTGATCAAGAGTAAAAGGATTCTTTACAAGGAGTGATTTGTTACTTTTGTGATTAGGCAGTCTCACACGAATGGTGGAAGAGTAGAGTAGTTCTTTGTACACGCATTTTAAAGGGGGAAAAATAGGTTTCTTATACATAAAAATCCTGTGTACCTTAGACTTGTAATGACACTTAAGCAACATAGGTGGGAACCAGAGCAGGGACTTTGTTTCTCACACTGCATATGGTATACAATGACAAAAGTGTGGAACATTTCTATTCTTGGCAAGCACAGAGCTTCAAACTCTCTTGAATGCATTTAGGCCTTAAAGCCAGAAAATAGTTGCCTACTGCCATAGTATAGATTCCTTTCAATAAACACTTCAACACAATTTGAAAGACATTCTGTTGAACTATTGTGAGTCTTTGTCTGTAGAGAATGAGTTTTTGGGAAACACAGAATATATTTCTCAGTCTGTCTGAGCACAGAACTGTGAACCAGTGTAAAATGACCAGGTTATATCCAGAGCAGACCACATAAAGCCACTTCTGAGGATTTTGTGGGTGTGTCTGGCTCCTTTATCCAAGATTACTGTGAACTGAGTTTATAGTGGGTAGGTGTAGATGTTTTGTAACCAAAGATATTGGGTAACCCTGTACCAATGCAAATTGAATAGGTTGAGCAAACTCAGTTCTCCTGAACAAGACGCCTGAGCTGTAAAACCTCCTGAATGACCCAAGAAGAATGATGGAAGAGTGAGTAAATCAGGAAAATTAATAAAACTTCAACATTTGGAATAAATTTCCTTTCGACCAGCTGTGGTGGGTTGACCTTGGCTGCATGTTAGGTGCCCAGGAAGCTGCTCTATCACTCCCCCTCCTCAGCAGGATAGTGGGGGAGAAATTCAGATGAAAAAAGCCTTGTGGATCAAGATAAAGACAGTTTAATAAAGGTAGATCAAAGGCTGTGCATGGTAGCAAAGTAGAACAAAACATATATTTTCCCCATCTCATCAGCAGGCTATATCTAGTCAAGTAGAGTCTCAGAACACATAGCAGTTGGTCCAGAGGACAAACATCTAAAAAATGAATGCTTCCCACCCCTTTCTCTTATATTTTATTGCTGAACAGATGTCATAGTTTATGGATTATTACTGGATCAGTTTGTCTCAGCTGTCCATGTTGGAGGACATCCTTGGGTGAAGGGCAGCCTTGAGTGAAGGGCATCCTTGAAACTCCCAGGGTGGGAGCCCTGCAGCCAAAACACTGGTATGTCATCAACACCCTTCTAGCTCCGAAAACAAAGTACAGCATTATCAGGCCTGCTATAGAGAAAATTAAGTCCACCCCCTACAGAGCCAATACACAAGCTGGACAGGATACCGCAGTGAGTCCGTGGCAGAACTTTTGTTTGAACTAGTTTTGGTTCAAACACTAGTTTTGAACCAAAACTAGCGTTTTTGGTTCACTCTCCTAGCCTTGTGAAAGATGAAATCTCCCTGGCAGTTCAGACAAATTAGATTCCTAGAAAATCCAAAAATTAATCTAAACCTATAAAATTAATACACCCTTAAGGGAGGGAGAAATTAGCTGTAAATAATGTTTCCTACATATGTTATTTGGAGTAGCATGGCTCTGTAACAGGCTGCAATATAGGGAAGAATGAGTAGATCCATATCCTGGAGTAAAATGTACTATACTGTAACCAAGTGAGCTGTACTGTTTGTCTGAAAGTAACTCCAAGAACGTGGGAAAATTACTGCAGTAAGTAACTAAAGAAATGTTGTGTAATGTGGTGATATCTGGACCAAATTGCTATCTGGCTGTACAAATATAGTACTGTCCATATGCAGACCACTGAAATAGTCTCCAAGCAATGCTAATGCAGTCTGTATTCAGCTAGGCAGGACCACAGTGTGCACAGGGGACCTAGTGGTTTTAAGAGGAACCTTCTAGCTGGTGCATGTGTGAGATCAAGCTAAAAATGTTGATCTCTTTGGGATTAGAGTATTGTCAGTGATCTACATCTTTTTCTGTAGAGAATGTTGGAGTAGGTGTAAAAGAAATTTATCTGAAATAGACTGAAAATTATAGCGAAGCGAAATATTATGTAACCTGAAGAATGTATGTCGAGGTCCCAATTTAATATTTAACATAGCAGCTTTTCATCTTGTGTCTAAAGTGTACGTATTTTGATCTCTCATGTCAGCACAAAGAATTTTTAAGTGAGAATTTTTCTCACTGGAATCTGTCAAACTAACCTCTGTTAGCTACTCCTTCTCCCACACAGTCATATCCTCAAACATGAGACCTTCTACAATCATGCTGAGCCAAAAAAGTTTGGAAGTCTCACTGGTTTGAATTCATTAACTACCCTGTGTGCCAACACAGCAAACAAATGCATATTTCAAAGATATACACTATGTCTTTTTACCCTACTCCTTTTAACCCCAGTAAGCAGAACAGGACCTAGCCTGTTATTTTTTTTTTTTCAGATCAATCAGTCTTTTGATGCATAATGTTACCTTCTTGTACCAGTAGTGAATTGCTTTAATGGAAATGAAAGACCCAGAGCAGCTGATGCCAATTCTGCTGGCATGCATATGAATAAGGGGCCTTCAGAGCAAGTGTTTGTCCATGGGAGGTCAGGAAATAGGGAAGACTGGATGCTAAGGTCATGACAGCGAGGATTTAATGTTTTACTGGGCAGCAGCCAATGCTACACCTGCATGAATATGTAAAGTTAAATTCTCAAAGAAGTAGCAGCATTGAGATGTCTCTCTCAGCACCTCATCTGTTACATCTGCTCTCAGTTCCTAAACAGCTATGTACATCCAGGAAGACTAAAGTGACTGATGCCATCTAAACTGTTGGCAGAGATAGTACTGTGGTGCCTGATTATTTGCAGTTCTCTGCACATGCATAAAGAAAGCTCTACCGTCTTTACACATTTATAACCTTTCTAAGGGTGTTCCCTACAAAAGTATCACATATACTTTAGGTATAAACAGACTGCAGTGGTTTATTTCTGGTGAGCAATGATCCCATTAGCCCAGCAGAGGGAAATCTGGAGACATTGCCAGGACATATTGAGTTTTACAGAAGTAAAACCAGCTTGATGTCATAAGTACATCAGAATTAGCTAGTGAATGCCTTCCTTTTTGATTACATGACGGCAGGAAATGGTTAGCTGATGTTATTGCTTAGTATGCATTTCAAAATACTTGTTTTTTAGCTGCACTCCCAAGAGTGTAGCTCTTGGACCTTTTTTTTTTTTTTAATCTGGAGCCTTAAATTCATCTGTGGTGTCACCTGACTTTCTATAAAAATTACATCTATTTTTGTAAGTTATTCAGACTTCTAAGTTATTGATAGAAGTGTGATGCTGTATTTGGGATTTTTTTTTCCTTCTTCTTTATATATTTCACATGTACCAAAAGTAGATAACAGATCTTCACATAAAATAAAGAAATTATGCTTTACTATATTAAAAGCACCAGGTTTTATAGAAAGGGATATATATTATTTGATGAATACTCTTCTGGTACTTAATAGAAAGCTACATTGTAGCAAGGGGGGGTTAAAAGTGGGTTTTTTCCCTTTTTTTTCTCTCTCAAGTATTCATCTTCTGCAGAAACAAGAGACAATGTAACAGTATCTCCAAAAGGGAATTCTGCTGACCTACCTATGGTGGACAGTAACAGGAACTTCAGATGCCTGAGAAACATGTAAGTGACAGAAATCTAGAATGTAAAGATAATAATGAGAAAAAAGATTCCTAATTAGTCATGAGAGTGAGGAAGAAAAATTACATGATTATTACTGAATGTATTGAAACTGGAACAGAATGGCAACTGAGTGACTTAGGATAAATTTTATCTCATGTTCTAAAGGGATGGAAAAGTCTGCCAAAAATACACAGTGCCAAGATGGAATTATTCTGAACTGATAGGAAATAAAATATTTGCAGAAACAACCAACCACAAACTTCTACTCAATTTACTGAGCAAGTCTCCTTGGCCTTGTAGGCAAGCCCTTGCCACAAAACTGCACTCCAGAATTTGAAATTTCATTTTAATACTACTAGTTCTGAAAAGGAAAAATAAACATGTAAGAAATTGAACCAGATGAACACTGCTACTTGAAGCTCTTGACTGCTACTTGAAGAATGCTGACTTGCCATTGCAAGGAACTTCAACTCCAGTGGTTGATTTCTCTTCCTCCCTCAAGCCTTCCCCAAAGACTATTGACCACAGCAGTGCAGGAGCATGTAGTGCAAGCATATATATCTTCTCCCTATTCTCTTCAGTTAACATAACGTAACATAACATAGGCTAAGGTCATCAGCAGTTTATACCTGTGAGGCTGGAAGCAGTGGTAGGACTGTAAAGAATATGCCATCCTCACTGTAGAAGTATATCATGTATCCATGGGTACCTGACCCCTGAGCAAAGCTACTGGTTTTTATTTGCTTGTTTAAGAGTTAATTTTAACCTTAGTCAGTTCCTTGATTTTGTCAATTGTGGCTTTAGAAGCAGTGTCACAAACTTCGCAACTACCAAAACTGGGGGAGAACACGGCAGGGGGAAGATGCCAGGGCAACAGGGAGGCAGGAACTGCTGGCTTTGGTTTTGCCAGGAAGCTTCTCTGTCACCATGGCAGGGCAAGGGACAGTGTTGATTGCAGGGAATGGGACGTGCTTCTGTGCCTGCAGCTGAGGCTGCTGCAAATACAGTTAAATAATGTCTGTCTAGACAACATGTGAACTCCATAATTTGTCTCAAGGATAAACTGTCCCAGCAGTCTATAGCAATTTGTGTCGCTAGCCAGCTGTTCTGCAGAATACCTTGGTAATCTTCCTAGCCCCATTCACAAGTGCCTTCTAGGTGTTAAACCAGAATATTGAACTCAGAAACTGTGTGTTTGAGCAACATCTTTAAGATTTCAATGTTTAACTCCTTATCATCAGTACATAAATCTGCACTGACCTAAAGATACAGATGATAAAAGTGCAAAATCATATCAATGTATGCTAATTTAAAAAAAAAAAAGAAAAAGAAAAAGAAAAAAGGAACTTGATGTTTAGAAATTTCTGAATTTCTGCCCTGTAATTGTGGAATGGCTTTTAATTTTCTTAAGCAAGTTGACTTTACCCCTGAGACCTTGAGCCCTGATCAAAAGCTTTGCTATAGGGTCCTCTGCTACATTCCTATAACCTGTGTATCTGAGAAGTTTGCCTGTCATGTCAAAGCTGAGGTGCTTTTACACAGAGATGCCCTTTTCCTGGGACTCGTTATCTAGCCTGCATAGCAGGTCATACTACATTGTGCTTATATACAATTGAGGATAAACACAAGCAATTCCTGACTTTGCATGTATGTGAGCTAGACATATTGGCCTTTTTAATTGCTGCTTCACACAGTGTAGATGATGAAGGTACCATGTTCTGTGCAAATACTCACGAGAAAAAAAAATCCCATTTCTACATCACCTGGAAACAGCTAACCATCAAATTATCAAAAAATGTGTTACAGGTGAGTCAGGAGAAGACAAGGATTTTACACCCACTGAGCAAACCGTTGCCAGGCTAAGTCAGTATATCATCTTTTGTTGGTGGCTAAATATTTAGGATAGAATAGTGCTTACTCCACATTTGTTGGCAGGAAACTTGTCATGTGGAAGTACCACAAAAATTAACCAGGATGTGCAGTTTAAGATACAATATCTAGATAACAGGCCTTCCTAACTCACAGTGCTGCCCAGAGTTTTGATCTATCTCTACAAGGACTGAGGGTAGTACTAGTACTAACACTATATGTGGTCCCACAAGATAAGTCTTTGTTGTCTTGGACAAAGCCTCTATCTGATCAGCATTTCAAACCTACCTGCAAGTGCTAGGTCAGCAGGTTAATTGGAAATTTGTGACTGGTTTGACAATCCAGGAAAACTAGAGTAATGTCTCACAGGTTTGTATTTGTAAGACACAAATATGTTGAGGTCAGTAAGTCAAAAGCCTTAGAGAAGCATCCCCAAATATTTTCAATTCCTGTGTCAGCAGAGCACTCTTACTATTTAGTATTTTGAGATTTACTGCCAACAGGAAACCTCTAACGCTAAAACCCCTAGGGCTTGTGATTGTATAATTCTAAACAGTGTAACAATACATTTTGTAGCTTTTACAACTCTGGTGCCTGAGGCAGACAAACTTCAGTTCTGTGAGGTTTACTTCCTCAGAATGATTTAGGACAGGGTATTTCAGTAGCAGAGATGTTCAAAAGCCATGAAGAGAGTGATCTGTATCAAAAAAGAGAACTGGAAGTAAGGGGGTACACATTGGGCAGACATCTCATTCTGTTGCTTTCCTCCTCCTGCTGCTACTGTTTTCCCATGCAAACCAACAGGCTCCTTCTGCACAGTGATTTGCTGCTCCTGTAGCTCTCCCAGCCTGTTATTCATTGCTTCTGGCATATCTTTTCCAGCTGTTGCTTGGCAAGAGCCTTCCTGTCACCCTGTTAGTGTCTCAGTCTCTAGTGGAATGTTTGAAATGTGTATGCTTTTGGAAAGGCATATATAATGATGGTCCAGGCAGCCCCTTGACGGTAGCTTCAGGCAAAAAAAGGACAATGTGACTAATAACCAGTCCACATTTTGTGCTCTTACTGTACACCACAGAACACAGTAATGCCTTCAAAATTTCTTTTCACTTTCATTAAAGAAATATATTTTAATTTCTTTTACAAGATTCCAGGATGTTCTTTTTCACAAGTGCAAAATATAGTGTAAGCCTTTTTGTTTAAATTTATCTTCCTTATTCTGTATGGAGTATTAACTTTGGTTGTCTTTAACACCATGAGGCAGACATCATAAATTGTTAGGGGACTAAATATATTCATGTTGAGATGCAAAGTTCGCCTCTTTGTTTCCAAGCTTCCTGCCTCACACTAGGCCAGATTCTTAAATGAAGAAAGGAAGGAAGAAAAAAATCCCTGTGGTCCATCCAAAGACAAACTGATGCTTTAAGTCAGATGATATTTAAATCTGCATTTGCACTTCCTTTACAGCCTTACCCAATTTTCTGTCTGTAGAATTTGTCTGCTTTGGAGGAATAGCTACATGGGACTGTGTTTCCAGTGCATGTTCCATGCTATGATGTACCTAATTTTTCAATTACTCTACATAGAAGAGGTAATTTTTGCTACCTGCTGAACTTGCTCTGTAGCTTTGGGCTGTTTTGAATTAAACCTGTTTCTTATCCCCTCCTTATTAATTTCTTAATAAATCATCAGTTTCTGCTAGTTCTTAGATGTGTCATATTTGGTTAGAAAAAATGGAAAACAGATTTAATTCTGGTATATAAGATTTCCTTGGCTATGGTCTGTGTATGGAGAGAAAAAGAATCTGCTGCCTTCCCTATCAGAAACTTCTGCTCAAGGCAATTAAAAAAATTTATTGTCAAAAATCATATCTCATTTCTTGGAAGACAATAAATGTGGGTAACAAGAGCTAATGGCTGTTGGGTGAAACATATTTAATTTCCCCATTTTAATCATCCATGCTAAAATTCAGTGCTCAGTATTTAACAATTCTGCTGGGAATTCACAATAAGAAAGGGCATTTTGGAGGGACAATTTAATTATTCCATCACTGGTGTGCATGATCTTGGCCCAGAATATTGATATCTTTGTCCATCAAGATAAACAGCTCCAAAAATTCCATAAATAACTCCATTATTGTTTGGGTTGTCTGATCCATATCCTTTCTAATATTTTACTGTGACATAGGCATATATACAGAGCCGCAGAGAACTGGTTCCTCACGTTTTCTTTCTTCATCAAATGCCAGAGGGTCCTGCTAATAATGCAACAAATCTTGTGAATTAGTATATCTCCAGATTTATAACAGTTTTCTTAATGTTCATAAAATGCACATTTTTCAATAGCTTCTGAATTTTCTCTAATAAAATTAGAGAACAAATTGTTTCATTTGGGTTTTTTGTTTTGGTTTCACTTAGGGTCTTCTGTTTGTTTGTTTTTGCTTTTTCCTTTCTAATCTTACAGATTTGAAAGAAAACTGCTATACTGAATATGCAACACTTGTGAATTATCCAATATACTTCTTTGGAACAAATTATGATATTTGTCACCTTTTCTCCCTTGCTAAGTTGCTAAAGACTTTCCTGACAAATCTGAAATGAGTACATTTCTGCATGTATTTGTGTATTGTCAGACACATATTTGAAAATATGGAGAAGCTTGTGTTTCAGCAACCAAATCAGTGTGCTTTCATCTGGCATTTTTTACACACATGGAAAATATCTCTGTATACTTGGGAGTAATTAAATCTCTTGTTTGCAGTAGCATTTTTTTGCTGACTGAGAGGTCCAGGATTAGGCAGGCTTGCTTCAGCCCATGAAAAACTTGCCAGTCAACAGAACAGCTGACTTAAGGTACTAAACAAATAAAGCCTTTACTAAATGAATGGTTTTCAGCCTTTCTGTACATATACTCCATTATTTTAGTTAAAATTTAGTTTTTACTAAGAATTTCATTTGTTGAGCCTCTTGTCAGCCTTAGGCCTTAGGCTCATGAAATGTCAGTTTCGCTCCTTTAGTCTCCTAGAAGAAACTCCTTACACTTGTGCATAAATGCCTCTACCTGAGCTGGGCAAAAATCACTTTTTTGTTTAGCAAAGGGGTTTGGACAGCCAGAAATGCTTTGGTGCCTCTGAAGAAGAGAAACATGGCACACTGGGTTTCTTGATATAGTAAGGGGATAAGAAAGAAGAAAAGGTAGATTTGGTTTGTCTGCTATGAGGTTATTCTAACACCATTGTGTAGTAAAATAAGGAAATGAGACATAAAGAAATTATGAGTAGAATGTACATCAGATCTACCAAATATGAGCAGATAATACACTTGAGAAAGCCAGGTTATTTTCAGAGGGGAAAGCACATTGTAATGGATACTCCCTCATCTAACTCCTACTTTTTAGTAGCTTTTTTCTAAGGAATATTTTTTCATTGGGAAGGATTCCCAAGAGCTATCTCTAGGAGGAATGATAGAGCAACCATTGTGGTTTTCCTTTAAACTAGCATTTAATTACATCAGATGCCACTTACAATGTACTAAGCCATCTGGCTTGTATTTCTTTCATTACTGTAAGTTGGCTTATGGGCTAGATTGGTGCCAGTTCAAAGCTTGGACTGGCACACCTATCACCTAGAGGAAAAAAACTACGGTGATGTCAAAGTTATTTGTCCAGCAATTATTGTTCAGTGCATTCATGGCATCGGTTATATTCTGTAATAGAATGGAAAGGGAGCACAAAGCCTTTATATTTGACATGATTTTAGGACTGGTGAAAGAAAATCACAAACTGTTTCTGCAGAAATACTTCCCAATTTGGCCTGTTATCTCCTTCACAGGAAATTATGCCACGACCTGAAGGCACTAAATTTTTGGGGGTGAAAAAGAGAGATTATTTGTATTTTTGATCTAACTCCCAAAAATTACATCTTGTCTCTTGTTTTGTTGGTTCAGATTTCCCTGGAGAGCTTATAGTGGCTACACTGACTATTCAGAGCCAGGGTGAATTTGTAGATATCATAAGGCCCTTGTTTTCCCTTGAGAGTCAATTTAAGTATATTAATTATTTAACAAGCATGACATTGCAGATGTAGTCTGAAGATTGCTGCTAATACACTTCTCTGTCCCATTGGTCACTGCCTGTCCTTGAGGGAATGCATGCACTATTCATGATTGTAAGTCAGAACGGCACCCTACTCTTCTGACATTGTTTGAAAGTTTAGTTGGCTTGAGCAGTTAAGAAAGATTTATAGCTGAGCAGAGAATTCAGAAATGTACCAACCCCATTATTAGCTAGGGAGGCTGTGCTCTTTTATTTTGGGTTTGCTTCTAAGTGGAAAGGAAGAGTGGAAAAACACAGAAAAGGTCAGAATGACCTGACCTGACTCAATTCCTCTCAATCTTTGTCCTACACTTCTTCCTCCACAGTCCCCAAAAATGTCAACAACAAACACTCTCCAAATTTCACTTCAAAATAACTGTCCCTTCTCAATCTGCTGTTAGTTTAAAGCCAACATTACACTGTTCATGCTTGCACATGGTAGTGATTTACTTAATTTGGCAAGATTGATAACTATCTTTATATATATTTGTTAAAAGAGACATGTAGTTTGGTACTGAAAGTGTAAAAAAATCCAACAGCTACTAAGGAAAGGAAGAAGAAAACCAAACCAAAACTACACTTTTCACATTTTTGGGAAGCACTTATTTTTCTGACCCTCTGGCTCCTCTTTTGAGATAATTAGACTTTTCTGTCAGCATATTCTTGCAAAAACACCACAGAAGGTGTGCAAAAATTTCAGAAGTGTCTGTAATGAGGATTCATTGTTTATGGGAGCATTGACAGCTCAGAGGGTATGTGGATCACACACATTTCTTCCGTACAGCATTTACTGCTATGAGTCATGGAAAAAAAAATGAATGGGTGCTCCAGCAGGTTTTCCAAAACTGCAGCAGCCAAGTTCCTTTTGGTAGTAATTTCTTGCTTATATATGCATACTGTACATAGACAGATTCAATTTGATCTACATCTTAAATACAGAGGGAGAATATCTTGTTAAAGACAGAGAGGCCAAATGGAGGAATACCAAATATAGGCATGTGGTGCCCTATATGTCTCATCAGCTACTGGCCAATGAGTATATACTTTTCACCAAGATGTTCAACCCTGGCTCATAATGACAAAATTTTAAAACAGTTCACCCATATATGAATGACAGAAAAGAAATTAGAGAAGCCTAACTATCCCTGATGGCCTTTGCCCATTGTTACTTCCTTTAGTTTGAGTCCTCATATATATGTTTTTATTGTGAAGGCTGGAAATTTTTAGTTGAATTTAGTAGAAATTCTTGTTAATTGTTAGTAGCTGCAGGCTGCATTCAGTCCCTGTTTTCTCTTAGCTGGCATCAGGCTCTACACAACCCTCAGCCTCACAGCTGAGCTCACAGCTGTCCTGTGATCCTGCTACATTGTGCCTCATTTATTTTTTCTTATGAGAGACACTGCTGGAGTGCTGTTTCCTCATCCGTAGTAAAACTCTTACCTAAAGAATCAAAACCTTAAAAAGAAAATACGGGAAAAGAACTGACTGTACACTTAGGAGGCTGTTCAATAACATGTATGCACATTCCCTACACTACTGCCTGCAGCAGAGGTCACCAGGGGTTGAAGAAATCACCATATTCTGCACAGCATGCTTGAAATACAAGTGTAAAAGCTCTATCTTCAGTGCTATTGCTTTGTCAGTCTCTGTGCTCTCTCATGGACTTGGGAACTCTTACTGTTAAAACTGCCTTGCATCTTTCCTCAAGTGTATAACCACTTCTTAAGTACTCAAGAAAAGCTCATAGATTGAGTATGGGTAATCAAGGCACCCTTAAGTTTTCACCCCAATATTGCACCACTTCCTGAGACCTGCCAGCCTGAGGAAGCTCCCTTACAGTAGATGGACCTGAGAGAAGTTCACTCAAAGGAGATAACGATCTGTGGAAATAACTCTAGCCTAAGAGGTAAGGACATGTTTCACCAGAGATCAAGGTGTTCTAGTAGCTGAAATATTTCTCTGCAGAGCTGCTTTTGCCAAATGCTTCATTGCTATAATGAAGAACCTTAATTATATGAGCAAGACTTGTGGGATATCACTTACAGAGAATCTAATTATCAAAACCTAGAATATGTTGTTGCTGGTATGGGACTTATGGGACTTACGGAACAGTGTACCTATTATTATAGTTCCAGGTGTGTTGTTCATATGCTCATTCACTAATCTTCCCCCTCCCCTACTTTTTCTTTTTTCTCTCTCTTTTTTTCTATGTCAAAGGTTGAGAAAATAGAGTTGTGCTTTGCACTGTCCTTTTCTTGTCATGCAGAGAGGAACTGGAAAAAGGGAGGCACACCACAAGGTTCTGCAACAACACCAGAATAAAAGAGGGCAAAGAGCAAACAGAAAATCACCATGAGCAGCACGTGAATGAAAAAAAGTAAGGGAACTATCAGAGCATGGAGACAAGGCATAAAGAGCACAAGGTGACAGCAGTAGCAGACTAGCCAGAGCTCTGGCCACAGGGTCAGACCTGTGAGGAGAGGAGGCTTGAGAAAGTGGGTCCTTCTGATGCTACTGACCCAGAGCTCCCCTTCAGATTACAGCAGAGCTTTAAGAACGCTCCTGTTCTGGTGTTTTTGTTCAAGTCTCTTCAGTCACATTTAGTTTGATGCAGTTGACGAGAAAACTGAATTTTTTTTGTCAGTGTATGAGGAGTGTGGGGACAAGTAGGAGTTTGGAGAAGAAACCAATTGCTGCACAGATATCTTGATGATTTTTATGCTACACACTGGCACAAGGAAATGGATTTTATAGGTAAATGGAACACACGTGTGACAATTTCCATGCCCTATATTTGTAGCATACCTTGTTCTGGTTATTATTTTGCAGAGTGCTAACTTTATTTTTTCTTTACTGTGGGAAGCACAGCCCTTATCTGTGTGATACATCTAACTGAAACCTTCTAACAATCCAAGGTGTGCAGACACACAGAGTGAAGGGAGGGAGAAATTGGGCGATGTGTATATTGATGGAACAATGCACGCAGTAATCCCATTGCCACCATATGCAGTGTGCAGGAAACAGCCAAGACAGCAGAGCTGCATGAAGCACAGAACAGCTATTCCCTTTGTAGCTGAGCAGAATTGTACCTTCAGTGTAAATGGCTTCGTCAAGAATTGCAACAATGCCCTGTAGATTGCCTAGGCAGCTTTCACATCTGCTCTTTGAAGAAGCATGCGTATGAGCTTTGCTGTTGCACAAAGTGTATATTCCTAGGGTTGAGAGGTGGCAAACTTTATTTTCCTGGTGCTGGTAGGGAACTTCTATATGTGGTGCTAGAAACCAGCTTGTCCTCATGAAGCAGCATTTCAAGGCAAAGCAAATGCAGAGGCCTAGAGTGGGAAATGCTCATTCACTCTGCCACTCCCCAGTGGAGAGAGACTGGAGCCTTCCCAAGGGAAATGGCAGTATCAGAGCAGCATGAGGCCCTTGGGATTACGGCAGATATGATGTGATCTCTGTGGGGCTCCCTCTTTTGCCTTTGAGCTGTTCATGCATCTTGGTCCTGCATATCCTACACTGCTAGGATCAGCTTTAGGACAGGAAAGATGGAGTGGGATGTGAGAACAAAGCACTGCACGAAGACCTGAGATGTGGCTGGAAAGCTAGTCATGCTCCCTTACTACTTAATAATGTTTCATGTAACCACTCTCACAAGCAGCTTAGAGCCAATGAAGCTCTGAAAACCTGAGAACCAGGCATGCTTATGCATGTACTGTTTTGTCCTGTGTACACTCCTCTTGCACAGCATGTTTCAAAAATGGTATATTTCCTACCTAGTTCAGAATTGCCTTTATTCCACCTAGACAGAATAAAGGTTGTCACACAAACAGGTTTTTGAATTTATCTATAGGGAATAACAGATATCAAAGATGTCAAAAACCAGTTCAACAGTGCTTGCCAGGTCAGCTATTTGCCAGGTCTAAGGGGACACAGGAGATCAAGAATTCAGCCAGACTTGCTGGGAAACCATAGTATCATAGTTTAAATAATGCATTTTCTCCTGCCTCATCCATATTTTTGTGCTAACTAGGGTTTATTTCTGACAGCCAAATGCAGCAGAAAATGTGTAACTTTTTTCTTGGTTATGCACATATTTATTAAAACTTGTTAAGTCTCTTGCTGTGGGGGAGAGAAGAAAAAGCACTGTCTCTAGTTATTCCTTTGGTTTGGTCCTCAGAGATTTAGGACAGTCTTAAGGGACATGTGGAGAAGCTATTATATTTCTGAGATAGTAAATATCTTAGAGCAGTAAAATGTTTCTTTCAGTGTGTCTGGTGGGAAATGGGTAGTCCCTGGGTGGAACTGGTGCTAAAATGCCTGGGAGTCAGGCTCGTAGCTACACATGAGGAGACACAGTGCAACAGAAGGTAGGGCTTCCAGCAGAAAGCCATTGGCACTGCCAGTTAGGATTTTCAGCTTTAGCTGAAGCAAAAGATTAGAGCAGACAGTAATATGGTACATAAGGCACTGTGTCAAACAAGCAACTCTGTTTTACCCCTTAGAAGGGAACTTGGGCTTTGCTGCCTTTTTTGCCTCCCCTTTGAGCTGAGGGTTCCGTGAGCGTCATCACAGAGCTCATCATAGCAGGGGCTAAACTCTGCCTGCACTGCCGAAAGGCACAGTCCAGAGGAAGAGGGGCTCACGGTGCAGATGGACACACGGCAGGAGTCCCAGTCTCAACCAAACCACCCACTGTAAGCTGATTTGTAGCAAAAGTTTATCAAGTGTCTGGGATGTAGTGGATAAGCAATGTCACACTGGGTTTTTTCTTAATTTACATTATTTTTCAGGACTTCAGACTGTTGTAAGGCAGGCAACCAAATGCTCAGTGGTAAATGCGGTTGCCCTATGTGAGACAAGTCTCCATGAAGCTGCAGAGTATTCTGCAATGGCAAGTGAAGTCAAAGGGGAGAAAAAAGCATACAGGGTTTTATTATCCAGATATTGATTCAAGAATTCTTACTCTCTAGGAATGAGAAACCTACATACCAACCATGTCAGTGCGCTTCTCAGCTTCTTTGTGGTGCCTTCATCCAGAGAGAAATGCACAGGACCAAGGGCAGCAGCACATCACAGAGACTTACATGGTGACTCCCACCACCACCACTTGCAGTATGCCAGAGGACCCTCTGAAACCTTGAGGTTCTGCACCAGTTAAAATTACCATTATACTCTCAGAGGTAGGTCACCTGTTAATATGAATTTTGGTAGCAGACATCTTATACCACCTGTTCCATGCAGTGTTTTGAAGAAAATTAAGCTTAGCAGTCACCAGTTCACCTTGTCCAAAAAAAAGGATGATGTCTCTCCATCATATTTTTCAAATAAGCTTTCAGGTACAAAGGAGAGCTTAATACCAGGGGTATATTGGGGTTGCTGGGTTTATGCAGCAAGGTTTTGATAGAAGGGAGGACTGCACGGTTGGCTTCTGTGAGGTGATGCCAGAAGCTGCTCCCAACAGACAGGGCCAGTTCCAGCTGGCACTCAGATGTACCCACTGCTGGCCAAAGCTGTGTCCATCAGAAATACTGGTAGCAGCTCTGTGACAACATAATTAGGAAACGGTAAAAAACCCCACTGTGCAACAGCAACTGGGAGAGAGGAATAAAATATGTAAGTGAAAGAACTCTGAAGACAACAAGGTCAGTGAAGAAGGAGGGGAATGAGGTGCTGCAGGCACCAGAGCAGAGATTCTGCTGCCCCTACTGCCCCTGGTGAAGACTATGATGAGGCAGGCTGTCCCCCTGCAGGCTTTGCCCTGAGGATGTCCACAGCGGAGCAGCTTGTGGAAGACCCCATGCCAGAACAGGTGTATCAGCCCAAAGGAGCTGTAACTCTGTGGAAAGCCCATGTACAAGCAGGTCTTGTCAGGACTCGTGGTGCCATGGGGGATCACGCTGAAGCAGTTTGCTCCTGAAGCACTACACTGCACTGTCTGGAAGGGATCCAAGCAGGAGCAGCTTGTGAAGAGCTGCAGCCTTTGAGAAGGACCCATGTTGGAGAGATTAATGGAGGACTGTCTCTTGTGGGAGGGACCACACACAGCAGAAGACTGTGAGAATTCAGCTCGCTGGGGAGGGAGCAGCAGAGACCTGTGATTAACTAACCCTATTCCCTGTCCCCCTATGCCACTGCAAGGGAGGAGATTGAGAATTTGGGAGTGAAGCTAATCCTGGGAAAAAAACTTTACCTTCTCTGGATCCCTCACCTTTTTGTTATATTTTCTTTGCACTGCCCAGCTGAGGAGGGGAGGGACAGAGCAGCTTCAGTGAGCACCTGGTGTCCAGCCAGGGTCAACCCACCATAGCTGGTGAACTGACACAAGGGTCAAGAGTAGAGGGAATGGAGCTGGACAATGAAACTTCTTCAGCGTTATGATTCCACAGACTATGTGTCAAGGTGAGAAAACTTGATGGGGAAATCAGGGTTGGAAAAGACTCCTGCAACAGACTAAATATCTCAGTTCATCAGCAGATACCATTATGTCTTTCACTTTAGTCACCTCTGCATCAAACCTATCACTGCTCCTCCTGAAGGCAGCTGCTGAGTTCAAGGTCAGTTTCCTGTAAGATTTAAAGAAATGAATGTCACATAGCCTGTCATCTTCCTTGAGTCCTGGTGCTGATAGTTGTGTCATCTGAGATTTTCCAGATTGCCATTTGTCAGTCCAGAAGGACTGTCTCAAAAGGGTTCCTTCCTTCAGGGACCAGGTCTGGGACTTCTCCAAAGACTCTTCCCATTTTCCTCCATCTAGGCAGTTCTACCTGACCAAAGGAAGTGGAAGCTGGAAGTGCAGTAGCTGTTGTATTTTCCTTTTCTCACTCTGCTGCCAAGGCTAGCTTGATGTAGGCTTTTGAGACCTGTGCTCAGCCTCAAAGCAGCTGGACAGCTTCACTGTGGGTCTGGCTTTTTAGAGAACTGCTGATTCTGCAACACACACCTTGTAATGCACTTTCACCTCCAGGCAGGCTGGGATTTTTCTGTTGCTCCCCATAATAGATGAACAAACATCAAACTCACTTGCTGATTAAGGAATCTCAAACAATCAAAATCAATATTGAAGCATTTAGGTCTGAGGAGTACATGTGCCATGTTCACAAAAGCATTCATCAAATAATCACTCTCTCTGTAAGGAGAACAGGTGGTATGTTTTTCACACCTCTGTTCTCAGAGATAATAGCTGAAGATGGTATTACATCAGTGACAGTGTTGTGTCATTTGGGCTGACTAAGAGGATGTCTTAGTGTTGTAAACAACTTCTCTGATGATCATATGCAAGCATAGAGTCAGAAATATTTGTCAAAACCATGCAAAGTTGCACAGCCAGAGCGCTCTGAGTCTTGCAAAGAGCTGGTGATATACTGTGACATTGTGTTTGAGCAAAATGCCAGATGAGCAGCCCTTGCGGACAGAGCTCGCAGTTGCAGCAGTCATGACTGTGACAGCCACCCTTCTGATCGCCATTCTTTTCCTCTCCCTGGAGGTGTTGGTTGTAGCAACAGAGATCACATCCACCTGTGTAAGTTCCTGAGACTTACCCCATGTATTTTGGTGTTTCTTTCATTGTGTCAAGATGTCAGTAGCAGGACTGTCTCTGCAGAAGCTTGGCAGAGGACAGATCTTATTCCTGTGCCCCCAGAAATGTATAACTGAGATAGATGTCACTAAAAGCTGTATCTGAAGCTGTATTATAAATGGAAGTTTCTTTCTTTCTTTCTTTTTTCACTAGATGATTCTATGTGTTCTTACTGATATAAATGCACAAAGTAAAAGTAAGTTGCATTGACCTCTGGTAAGACCAGTTGTCCTATCCTGGCTTAATTCCTGCAGTCCTTGTTCAAATAAATCTTTTTATTAAAACAAATGAGGCTTTTTGACAAGAATGCTGTGACCCTTTTTACTTTTCTCAGAGGATCTATTTTTTCTTATGTTGTGGTAATTGCTTGAAGCAGCAGAGAACTCTCTTGTTACCCTGCTGCTTCTGTAGCAGTCTTATCTTTCTGACTACAGAACAAGGCAATTAGTTTATGGAAAAAATGGCTGATTTTATATAATTACTACTAAAAAATAAATGAGTTTTTCTTTTTCAAAGTGTCTATTATACCCTGTGTGCCTGTGCATCTCACTAGGAAGCTCTGAAGTAACCTTACAATAAGTATTACTGATGAAGTGAGGGTAAGGCATTGGGTGCCAGGCATTTGATGCTATGTTAAAAAAGCAGAATGTGGCAGTGCTGTTACTCTTTAGAAGGTTTTAACCCCCAAACAAATTTCAAAACACTGCTGATGCTACTGCTTTAGGAGCATTGTGGATATATGGGGCCAGTGTTCCTTCCTATGTTTGCTATTTCAAGTCTCACTTAAATTCATTAACTCCAGCTACGTATTCCTGACATTCCACTGAGATACGGCTATGATGCCATTTATGGTGGGAGAATTAAGACATTCCTCAGGTGTGAAAAAAAAACCAGCAGTAGCACGTGAAGTCTAGAAATAGTTCTTAGGAGCCCCAAAACCTTAAGTGGTACTCAGTGAAAGAATAAAAATGCAGATAATGTGGTGTACCTGCACAACCATGGTAAAAGGTTGTGCAGATGAAAAAGCAAAGCACTGAAATCCTGAACTATGGAAAAATACTCTTAGTTCTTTAAAATTGTCTAAACTCTTTCCAGCCCTCTGATTCCAGATTCTCTTGGCCTGATTAGAAAAAGCCATTTTTATTTGCAGGTTCATTCATGGTCAGAGGATTGGAGTATAGATTTCTCAACTGGGAAATAGTTCAGTGTGCTGTGAAATTGGCTTTACCATGAGACAACAGGGAATCCAAAGCAGTTGCCCATCCAGAGAGGTTAGTGGCCACTTTCTCATTACCTAAAAACTTAATAAAACTTTTGAAACATATTTTAATGTGAACATCAGCATTGTAAATAATGGGACAGGGCAGGGAAAGTTATGGGCCCTGTGGCATGGTTTGTTGGACAGGACTGTGGAAATTTCTTGCTTAAAGAGCTTAAATTTAGAAGGCATGTCTGTTCCCTGGAGGACTTTTCATCGTGGGTGTGGATAGCTTTCCTCAGTGAGAAAGCTATTCAAATGAGCAGCTGCACATACTTGATCACAATTTTCCAAGCAGTGACAGCTCTGATTATTGTATTGATAATAGCCAGCTCCAGTTGCCCTTCCATTAGCTGACTGTGCTGGCATAACCCTGCTATATGGGGGCAGGGAAGGAGGAGGACCCAACTTTCTTTACACAGAGTGCCCTTTCTTAGAAAATGTGATTCGAAAGGGAATTTATTAGTGCAAAACTGTGCAAATTTGCACTTGGGAAGACAGCAATGCAGCCCAGGAATGTGATATAAATGCCCCACTTAGTGTGTGGGGAGGCTGGCTGAGTCTGGGTCTGTCCCAGTCGCCCCTTGAGCAGGGCAGCTGCTGTGGCAGCATGTGTTGGTTGAGCCTGCAGGCCCACTGTGCTGGGGGCATGGCACTTGCATCAGGTTTTACCTGCTGCAAGCACCAACAAAAATATCTATGGCTCCTTTGCACCAAGTGGCTTTGGCACTTTGGTTTGGGATGCCACTTCCATCCTATCAGTCCTGTGCTGGCCTCCACACTGCTGTGGGATGGATGTTTGAAGTGCTGCTCCAAAAAGGGGGACTCTAACACAGCAGCTGAGGAGTACCTTGTGCTCTCAGAAATTGCTATTTCTTCTTAGAGAAGAAATTATTTTGTCTCCTTATGGCACACATATTGTGGGCAGTATGGGCAATTGATCTACATAGGTCAGAAAGTTTTAATTTTGCTCTATGAGAAAGTGTGTTGTGAGAGGCTTAAAATCCTACTGTTTTAGTAAGCAGTCATCTTCATATAACCTCACAGTTCAAGACTTAACAAAGCTGTTGTTTTAGTCACAGTATTTCCTTCTGTATTTCCAGTGGTCTGGTTGTGATTCAGAGAATGAGCAAGGAAGCTCTTAAATCAGATCATGGCATGGCAATTTCACTCCCTTCCATGGACTGGGCTGGGTGCATTTTGGCAGTCTCTGGGGAAAACAGCATCTGTGCAATTGCAGTTAGATGTAAGACAGATGTTAGGTAGAAGTGGGTGGTTCTAGTAAATAAAATGAAATAGTGGAACTTGAGTCTATAGCAGTAGGTCCAAGTATCATCTTAATTTTGTCCAGCTCCACTAAATGAGTTTGGAAACAGACTTCTGACTAAGTTTTTAGAGATGTTAAAAAAAAAGTGCTGCATGGCCATCCATTCACCATCCCATGTATGTTCACAGTAAGAAAAATAGTTTATATTTAATCTGGACTTTGAAAATTGTCAAAAGGAATCTCATTTCCCAGCTCTGTTCATCACACAGCCCTGTTGCCCTGGACTGCACCTATTACCCATTATGACAGACCCTGATTATGCCAGCAGGAAATCAAACATCCATAGCAATGTACAGAAAGAGTAATTGTCTTGGAACCTACTACCTCAAACAGTGAAAAATGAACAAACCTTGCAGCACTGGGCTGTTTTTTGCAGCTGTTGCCAATACCTCCTCCTTGAAAAGAATGCCATGGGGAATCCATACAGTGCTTGGTCATCTGTCAAAGTTTACCATTCTCCCCCACTTATTCTTCTTTCTTTTCACTCACCCATCATTTATATCTGCCCTCCCCGCTGTCCTCCATCCCTCCAAACCTAAGACTGCTTACTGAAATGTTATTTTTTATTCCTTATTTCCACCTTTGTAAATGTTTTTTACCATTATAAATGTGAAACAAAATGCCCTCATATCAGTGCATTCCTCTACTGCTTAATACACATACCATACATGAGATTATTTTTACTGTTCCAGAATGTGGAATTTTGACAAGTGAAAAAATTTGTGGAGTTCCAAAATATTTATTAGCATCAACCACTTTGAAACAGTACTCTTTTCCAAGGTTTATGGTTCTTCTAAAGTTTTATTGATAGTGTAAGATGATTTCCTAAGGAAAACTCTTTCAGAATAGCCATTTACCCACAGTTGCCACATTTCAAGAAAGCTGACTTCAAAATCAATTTCAAGCAGTACTCATTTTCTTCCTTGAGGCAATGTTTTAAGAATTGGCCTTGCACAGCAACAGCCAACCTCCCTGATGAGGGATCAAGGTGAGTGACAGCAGGTGTAAAAGTTAAACCCAGGCTCCTTTGTAGTGCATGATGGTTCCTCACACCACTGCTCTATCAACAGGCGTCATTCACGTGGAGCTTCCCATCAGAAAAGGCACAAATTCAATATATGTTTATTTTGCCTGGCAGATTATTTCAAATCGATTTGGATCTAAAAAGACTGATGTAGTCATATACATTAGTGAGAGATGTAAAAACTGAAAGCCAGCAACCCCTTCCTGTAACTGAAGGCATAGAATAGGTGAAACAAAGCATATTCCTGGGAAACAGGACTCTGACATGCTGAGCACTGGTAGAAGAGTAATAACTCCTGGAATGCTGTTATCAATATATAAAGCTTTCTTACTGCTTAGCACTTTGAGGAAATGTGACGTATCCATAGTGGGCGTCTCACTGTTCCATGCTGAAACAGCTCCTACCCTCAGTCATTTGCTGGACTAAGAATGCTTACTATGATCTTTACAAATATCAACACCTTCTTGACCTACTGGAGAATCAGAGTAAGCTAATTTCAGTGTTACCTATCAAACCTCCAAGCCCTGCTTTGTGCCTGTCATGGCATACCAGTGGTGTTTTATATAGCAAGCCAAGTCCAAAAGTGATTTTCACTTCATTTGAAAGAACTGAAAAACCAAACATAACACTCCTGTTTTTTTCTGATAGGCTCTGTTACTATCTTGTATATAAAAACACATAATCAAATTTCTTGAAGAACAGTCCCAACAAACCATAAATTTGTCTCTAGACAATGAATGCTATAAGCTTACCCAAATGCATAAACAGCTACAAATGAATGCACGTTTTGCATGACAACTTAGTTATTCATAAATGGAGTTATACCATTCCACATCATATTTAAGGAAGCAAGTTTGGTATTCATCAATTTATTGCCAACTCAACTAGCACTTTGACTTTTACAGGCTTAATAGAAAACTTACTTGAAATCTGAACTTATTTCTCTTGGCTTGTATGAAGGTAGGAAATTATTTCTTGTACAGTGCTGATAGATGGAATTATCACTGATAGTAGAAATTAATCATACTGCCTAAAGGTGGCTGACTTGGTGATGATGTGGTTGTTCTTTTGGCAACACGTTCAACATGCTCTGTGCCCCCAGACTGAACAGAATAGTCTGGACAAAGCTAGGGAGCACAGAACATGGAAAAAGAGTTCCCAAAATGTGAAGGAATTAGTCTTTCTAGTACATGTATTCACAGCTGCAAAGGCTGAATGTTCTGTTTTGGGTGGGCTTTTATTTTGTTTGTTTGTTTGTTTATGGTTTTGTTTGGGTTGTTTGTTTTGGTTTTGTTTCTTGTTTGTTTGCTGATGGTTTTTGTGTTTGTTGTTTTGTTGTTTTTTGGTTTTTTTTAATTCAGAAAAAGGGTGATGCTTTTCTATAGCCAGATTAAGCTATCAATGTTCCCTGTAACAGATTATCTCTGATCCCATGACACTCACTCCCATGATTACTCTGAACAAGCACTAAGAAACTGATCCAGGTTGAAACTTAACAATTTGGTCATACAACCCCAGCCTTTACTATAGGTCAGTATCCCAGAGCTAGCTGTCGAACCAGTGTCAGGGCTAGTATGGACTGTAAGGGTAAGTAGATGGGACCGGTCCAAATCAGTTTCACTGGTATGCCTTTGAAGTAATCCTACTGATGACTGGCAGAACCAGCACATAATTTTTAATAAGCTTAATCACTGAATATGCACTTACAGTGGAATATCTGGTCTTCAAGATATACCTTTGTAGACAGTTTTAAGTGTCTATAATCTCAGCATTTTAAAAAGAAAACCCTTTAGTTGACTGGTATCTCATGGATTTATCTCCATCTTTATTTTCCTTTAGAACTTTATTTCCCTCTAGTTGCCTTTTTTCCCTCAACTGGCAATTGAATGGACTTGGCATGAGCTAAAGTATTCATTATCAGTCTTTAGAACAATTTGGCATGAAATTTAAAGCAGTAAGTTAGTGCTTAAGGAATAACTTTGAGAGTGTCAAATATAAAAATCAATTGACCCAAATAGATATTTGGCAAGGCAATATTGTGCCTTGCAGGTACATTTAATGCAGATGAGCATACTCTGGTGACAAGTTTTTTACTGATCACCATAGTAATCTGCAGCACAAACAGGAAAGTAACATGCATATGAGTTTCACGTCAAAAGGAAAGATTTCCAAAGTATTTTTAAGACACTCTCCCTTTCTTGCAGAAGCCCCTGGCATATATGTTAGATCAATGTAATAATAATACTGATAAAATTATGGTTTAATCCATTTGGCAACAAAAGGGTCAAGTGACATGAAAAAACTTCAAGCCTGCAAATTATTTATTGACACTAATAGGTTACTCCTTTCACCACAAGTCTGTCTGTAAGATGCAAGTGTTTTTCTAATGCAAATATAATTAATGGAAAGGAAAAGGGTAGGCCACCAACTGAAAGAAAACATTTATTGAATCAAAGTCAATACTTTCCTTTTAATATCTACAAGCCAACACTGAACTGACTTCATTCAAGAATGAACACAATGTACAAAAAAAGTATGTCTGTTATAAAAATATGTCAATTTTTTTTCCTGGCTATTGAGCTGAAAACATTTTGGCAAGTGCAAGGTTTGGCAAGCAAATTTAAGCTATTACCAATAACAAAGATCAAATAATTTTGTGATAGTTTTGTAGTATATTTAAGAGTCATTGTTAAATTGGCATTGGAAATGCTAATCCCTAAAAAAAAAATATATGTATCACTGCACTGCCATGTGTTTATGCATCCAGACAATTGAACATTTCATTGGGAATCAGTATCTTTATCAGTGAATACTAACCAACCTAATTTGAACTATTCAACCAGATAAGTCACATCTACCACTGAAATATAACCTAGGGAAGGCAAACCACCTCCATGGCTGTGTATTTTACGTGTTGTTTACAAACAGAGAGAGAAGATTAGGTAGGTTCATACATATTTAAATCAACCAGACAGCTGCTGCAATGTGAAATCAGGGAAAGGATAGAAATAGAATAAGGAGTCATTTGTGACAACAGTGTACATGCATATTTGCATATCAAAATGGATTTGATTAGGCTCAGATATGCCTTATTGGATGGTTTGGGTGCTTTTCCCCCATAAAAATTTCATGTAACTAGGCCTCAAATAATTGACTTCTCTAAAACCACCAGCAAGAAGCAAAAAAAGGGACCATTTATAGAGATAATCTGAAAACAGTGCAATATTAAAATGCAGTTTCACAACATGTGAAAGAAACATGCTTTGGAACCTGAGCAAAAGGCATTTTACTGACTTAGTAAAAAGTCACCCTGTATGTTGTTCTCATTGGCACCTGTTCTGCCAGATTAGTATGTCGCTCTTAGCAACTTCCATGGCCCCTAAATATTTAGTACACAGAAACTGCCAACTACTTAGAAAGGTCTGCTAAACTCTTCAGCCAAAATTGCAGGCAGTCTGACATGCTGCTACTGGAAATGACTGCACAGGTTGAAATTAAGAAAAATTGTAGAAAGAAAAAGAAGCAGCCAAACATGTTGCTCTTCTGCTTTAAATAGACTATAGCAATTCCACAACACTTAGATACGGTACTACACTGGTTTACAGTCTCAAGGTCAGCTCTTTCAAAATAAATATACTGAACATTTACAACAAATGCCTCATGAATGCAAGCTCTCTCTTTATTATTTCAAGACCAATTGGGTAAAATCTAAAATAAAGACATAACTCTGAAGCAGCTAAGTTACAAGTCCTTTTTCAGGAACAGGCATGACTTGGTGTCACAGCAAAATTTTTCAGATCTGCAGTAAGCAATTTTTTTTTTTCTTTTAGCACCAAGCAGGCCACCATAAAAAGCAACCTCACAAAGCATGCGGTCATCTACTCTGTTGATTTTTTATGAAATAATTATTTGTGCTTGCAGGTCTCAGACCTTTCAAAAATTAGGTGAACATTAGGTGACTGAAGATATTAGGGGAAACTCATTCATTTCTAAACTACTTGAATGCAGAAAAGATTAAAATACTAAAAAGCAACAGAATTTTGTGCATTAGTATTTCTGGGGAATGAGGAAAGCTAAGGTTGGTGCTTTAATTTGCCTTAAAACAACTAAAAAGTGACAACCAATCCTTAACAGCTCTACGTCCATGATACTGGTAGAGGCCAATGCGTGCATGCCACTGAAAGGCACAGTTGGACCAATCTGATAAATGGCATCATCAGAGCAGAACAGCAACTTTTCACTGGACTAATCACGAAGGGTGAACAATGAGCCATCACTTCTCTTGTCATGAGCACAGAAAGCAGTCACCAAGGCAAAAGGAAAGAAGATACAGGAACTCACATAAACCTAAAAGACAGAAAACACACATTAAACCAAGTTTTGAGAATTCTGAGTGATGATTTTCCAACTGCAATACTGCTATACATTGACTTAACACCACACATCTTAGGAACTACTGCAAAAATGGTACTATAATCATATCACAAACTTCTTCTTATGAAATTTGTTTTACAACTGACTTCACCTGTGAAGATCAGCCTACAATATCATCTTTGGTTAAAACATGCTTGAAGTCAGACTGATACAGTCAGCACAGTCTCCTGTCCATTCTATGAAAAATCAACATTCTTACAAGATATCTAATTTTTTGCTCAGGAATGGATTTTAAAATTGGTCATCATAAAGACACGGGTTTTTATAGGGAGATAATTATTTGTATGTATGGTTGTTTTTCATACTGCTCTAACAGTGCCTAAAAAGCAGGATGAAATACTTACAGGTAAATTATCCCCAAGGTTATCCTGCCTTTGTATCCACGAGTTGCATTTGAACATTTGCAGATATGCCACCTCCATAGCCTCCCTTGGATTGCATCTGATTCTGAATTGAGCTGACCTGGGAATAGAAGGAAAAAGGGGGGTAGAGGAAAGAAGAAAGACAGTGAGCTGTAGCATTGTCTTGCTTCTAATTTTATTTTTTTCTCTAGGTTTAGTTTTCAAGTGCTCCTTTATTACCAGTAAAACTACATTACTTTTGCACAAGGACACGTGCATCTAAGGCTTGCTGAAATTTTAACTTTGGCACGCTCAGCAGAAGAGATGAAAGAAGTGGTGCTGAGACAAAAGTTTTTTCCTCTCTCCTAAAGAAAACTGATTCATGGTTTCACTGACCCACTTGATTAATTAAAAAAAAAAATAAAAAATCAAATCTTACTGGCATTGATTCCACCTGAAAAACTAAAATTTATCTTGTTATAGGGAAAATGTTCAGTGGCAAGTACGATGAACTGTAAGTTCATCATTATGTTAAAAGTGTAATAGCCAACTTGAAATATCTGTATGACTAATTCAGATCATTAAAACAGGGCAAAAGTAGGATTTTCTAAATCAAAAAAGACCTTTTGGTTTGTGGAACATTTTTGATTTTTCTATTTATGTGATGACATACAATGCTTCCCTTAATTGATACTTAATTGATTAATGTTCCCTTAACTGATTAATGTTCCTTTAAATGGGCATTTATTTTTTAAACCACATTCAACTTGAACTTCCCTGAACATAGCTGATTTGAAGGTATTTTTATCCTGATGCATATAAATACATAGACACACCCTTTGAGCCCCCTGTTTCATGCCCCATGTTTCAAGACATACACACCCTGATGCTCTCACTGCCTCTATCACCGAACAGAAAAGGAACCCATAGCTCTTTCCTGCTTGTGTTGCATGAGTCAAAATAATCATGTCCAATAATCATGTGCCTGCAGGAAGACAACTTGAATCTTAAAGGTTTGAGCCTTTTTTCTCTGCATCCCACAGCACACATAACAACTACACAAAGAGTGGAAAATAACATTCATTCAAGGCTATGCCTGCAGGGAACCACTTGCAATTATTTCATCTATGCGCCTTCTTCACAGAGACCTAAAACATCACTGGAAAGCTGTACTAAAACAGCACAGGAGAAACATACCCAAGCAGCTTCACAATATTCTTTGTCTACAAAGACAAAAGAAACATACTTTTTTTTTTCCACATCAAGCAAAACACATGCACATGTACAGAATGCATCAAGACTTGTTCTTCCACGCAGTTTTTCAAACATTTGTGACAAAAGAGCCTGGTTTTGTTTTTTTTGATCTTCATCTTCAACAATATGGCATATTGCAAGGCTATGCAAAAGACTGTGTTTTTATGTATTTAAGTAGTGCAATGTAAAACCAGTTTATCCTTTGGCCTTCTGCTATAGTAAGTGACAGAGCCACAGCAAAGCAATATTACCATCTTATTTTTCTTCAGAGAACAGTGTTCAGAGCTAATTTTCTAGTGCAAATCACATCAAATTGACATCAAAGACTACAAACTCAGCAAAAGAACGTGCCAAAGTGTATGGGGACGTATTAAGAACTTTCATATTTTACCAAGCTGCTCATCTTCACCAAGCATCTTTTGCTGCCCGTGGAAAAAAACAAAGTTTGAATTTAGTTTTTTCCTCAGAAAATAATTAATCTACACAGAAATGTATTCGCAAGAGTGAATACAGGATGCTGTTAATTTTATCTGAATGAACCCTGACTCCAGCAAAAAGAACTACAAAAATCTCCAGGTCACATCACCCTTCAGCCTAACAACTTGCTTACAAGACTTGAAAATTTTGTAGAGCAGCAAATCAACACGAATTGCAAAGGTAAAGTGTAAGTTTTTCTGAGTATTTCTGAAAGTTAGACTAATGTCTCATGTTCATGAGTCACACACGAGTTACTGCACAAGGAAATGTCAGTCTTAAATGGAGAGACCACTGCCCTTAAAACAGAGAATGCAACAAATGAAACTACTCTGCATCAACAGTTCAGTAGCTACTTTGTGTACAAAAACTTTTGTAGGAGACATACAACATTAAAATTGCTGAGAAAAAGAGGTGTAACATCTGTAGGCTTAAAAGGTGTCATTCTTTCTGAAGCACCCTCATTTTGAAGCTGTTTGAGTAACAAGAACTTTACTGCACTGTAAAATGCAGGTTTTGGGTTTTTTCTCTTAGCCAAAGATGCCACTGCCTTTCTTTGATGATATGCAACAGCAAGGTTCTTCTCTCTTATATCTAATTTAGACACAACTTAAGGATTTTAAAGATTCTGGAAAGGAAAGAGGATTGTACCCATTAAGGATCATGCAAACTGTTGTGCTGCTTATCTATGTCATTAAATTTCCTTCTTCCCTTTTCTTTCCCCCCCCTTTCAGCATTAGGAAACAGCACAGACAGACCCTGAGGAAGAAAACAATGGGAAACTACATGAAATACATGAAATCAAAGACTGAAGTGAAGAATATGAAGCAGCGGAAGAAAGAGATTTCACCATGGACTGTGAAAGCAAAATAGGGAGAAAAGGGAAGGGAATGAACAAGAAACAGTGCACAGAGGGCTCCTGCTGTTTAAGTACACCTCTCACAAAGAAGCAAGGCACTCTACAGAGGAGGCAAACAAAAAAAGCAAAATATTTCACAAATATTCTGAATAGTCAGAAAACCATTCAGTCAGAATCGTAAGATGTATAACAAAGAATAATGCTGATGAAAAAAGGCATGGGGTAGACAGAAAGCGAATAAAGAAGCTAATTTATATGGGCAAACTGTAATTAAATTGCAGGTATTCACTATTTAGAGAAAGAAGCTATTTAGAGAAAGAAGGCACAAAGAGGTTCCTGAAGGAATATAATGTCCATACCATGAAGGAAATTTATGCAGCAGAATAACATGTGAAGGTTAATGCTGTTCTCTTGGAATTTACAATGCGAAGAATGAGTTTGGAGGCCACCACAGAAGAGGCAGAAAATATGCAGTGTGAGAAAGTAAAGACTTGAGCTTCTGAAGCAGGGGGAGTGGGAATGATTATTTTTTTACATACAGATACTTTCATCTAGGATCAGAAAAATCTCTCTGGTCACTAGTGCGGCATATTATGGAAATGAAAAAAGAAAAAAAAAAGGAGAGAAAGAGCCACTCAGGCATTCAAAATGAAAAAGTTTATGTAGAGAGACAATAATAATTACCTACTATCTGGAGATAAATTGGGTAGTATGCAAGACAAAGGTGAGGGCAAACAGGAAGAAAGTGAAAAAATAAAGCTTCAGGCCATCTACACAAATCTCAAATAAGGCAACTCAGCTATAAGAATGAGGAAGATTCCCTCAGGAGAAACAACAAATATTGAAAAAGCAAAACCCATGCTTAAAAAAAGTAATCAAACAAGCTGCTTACATAATTATCAGTTTATGACTTCAATTTATACTGGCTTTAAATATTAATGCAATATATCACATTAAATAAGGAACTGGCTTTAAGTAAATTTTATCAAGTGGAATCTGTGTTTGGCCTTTTAACTTGCTTACAGAGGTTTCACTAAAATCATTTCCAGTCCACGCTGCTTTGTTTCTGGGACAGAGCACTGCATTTTTTCACGTTGATTTTTCTAGCTTTGCCCTTCCTCATTACATGCTGAGCTACAAAAATCTTTGTCATATCTCAGTAAGACCAATTTAAACTAGTTGAAACTACAAATGACCTCCCTTACTACATTAAAACTGGCTTTTTTAGCTCTGCTTTCTATTCTGATATGTCTGACAGAGATTTTTTTCCTCTTTGTCAATAAGTGTTTATTATCTCCAAGTATGTTTTCCTTAAAAGATGATTAATAAAATCAAGAACTATTGTTCATCTACATACAGCTGTTTTCTGTATTTTATATTATTGACCTTAGAAACAGATGGATTTCACAGCAATCTGAAGATATACAAGATAGATTTATTTCCGTAAGCTCATCTTCATTATCTCTCTTAGCTTCTGTTTTTTCACTTTCAGAGAGCCAAAAATATTTATTCTGCCTATCTTCTACAGGAAGTCACAAAATCTTACCTGTGACACTGCTTACTCTAGAAATAATTCACACTGCAAACAGGGCTACAGCATATAGAAAAAGCTCAGCAAGAACACCAAAACATTAATTTGAGTTCACCATAAACTGAGGTAAATCAGAGTTTTACAGGAACTATATTTAAAACAGCTTGAGGCATTTAAGGTTAGAAATCTAGTCATCTATAACACACTTAGATTTTTCTATATAATACCTGCGTATATTTTCAAGTATGTATCTGTTTTGATTCATACATACAACCAGAGTGAACTTTTAGTTTTAAAAGTATTCTGTATAATTTATACAGCATCTAAAATTCATTATCAATAAATACAAGAATTAAAATAATTATATTCCATATTCTTGAATATAAGTGTTTAGGACTTGGAATTAAAATGCTATTAGGTCATTCTTCAGTTTCATACAGGTGCTTCCTTATAGCTGAAAGACTCATTGCTTCAGCTACAACATACAAATACAGTGTTCCTATAATATGAAAAAATATGAATATTAATGTAAAATACAAAATTATGTTCATCCACTCACGCTTACCGAATTCATTCCACTGAATAGGTCTCCAGATCCTACATGAGCAGTGTGAACGAAGTTTGTCGGCTCCCCAATCATGCTCCGATCAATCCGCCGTCGTCTTTTCTGAAAGGAAGGTAAAGAAAACATCTGAGATTCACTGAAAAGGCAACACCAGTATGTGTCAAAAATGCAGAAGTTAACTAAATTAAGTAATAGAAGGATATTGCATACTCTGTAAGATATTTCAACAGACTCAAAAAACAGAGACCAAATTCTGAGGTTAACCAAAACACTAGTACTAACATCCTTTTTACTTGGAGGATGTGTGCCAGACAAACATGGGTACCATGCCTAAAGTTTAGGCCAACAAAACGTTTGTAAACAACCTTACTGAATTCCACATTTATTAACTGGTATTTACAATATTTCATACAGTAACTTCTGCCTATATTTGTATTTAAATAATCAGATAAAATTTGAGTAATTCAAAACAATAATTAAGGGTCAAAGTGTGTTAGAAAGGTCTATGAAGGCACTAACTGACGGAATTTCTTATTTGCATGCCCTGATGTCACTATTTGTAATACACTTCATGGCAATGTCCACAGTGCCTTGAGTTTGATCAAAGTTTTGGTTTTACTGAACTCTGAACCCATACACTCAAGGTAACTTCCAGCCTGCATGATTCTCAACTGTGAGCTGAAGGGGTGCAGTGCAGCAGTAAGGCAAAATGCCAGTTCAGGGACTCTACTGTGTGACAGAAGGCAAGAATTGCTTAACCTCTGCTTCTCAATTTCCAGAGTCACAGCTTCATTTTTTAGTCATCTAATAACATGCAATAAAAAAAATTAGAGGCAGTAAAGATTTTCCCTAATTAACGCTGCTTTGGTTGCCTGCCTCCAGCTAAGGGTTGCATCTAAAAGAGAAAAACAAGAAAGCCCTATCCTCATTTTCTTAGGCTAGAGCCAGAACCTTACACAGAGCAACTCATGCAGTGTGTAGTCACTGTATGTCTATATTCTGAAAAATGCCTGCATTTGGAAAAAAAAAAAAGCAACAAAACACAGTTCCAATATCTCAGTTTAAGGCATATTGTACCAAGTACAGTTTAACAGCTAAAAAATTACTTGAACTCAAGTGAAACTTTCCCATTACCTTAAAGTTCACTCAGTCTTGTTTTTAATGATCTCTGTTTCTAACTGGCTATGAGATTGTAAGACCACACAGACTCAAGGCATGCAGGTACATGCCTCAACTGGGCTAGCTACAATTTCAATAGCTACAGATGAAATCATTATGAATCAGAGCCCACAGCTATGAGAATACATCATAGGGTTTAGCCACCAAGTACAAAACACATTTAATCCTGTCTTGCACCTTCTCCCTATTACAAAAAACAGATTTCAATAGGTTTCAGTACCTTCTTGCATGCTATGAATAGCTGGGATGAGGAAGAACACATACAATTCTTTAGAAACAGCTAAATACAACAATCTGATCTATGCTAAAACTACTAGTCAATTCTCTAACTCCAAAGAACTTTACAAAATCAATCAATCAAATAAAATATTCCAGCCACAAAAAAACCCCTGCATTTACACCATCCTGTACTGTAATATGCTGTGATGTTGACAAGAAAGATGATCTAGACAGCTGTATGAAAATACACTGCTCTAATTAAAACGCTTAAAATTGTCTTATGTCTGCAGGAGTTGCCACCTCTCTCTTTTAAACAAATAGCAGGCAAATGCATGTATCTAAATAATACACCCATAATTTGTTAATTTTAATAGTTTTGATGCAGAGAAGATGTAGACAAACCTAAGGATTTTAGATTTTTCTTATCTTGTTTATGAGTTTTTAAGACAATTTAACTTTTTTTGTGTGTGTGTAAAGTAACTTATTTTACTCCTTAACTTGTTGCTAAGATCATTGGCATGCCAGTAACAAAGTGCTGGATCTTGTGACTGATTGTAAATGATTCTCCACTAATCATCAGCTAGTCAACCAGTAACGACTAGTTAAACTGCACTGCTACCAAACCATGTCTCTTATCTTAATTGAGTTCCTTATCAGAGGCCATCAGCTCCTCATGTGCCCACCTTGACATGTGCCCACTGATATGAGCTCCATTAAGCTATGGAACAGTATTTAAATGCAGTGCCACAAAATAGTTCACTGTGAAAGCAAATAAAAAAAATTGATTTACTTTTTTTTTTCCCTGCAGGATTAACCAGCTTGCATTTACATTACCGTTTTAGGATTCTGAGAATGCCGAGAAGGCTTTTGAAGCAACTTTCCCAGTTCTCACTTACCATTATTCAATATTAATTTCAGACTAACCTTGTAGTACACAAATTAAGACTTTTTTTAGATGAAACTGAACTGGAAGACTAACTGATGCTCTCTCATTGCTAACAGACACTGAGGCCAATAAACCAGGTGAGCCAGGCCGGAGTAGATCACAAGACATCTAATGCACATCATGACTCCCCAGTGGCAACTGTTCTGCTGTCCTACACAGCTGATCCTATTAGAATGTGCTGCTCCTGTAAACATGGTCTCAGCCAGAACCAAAATGACCAATTAGAATGTGTAAAGGGACATGGGAAGCACTGTAAAAAATCACCTCCTTACAAGGAATGTAAGGAGAAAGCAGTAGAGGAACATGCCTGTAAAGGTTACAAAGCTTTTACAGAGGACACCATAAATATTAGCATGCCAGGCTTTTCTCTTCAAGTTGTATTTTCTGAGGTTTTGTATCTGTAAGAATACATGCATAACAATGTTTTATACACAATAAGAATTAACACACAAGATTGATTTTTTTCAGTAAACTGAATTTGAAAGAAGCTGAGAAGCAGCACATTCATCTCCTACTTAGGAGGAAATTAAATGTTATGATCATTTCCCTCTACCATCTGTGGCTTTCCATGCTTTCTCCTTGTGCAGCTCACAAGCCTTCTGGTGTCACTGATTTGTTGAGATGAAGAACTGATTTTGTGTTCTGGGAATTAAAAGTACTGTGCTTGGGAAGTGGTCCCTGTATTCTTCAGGGCCACAGAAACTGAGGCTGATCAACTGAGGTAATCGCCATGACTTTCAGGAGGGGAAGACACATAAAACACTTGGCACTAGAAAGAAATAAAAAATGCTGACAAGGCTCAGCAATATTTAATCCCACTAGGCTTCACTCATACCTCAAACTGGTTGATATCATACCATAAATAATTACCATTTGAATGCATTTACACATCATTAATCTAAGTAGTAATGAAATGTGACTAAAGCTCATCTACAAAACAAATGAATGTTCATGACAATAGTGCAAAGAACTTCAACATACACACACCCCCCTGAACATCTGTACCATCTAAAGCTTTGTTCTCAAGAAGTTTCTGACAAAACAAATAAATGCCATGTCAGCCTAACTGTGAGTCCTGTGTCCTCTATTTGAGTTCCTCATGGATTTTTTTCCTAGAAGGAGGGAAACAGAAGTAGGTTCATATTATGGTTAGCTAACTTGACTGTTACCTTTCTTGGTAATGTTACTAAAACACTTGGTATCAATGGACAAAAGAACTTTAAAATTTGTATTAAACATTTTTCCCCCTTTGTCTTGTGCCAAAGCACTTCCCCTTTTACAAGGAGGGCAAAGGGTGACAAGAAGCACAACAATGATGAGATGAGAGGAAAAGATATGTAGAAGGATTCTGGAAGTGGAATATGATGCGTCATCATTTAATGGCTTTACTCAGTTTGTTCCCTTGACAAAAAGCTGAAGAATTTGGACTGCAAAGTACATACCAGGCAATCTTTACACCATGAAAAGAAAAACTGATCTTGAAAGTGAAGCAGAAGAGATGTAGGCTTGTGTGTTAAATGTCTAGAGAGGAATGGAAGTAGTCTGGAGACCCACCTAAGAAGCCTTGCTTTCAACATGCACTAGATGCAATGAAACTGGATCACATTTCAGTTACCATAGAAATGAAGTAAAAATTGATCTTTTCTATTCTTAACCTGCGAGTGACGCTTTGCACCCACATGGTAGCATTTCCTTCGAAATACCAGATCAGAAATCAGAAAGCCTCCAACAGTTGCATCACACTAAGTACTTTAACCCTGCAAGTTTCTTGAAACTTTAAATAGTTTTAAACTTTTGCCTAGAAAGTTAAAAGTAGTTATACCGTGTATTCAACATGCCCTTCAGCAAAGTCACAAACATTTCATTGCAATGCTCTTTTTCATCGCTCCAAAGACTATTTGTTGCAAGAAATATTTGATGCAAAACTGTAATTTGTTTCTTTAAACACACAATTGCCACTGATGGGCCCAGAAGTATGTAAAATTTCCTTTTTACTCTCCTGTATTTTTGGCTTTTAGGGAAGAAATTATCTTTTTTGACCATCTCCAGATTTTGTCCAGAGGTCAGGCTGCACTTTTTTATCTCAAGCCCTTTCATAAGTGATGGCAACACTTCTGAATTAGGCAGAGTAACACCAAGGTCTAAAACACATAAAAAAATTAAGTGATATGACTTAGATCTTGGGAGGCTGACAATTACTTTCCAGCTAAAAGCTGAACCTGCAACTAAAGTCAACTTTTGTATGACGTCTCATACAAAGATACTCCAAAGTTAAGTGCCAGCCTACATTTGTTTGGTATCAAAAGCAAAGCAATCTGTTAAATTCCTGAAGAATATGTTTTGCTAATTCTGCACCAGATACTTTGAGATGGCTGCTATAAACATATCAGAAATACAAGTCTAAGTGAAATGTAAGTGACACACAGCATTGCAAAGGACTCTACAACACCAAAGTCTGTGTGGATTTTACCTGCAGCAGGTGGCCCTCAAATGAAAGTGGTATTGCAAAAGTGCAGATGAAGAATGTTCACCAAAGCACAAAGCAATACATGGTGGAAACTGAAAAAATTCTGGGGGGATGATACATTATTGCCATATCATGAATATAAAATCTCTGAAAATAATGCTTCTTTATTAAAATTCACACATATGGCACCTTTTTCCTGTTGCTTACCCATTTATACCATTTTATAAAACAAGAAAAAGTGCCAACTCTTTTTTCCACACAGAAATGTTCTGGCTGATGATGTCCTGGTTTTTTATATCTTTGGGATCTCAGTAAAGTCAGTGGTAAGATACCAGGCAACAGAATACCCACTGTCCTCAATGTCTGCACAAGCACCAAATCAGTGGCAGGGACGGGCTGGATCTTTGCACCTCACATTCAAAATAACAAAATTTGGTATTTAAGTCACAAGTAGTAAATCCTTGTTCTAGTCATTCTTTTCTAAAAGCAACACAGACACAGTTACGCTTCTATGGAGGAGAACTTTTTTTTAAATTAATACTTGTTAATATCATTAAGCTATCACAAGGGAAGGATAATATCCCTACTGGCAACTTTTTAGCATTTACCCAAATGTTATGAGTGCAATTTTTTTCATACATATAGTTTTGTCTTATTTCATATGCAGTAAAAATACATTCCACATACCATATTTATGTATTACTTAAGTTATATGTCATGAATCTGAAGACATTTTTTCTGTAATTCCATATTCATTTGTAGCCCAAAAGTGTAGGGCATAGTACAATACATTAGAAAGGAAATAACATGCTGATCTGATCTATCTGGTCTGATTTTGTGCAATGTGTTTCCAACCAGACCCACATCAATATGAAGGGTTCCATATATAAAATGCCAAGTGATACATCTTTCTTTTTTTGATCTTGTCTTTAATTTTAAAAATGTGCAGAAGAGGAGCTTTTGTCCAAATTTGTCACAATTTCTCCTTATTCTTCAAGACACAATTGTTTTCCATGACGTATTATTTTGGCATAATGAAGAAAAACAAAACTATGTACCGTGCTTTGGCATCTCAACTGATAAGAGTGAAAGTATCAGCTTTCAAGATTAATTTTCCAGTCTTGTATCAATTACTTCTCTAATTTCAGACTATTAAGAAAGTAAAAGGAGTGCAGATTGTGTATATCAAGGTATTAATAACACTCCACATTTGAGTGGGTTACGGCAGGAACATCTGTGGCTTCAGCGGGCCCCATTCATTTGCTAGGCTTGCCTTCGTGGACTCAGCAATGCTTACTGCTGGCTGGCAGGCTCAGCAACCTTGTCAAGCCAAAAAATAGTTTTCCCCTTTCTCTAAATGAATGCTGTCATGAAACAGGCTTATCTCTCTTGGCAAATGATAACTAAAGAATATTTAATTCCTCTCCGAAGCCTTATTCAAGAATTAATAAATTTACTTGCTAACTCCCTACATAGAAACTCTCCCTGGTGAGCAGAGAACTGAATGATCGATCTGCACAGTATGAAGAGCTGCTTTGCAGAATGGGTTTCTGTGGTCAGAGAGTAATCACTTAACATTTATTGCCTCCAAAAAGTTTTCTTTTTTAGAAGCAAAAAGATGACTGTGCTTTCATAAACACTAGGAAGTTACACAAGCTTTTAATGCTTGTCTCCACAACATGAGGGTCAATTTTGACTGCTAGCTCAGTCATTACAATGGCATCAAATACAGTGAGAAAGAATTCATTCTCTGATACTTCTTTGCAAGCTTGACTTTTAAATAACAGTATGGCAGTTAGAACATAATGAATATAATAATTTTTAACCACATTACCTAACCCTTTGTAACACTAGGAAATCTAGTTCTAATACATCTTTCCATACTAAACCAATCCAAATCCCAAACTCTCATAAAGCAAAATGTACCCCAGTAGAGCCATCACAACTGCCATTCTTATGATAGACAGAGTAAATGCAAAAAAAGGAGTATGTTCCAGTTTTCTTCTGTATCTACCTACTACATTTGTTTTCACTATTTTATTTTTTTTTCACACTATATGGGTGCACTATCAAGACACTATATATGACAAGGATTTTTTTAAAAACTAAATAGGAGCTATCAGACTATAGGGTCTCACAGCTGTTTTGTTTGATGCTTCAGAAATAACCATCAAACAGCAAACCTTTTTTGGAGAACTTCTGTTACCACTTATTGAAGTGCTAATTTCAGGATTACCCAATGCAAAAAGCAAACTCTTAATCTTCAAATTCACTCTGGGTTCTTTTTACCAATCAAGATTGGTGTTTCCTATCTCTTCCCTGAGGACCAAGTGACATTTCAATGATAGAACTGTTGAAACAGAGCCATTTCCTAGCTTTGTATTCGAAAACTCAGCTGAAACTTCAAAGTAGTGCAAGCCAAAGATTAAAAAAAAAAAAAATATCCCAAGACAGAAATCTAAGGGAGGGATTTAATCAAAGTCAAGATAGTCAACCATTTCAAGATGGAGGATTTGGATGGTTAGAGGAGAAACTGAAACCCTTCACTTTATTTTCCTTCTTTGACCTTTTATACTTTCTGTATCTGCTCTGAAAAAATACCAGCAGCAAGATTTCCTCTGCTGTGGCACCCATCTGATCCTCCAGACACTAATACACAGGAAGGGCTAGGTCCCTGATCAGAATAGGAAGTATCAGATCAGCCTGCAGAGGTAGTTTTCTGTCCTCCCACACACATGCTGTTCTGCTTCCAAAATAGTCTTGTGCACAGAATGTCTGAATGTGTCACAAGACAAGCTGTGGTCTGAGTGATGTGTCTGTGTTCCCAACGCTGACCCATCAAAATTGCCTAACAAGGTTGTAGTATCTTGCATCAAATTCTAAATAAGGGGACTGGGAAGGGACAAGGGTATCCCTTGCATTTGTTTTTGTGCACTGTTTCTCCACACTTTCCACCCTAACTAGGAACCTAGAGACTCATGTTATAAACCACAAGAAGCATGAATGCATATAAAGCTGGAAAGCTAACACCCATCTTTACCAACTAGATCATCAGGTAGCAAACTAACACTGTGAAACCAATGGCTAGATGTATAGGATCATCATAAAGATAGAGTGGTATTTTTGAAGAACAAAGGTTGCAAATTCCCTAAACATTTCACTGAATATTGTAGTATTTTCACTTTTCTCAGCTGTTTTAAATTTGAGGTTACACTGCAGAGTCCATCACTTATTCAATCTCCAAGTACAATATAAAAGTTGATGAAAGAGACACTATATAGAGTGTCATAGAGAATAAAATTCCAGACAGCACTAGCATATGTTTAACATTTCAGTGTTTAATTCAGTTTTTGAACGATGAAGTGACAATGACCATTTGAAGTACAGGAGCCCACATACTCTCTGAATAAGCAAGAGTACACCTGTGAGTTTCAAATGCCTCATGTCAAAACATCTCCCACACAGAAGAAACACAGAGATGCACAACTAAGGTAATTTACAAGATAAATTGAAATGCTAGACACTGTCGCCAAAACACTGAATTTCAGTGACAAATTCATTCTAAGGCAGGAACATCTGATATCTAAGCCCAGCAGAATGATGTTCTGACCAACACTGTGATCTCCATTAACTACAAGACACCAAAGCTGCTGCCCTCACTAAAACACATTTTTCTCAATCTACTACTTGGACAGTTTTTATCAGATTACTTAAAGACGCCTGACTGATAAAGGACCTTGCAAACTATGGCTTCATCAGAACAGAAGCAGAAGGAAACTGGCACAGGCTTTCATGCCAGCTCTTAAGCAACAGAGATAAGTACCAGGTCTCGGGCACACTCAGCTTTCATTAAGTTTCCAAAAGTTCATGATGCCTCATGATTTCGGTAGCTAAGGGAGTTAGGAAATTGAGACCAAGGACTGAAAAGAGATGAGTTTTTTTAAAATGTGAGCTGTTACAATGAGCATCTAATAAGCTAGTTATCAAGTGTACACTGGATTCAACTTTTACAGCAAAATCACTTTGCATGTACTGACTAGCACGAGTGAAAATAAAGGAACGATGAAATCTGATTGTCTGAGCACCTCAGCAAAACAACTAGCAGTTCCATTCATGTACAGAAAAAAACAAATTGAGGGAAAGTAGAAGAATCGAAAATGTCAGCAAAGCTGACTGATTTTAAGTTTCAACTTCTCATCAGATTAATCTATTTCATAACTTTATACATCAAACTGGATTGCATATTATCTCAAATAGCTCCTTTTTTTTTTTTAGCAAATCCACCACCTTCTTGTATCTTTTGAAGTATAAGCTTTTTGATTTGTTTGCACAACATTCCATTATACTATGATGATGTTAGTCATCATATGACAAAACTGGCAATTGTAGCCTATGTTTTCTAAATAAACAGGAAAAAACTGCCAGATGAGGTCAAATGACTCTGAAAGACAATAGGTCTTTTAAGAAATGTGCTTAGCTCACACATCTAAGGGAACTTGTTCAATTCCAGACACTTTAAGTTACGTAGTAAATCCAAATCCATTCCTTGGCATTAGCTAGAAAGCACAGTCCTTTTCAAAATACACATTAGTAAAATTTTAAGATTAGATTTGCAACTTTTACTTTGGCTGTCATTTTGTCCACAAATTTAATTATCCTTCTAATAATTTTATTTTTACTACTTTGGGTGGTTTAATGTCTCTTTAATGTAATTTTTTAAAAATGTATTGAAAAAAACCCAGTAATTTAAAAAATCACACTGGTTTTATACTACAGTAACTATACTGCTTTAATGTCCTTAGACTGTGAATTTTGACTGCAGATGAACAGGTAATCCAATTAAAGGACAGTAGAGCATGATGAAAGCAACAAATCACACACTCAGAGAATAGTCTGGATTGGAAGAGACTTCAAATGCCATCCTCTGCCTCCCAAGTTTCAATCCCCCTCCCAACACCTTCCACCAGGCTACAAGTCCAAGTTCTCCAAGTCCTTGGCAAGGATGTGGCAGCAACAACTTCCCTGTGCAACTTGTTCCAGTGCCTCACTATCCTCACAGTAAGTAATTTCCTCCTAATATCCAATCTATTTCTACCTTCTTTAATTAAAAGCCATTCCCCCTTGTCCAACCACTACCTGCCCTTGCAAGAATTCCCTTTTCAGCCTTCGTAGGCATCCTTGTCTGTGATACCAGCTTTAGTTTCTCAGCAAAAATCAGAACTGAACATAAACTTATTAACTCAATCCTTACAGCTGCCCAGCTGAGTCACTTCCAATTGTCTAGCTGTTGCTTGGACCAAGTGCTTACTACCAGCCTGCACAGAGGAAGTTAACCACTGGAACTTCAGAGTCAATCCAGATCTATTACACGGATAAGGGACAAGAACTCTGCTGTACAGGACACAGGAAGAGAAACTGAAATAGTGGATTTGTTCACCTGTAAGAAAAGAGACATCTCCTTTTGGCCTCAATGGTCTTCTACTACAAATACAGAGGGAACAGAAGACAGCCTTGAAGGTGCACAGCAGCAGCAGCAGCTTGGGAAGCCACAGACCAAAGTTACAACGTAGAAAACACTGATAAAACATATAATACAATAAATGTAGGTGGTCAAACACTAGACCAAAACCCCAGTAAACTTGAATGTCCATCCTTTGAGTTCCCCAGAACACAACTGGTCCTGACCCTGCAAAAGTGAAGTCTAGGTGGTTCTGCTTTGAGCAGCTGCATTGCACCAGATGGCATCCAGAGCTCTCTTGTCATCTAGACTACTTTACAAGCCTCTAGCTTCAGATGGTGATGAACAACAGGCTGCAACTGACTTTCTTGTATATTCTCCCCCTGTAACCAAAAATGATAGTAACGTAAAACAGAGGTTAAATGAATGATATAAAGATTCACCACAGTACAAACCTTCTGGAAACTTCTAATAGCTTCTTATAAAAATAAAATCCCAAAGTTTTCATAAGAACATGCCATGAACTGTATCATGTTGAGCTTTCTTTCCATTCACTTACTGACCTTCCCCAGAAAGAACACAGGAAATACTGAAGGATCATTTGGCATGATGAAAGCTGAAGTTCCTCAGAGACACTGCCAAGATTACAACATGTATCCCTTCCTGTTCAGCCAAATCAATGTCTCTTTACCCCTCAGGTACAACACAAACAAAAGCCCTGAATGTGCTCAGGAACACTGACTATTGAAACAGTTTCGTTCAGAAATTATCTTCCATGCTGTTATAAGACTTCCTAGAGCTAGCTGACTAAGATAAAGAGGTTTCCTATGTGCTATGTGTGCAGGTGTCTGAACACATTTGCATCTTGACGGAGGCACACATGTGCACAGGGTACATAATATGCAAGCCTTCTGTACTCCTTTGCATATTCTTCTACATCAGAATGATATGCACATACCAAATTCCAGTGCAGAAAAGTCAAGGAACAAAAAATTAACTGAAATATTACCTCCAACCAGGCCACTGTCAGAAACAGGATCCTCACACTCACCATACAAAACCAATCCCTAGGTCTCACACTTTCTCTGGACCAGCTAAAGAATCCACTGCACTGAAAGTCATACCCCTAAAGGCATGGCCATATGTTCTCACAAGCCTGCACACTGTGATTCACCTTTAACTATGACAATAAATCAGGGCCCACGTGGTACTTTCAGAAAATCTCTTTATGCAACTCATTGTAATTCCCTTACTGGGAAACAATGGATTTCCCTGAGTTACGGCACTGTTGATTTTTCAGCAGTAGGATTAATGACTGGAAGATGTAGTACTTTTGCTGCAGGCAAAAACAAAGCCACAGTATTTAAAAGCAATATCCTCAGGAATCAACACACATAGTGAATTCATGCGTTTATAAACACCTCTGTGAGTATCATCTTAGAAACTTGGCATTACTTTGCCCAGATAGCAGCAGCTTCTTGTTTATATATCTATATCTATATACATATATCTCTGTGCAAGAAAATACCTAAATTTTCCTGGTTTTCTAATGATGTACTGTACTACTCACTTCTCAGCAAAATTTTATCAAAATGAACTTGCTCTAAATGTAGATACCTTATGTTTTTTTTGCACAAGTCCCTTTTTAAGGGAAGTAATCCTATTACAGAGACACACTCCTGATGGCTGACCTTTCTGGAGATCTTCTCATTGGCATCTCCTTACCAAGTTATTTGTCATCTGAGTGACCTCAGCATTGTCTCAGGGTTGTCCCTGCTGCTCCAAAGGCATACTGCTCAGTTACATCCTCAGCATGCGTTCTCTCACATGGCTTTGGATACCCTGACTTGCAGTAGGGAAGAATAATTCCGAAGTACAGAATCAAAAATTTCCTTCAGTGGCCATCCCATTTCTTGCTCCTGTGCAGACTTCTGCAAAGGTCCCAGATTTGATTTTAAGCCAAATTCAAGTTCATCCAGTTCATTTTAGGCAAATCATTTTGTAAAAAATGCATCCCAAAATACATTATGTGTCAGTCTGTCTTTGCTTGTGCTTGAGGCATCAAAGGAAAAGAAGTTAGAACCTACACAAGGGAAGCAGGAACATCCTCCCATGTTCTTCCCATACTATGAAAAACAGCCATACATTTACAAGGTGATCTCACTAGTGAACATAGAAATGGTGACACTATACACAAAATATAAAAATACAACAAGTAGCCAAGACAATTTAGCAAGGGATAACTCAATAGGTATTTTAGAGATGCTTACACATCAAGCCCACATACAGTATGGCTAGAAGAATCTCTGGAAGAAGTAGCCTACCAGTAAGTCTTAAGGAATGTTCAAATCAGCAGCTGTGCTGAAGACTTAAATTATCTTTCTGCTCATATGCTTTTGACAAATTCAGAATAGTAACTGATACAGAGCAGCAACACAAAAGCCTATACCTGACGTGCAGCAAATATCCCCAAGAGACAGAAGGGAAGTTGTTCAGGAACAGATTAACAAGTTCAAGCAGAAGCATGGCAACAAAGGAGGAGCAATACGGTGTGCCATTGAAAATGTGTAGGTTCAAAAGACAGACAAAGACAAAAGGCCATTGTGCAGGAAAACTGGTCAAGCACTGTAAGCCTACATATTTTATTACAACAAAGAACATAAAAAGGAAGCCCTTTCAAGAAATGTCCTGCTTTCCTTGGCAATACAAAGCAATCTCTACTTCCTTGTCCAGTGTCCCATCAAAAGGAAAACACCAGTTCCAAACATGCACAGACCCTTTTGTGTAGTCTTGCTGAGGCATGCCACAATTCCACAGGTCTTGAGTGTAAACAATCATTACTATTTCAATTTCATCAAGTAAGGCCATTACCCCATATTCCTAACTTATTCATCCCATTCTACTCCTCTAAATTCAGTGCTATTGAAAAGATGTATTCAGAAGCAGTAGCAGAAATAGCTTGTTACTCTTCCACTAGCTGCACTACAGAAATTTACAGACTCACAAGAAGTCAACAACATCACACCCTGATTCTTACAGGTAGTGTTGGCTGTTAATACTATTCAGGAGAACCTTCCTACTTACTAATCCATCTCTGTAGCAAGCCTATCCTTCCTTATCTTGCAGGTCTTCTGCACCAAATTATCCATGATAAATTTATTCCTGCAAAAGCAGATTTTCTATTATTGTCTATGTCTCCTACTTGCGTAATTTTTGATACCATTACATACAATACCTTCAGCCTTATACTGGCAATTCTGAAGCTGGATTCACTGTAGAAATCCAGAAAATATAGTGTGGTTTTCTCAGTGTGTCAGAACTAGTGATCTTGCCAGAATGAAACCAAATTCTGGAGCTTCTTATGACAGGGAGAATTGGAAAGTGTGGTTCTTAGACAGCCGAAGAGGAAGCTTTGGCATTGCAACACTGAGCACCATGAAGATATTTAAGATTCCTCCAGGTTCGTGAGTTACTGGCAGCTTCAGGGCAGCTGCTTCCCAGTTCCACAAGTGTAGTCAGCCTCCAGCAAAACCAAGATACATCCAACATTAGCCATTTGGCAGCTGAGGTCAGAATGAACAGTAGAAAGAAAAATTAACATACACAGCAAAATCATGTTTTCTGAAAGAGCTGCAGGCTGGGAATTTCTAAATAGGCTGCACCATAATAAATGTAGAATATTTATAGTAAATACTTTTCATTTTAATCCTCAGAAAATAGAACCATGTGATTAAGAAAAAAAAAGGACATAACTCCATCTTCCTAAAACTAGAGCTATGAATACAGAAGTGAATAGCAATTTTCGATAGGAACATATTCACTGTTCCTAAATGAAAGAAAAACACCAACAACTAAGCTAAAATATTGCCACCACCACTCTGTTTCATAACCTGAAACAGGTCAGGTACCCTTTACTAGCACACAGGTTTTCAGTGTCCTACGGCATCCATGCCAAATAAAAAAAAAGTCCTGAGCCACTAGCTTGGCAGCATGGCAACTGCCAAACCTTGATTATATCCAACTATTTTAAGAGTTCCCTAAGTCACACAGTCATCAGGTTATACCACTCAGAAACACATTTCCATGACCAAGGCACAGAATTTACAACAATTTCATTTTCTTCCCAGATTTCCTGCATGGTTTCTGTGCCTTAGCCTTGCTTCAGTATCTCACCAGGTTTCCCTGAAGATCTGTTGTGTCCTTGAACAGTGGCATTAGTGTAGCCACATACAACTGCTGTCATGTACAGAGATGGACATGTGCTTCTCAACTGTGGTTCCGTTTCAGACTATGGAGAGATGTATAATTTAAGACAAGAAGTGACTCTGGTTTTCTCTATAACATCATTACAGACAATTTTAAACATAATTTCTTAAGCTTTGAAGTTCATTTTAACACGTACTTGAGTTTTGTCAAAACTCAGGGGAAAACATCCTCCACCCAAGAACACTACAAAGGTGCTTATTTTCCAGCTGCAAAGCTAAAAAAAAAAAAAAATCAGGATTCAGCATTATCATGACACTCAACACACCTTCTTAGGGATTACTACATGAAAATATGGAGAAATTCAAACCTTTCTGCCCTTCCCAATTGTTTCCTAGCAAGGTTTACTTTCAGTCCACTCTTCTGTGTTCATAAATTGTATAGTTGAAGTTAATTTTCCTTTTAAGAAACTAAACCACATAAACTTGCATAAAACTACAATACAAAACTTAGATGTGACTGTTTATCTGGGATAAAAGCACAAACCATATCACAGTCAGTGCATCTTACAGGATTTCTTGTCTTAGGCATTATAAAAATAAGTTCCTGCTATGTTTGGTCATAAAAATAATTTGTCAGTAATACCCCTGCAATGCCTGTGGAGCCAACATTGCTAAGAATCTAAGCTGAATTCTATTCCTTCTTGGGCATGACCAAATTATTTACTAAATTCCAGTCAGCTGAACCAGAGGGATTGTTCACGGAAAGCTTACTGTTCCAGTGTGGGAAAAAGATTCAGTTTGACTCTCTGAACACAGAGGGAGCTTGCAGAGCTGGCAACTGGAACATCAAAAGTGATTCCCTGTAAGAGTCAACCCCTTGATGTACATTCTAGTGATCAACAAACAACTCTAGGGTAAAATAGGTTTTTGAGCTGTCTCAGAGCATTCTTAAAAGGCAAAGCTTGGCTGGTCTTTTTAGACAAAAGTTACAGCAATACCAAATAAAATCTCACTCCCTTTATATATATTTTTTTTTTCCTTTTCACTGGGGAACAATGTGAGCTGACTAATTCTGTAACAGTAAATTACATAAACTGTTATGTAATGTAAGGTACTGTAGGGTACCTGGTCACTTTTCCTATCATCAAGATATATTAGACTGGTGTAAGCTGCTCTGTTTTCTCTGACCAAACAGAGTGAACATTACTTACACTGGTGTCCAGTTTAGAGGCATTGAGAAACAGACAAAGATACTGCAAAACATGATTTTGGTGATATGAAACACACTACTGTACAAAAGGAGGATAATTTCACTCTATCAGGGGATGATCAAGACACCCTCACATTTGTAAAATGTTACAGCATATGTTTTGCAGCACTTATGTCACATAAATATTGGTCCATTCAGAAACCCTTCTTGCTTTATAATCTCATTAGACATAAAAAGCTATTTACAATGAACACCAGTAAGTAAAAAAAGCCAAACAACTAAAAACATGTAATCCAGAATTAGCAACATCTATTTAAAATGTAGCTAAAATAAGTTTTTCCTTAACACCCAAGAGGAGCTGCCTTCAAAGAAAATCATCATGTTTATACACATGCCCCATAGAAACTCCTAAAAAGCATCCGAGAGTATCTTGGCATTCAGTTAGATGGACACAAAAAAGAATCCAAAGCAAACAAAAAACCCCATCAACTAACCAACAACAAAATAAAACCTCCAAAACAGAAAAAAAACCCACCTACCTCTACCACCACCAATCCCCCCACCCCAAACCAACAAAAAAACACGACCAACCAAAACAGACCAAAAGAAATCAACTAAACAACAAAATCCAACCCACAAAGTAATAAATATTTTCACAATTCAGAAAAAAGGTATTTGCTATGTAGAAGAACCTGAAGTTTACAGCCTGCAGAAATCCCCACAGTGTTCAGTTCTTTAACCACTAAATTGGCTAACATGCACCTATCTTCCTGCCTCAGTCAGTTTTTTTGTCAGGTTTTAATCTAGGTGTGTATGTATGAAAAGGTGTAAATTTTCTCTTTATTGTCTTCTCTATGGAGGAACAATTTAATAATGGAAATATTGGCATTTTATTCCTGAATTTAAAAGGTCAGCTGAATCTTAGTGACATGAGATGCATGGCACATGTTCTGTTTCCTTAAGGGTAGGAGTATGCAAAGAGGCCTCAACTGCGTAATTTCTAGTTTTCCAGGAGTCAGTTTAATCCATGCTTTCATCACGACCACATCTTTTAAAGGTTTTAAAATAGTTTTTGTAAAGCATTAATTAAGTAGCTCTCACACAAATCTTGTTTCTTCATTCCCTGCAGTACACACATTGCAGCTTTTTTCCTTCCTCCCCCAACCTCCCTTTCTTTGCATTATGAACCCGAAAGTGATTTCATTTCCAAAGTTTAGTTCTGATGTTAAAAAGAGAAAACATGCATTTGGTATTCTTCCATGGAGAGTAGAAGGCCTGTAAGATCTTTTGCCTGCTACTCTGTGGATCAGCATGCCTATTCTTGGCATTTTTCCACTCTTCACAACTTCAGCAACGCCAAGCTGCTGCCACAAACGCAAGCAGTCCAGTACGTTGCCTATGTGCACGTGCACATATATGTGTGTGCCTTTACATATCCTAGCAGATTTACTTGGAATTGTGCCTGGCAGGATTTTTTGTTCCATTTTAACAGTAATCCATTACTTGACCACCATCTGAGAGCCTAGGGATTAAATGGGGTTTTAGTAACTGCAGAACAACAAGCTGCATTTAAAGTAATATTTGTTCCAAACATAGTTAAACAGGACATGTCCTATACAGATTTTACTCTAGTCTTTCAAGAAACCTGCTTCAAGTGGATTTTAGCTTATAAGCCACCTACATTTAAAATACATACCATAACAGTAATATTTTGCATAAATTGATACAGAACTCCAACTCCCAGTTGAACGTGGGCAATGTGCACTTTCTTTACGCCATTTAATCCCCAAAAGCATCAGCTTTTCACAAAATAAAAAGCATGCCAGAAGATAAGTTTTATGCAAATATATATAATGAGGTAAAGATTAATAACTACATGTCATGTATGTCCCAATTTTTCTGTTATTTCCTAATTTAGGGTTCTGAAGCCACTGATGGCCCAACCATGCAACCAGCTCTCCAAATAACCTGCCTGACATCTTCCAGCTGTAAAACAAGAATTGCAGTACTGAACTTTCAAATGAGTCAAGCCTGAATTGCCAGAAAGCAAAACTCAGCATCAGTGACAGAACTGGAGGGTTTCAGCAAAGGTGAGACTTGAACCTACTTGGAGCCCTCTGAGGCCAAATAAAAGAAAGCTGAATTTCCAGAGCATTTACCTACACTCAGCAGTCATGACACGCTGCCCATGGGAATTTTTTTTTTTACTCTTTAAGTAAGTACAATACTTTCAAAGGTCACAATTTCTTTTAACAAACTTGAAGTACCAAGCTCTGTGTAACACCATATCCCACTCAGAGAGGTGGATGTAAACCAGAGGGAATGCAGACACTGATAAACAATAAACAATAACTCTCTCCTTCTATGCACCGCGATGAGATGAGCTCTGTATGTCTGGTCCAGAGATGGAAAACTCCAGCTGGCTGAACAGTGGAGGGTGAAATGCCACCCTATGTCAGCAAAGAAAGGCTTGTACAGGCAAACTTACAAAGACAAATCACAATTTGGTCTCAATTAATTTCTCAATCTCTGGAGATAAGGCAGCCACATACCACCTTGAAACCATCTTGTGCAGATTAAAACCACATAAATCATAATGCAGTCCTGCCAAAGATAAGACAAACTAAAACAGTCTGATTTGAGAGCATCCCAGCACCAAAACTTATGAACTATGAAGTAAGTAGTCCTTTACAATACACTATCCAGCAGAACATCAAGGGTGGTTATGTTCACCCTGATGAACATAAACACCCTGAAAAAGTCATACCACAAGCCAGAGAAAAGCAATTAAGACCCTGCCCATGAGAAAGACAACATATTATAAACCCAGACTATTTTCTAAGCCTAAATGAGCTGAATTTACAACTGCAATAAGAGAGATAATGCAGGTGAAACAATTTTTTAAAATCCCATGTCAACCTCATCCCTTTTGATATCAAGTCACTTTCAGAGCATGACATATTAACAAATCACCCAGTGTTACACATTTATTTGTGAGTAAACACAAAGGGAGATGGTATCTTTCCTTAGCTACAGTTAACTACAGCAGTCTTGAAGATACATCCAAGTAACTGAAAAACTCTCCAAAATGATTTGACAAACAAAAAATACCCAATGGGTTTGGAGAGTCATTACTTCCCTGAATCTTCATCCAAGTGCAGTTGACAGCTTCAGCTTTTCTGCCCTGCCTCCACTGCTCTATCCTCCTCACTCTGGAGAATATCCTCCTGTGGCAGGATATTAACCCACAATTACAGAAGTCAGCATTTTAGAGTTATCAGCTAAACCACTCTGAAGACAAAAGCAAGAAGATAATTGCAAGTGATTACCTATTAAAGTCTGTGGCTTAATGGATATCTTATAAATTCAGGATCTTTGAGAACAGTCAAGAATAGCATTATTTTAAGTAAATGGGAATTTTGGTATTGTGCATATCTCATGCATAACTAAGTTTCGTGACAGGAACTGCAGAACCAGAGGTTTGAGGAACAGACTGAAAAAGCAACACTTTCAGCATTGTGAAATTCTAATGTTGGGAATCATGTAAGAAAATGTAAGTTCAGGGAAAGATCTTCAAAACAGCAATTTAAAAATACCTATTTTTTCAGTTGCATATTGGTCTTAAGAATTATCACCAACAGAATATCTGAGATCCATTCAAGAAAAGTTACAATAAAAATAAAGTAAGATATCAGCAGAGGAAGCTTCTAGTCTCAATACTCCCTTTGATACCAGAAGCAGTTAATACCAAAAGGCTGAACATTTAGCTTCAGGGCAATGACTGACTTCTCCATTCACTAACAAAGAATACTTCCAAACAGTGTTGGTGAAAATGCACATCTCTCAGGCTATGTCCAGATTACCCCTGCCTCTAGCTGTTGGCAAGTAGAAATGCCCCTAAATCTTCATGCTTCCCCATCTCCCCTACTTGGACATCAGAAGCAGAATGGGATAAAACAGCTGAACTGACAAACATTAGAACTAAGGCACACCAAAAACACCAGGGTTTTATAGCTTCAAGTTCCATTAGAAAAATTACAGAAAAACTACAAAAAATTGCATTGGAAATGCTTCAGCACCGTCTCCAAGGGTGTTTGCAAAACTATTAACTTTTGCTAGGCAGCATCAACTAGTTCTAGTGGAAGCTCCTTTTGTCACTGACTCATAGCAGGGTTTTGCTCTTGAAAATCTCTTCTCACTGAAGAATTCGGAGATTTAAAAGAAACAAGAAATTCAAGGGCTCCAGTCCTGGTGTCCAGATTAACAAACAGCACAATCTACTTCCTGCCCATGTTTAAGTGGAAAGCCCAAGCTCTGTGGAGCCTGCAGATATTAAAAGCATATTACGTCTTTCTTCAAGTATGCTGATAATGGCAAGACACATTCTCATCAACAGAAAGTTGGCATAATTCTTGTTTCTAACCTCTTCCAAAGAGCTATTTTCCATGTCATCAACTAGTATTATATTAAGTAAATAGTATCAATGCAGCTAACGAAGGCCTAAAAATTTCACAGCAATAATAAAATAACATAAAATACTCACTTTTCATTCAGGTATTTATACATAAACACAAAATACTTCCTTTGTTTTCTTTATAAAAACTTTAATACTTGAACATCACAAAAAATATTTTAAGATGTTTGGTGGGTAATTTCAAGGTAGAAGAAAAACCTAGAGCAGCTCTATCAGGCTGAAAGCCATACAAGCAGATCAGGTTTTATAAATAAAAGCCATGCATTTTGCTGCTTATTTGATTCTGCCCCCTTTGATACGATGTTCCCTTAAACTACTAAAAACACCACTGAATAGGAAAAAGAAAGAATTTCAAGCATCTAAACTGGCAGCTCAAAATGTAATTCAGTAGGGTAACTGAGAAATCTGAGGGCTCTCTAAGGTTGACATCTTTTACCTGAGTCTTTCATAAGCTGACTGCAAGTGGCAGACTGATTAAATGCAATAGAAAAAGAGAGCCTGAGTTTTAGGTATTTTAAGCCAGAAGCTGCACTTGCACAGAACTGTTGTACTGAACATGGAGCCTGAACCAGTACTTCTTCAAGTAGCAAGGTGGTATATGTGCCTGCTGGGGGGATGATCTATTCTGCAGCTGTAAGGCACAATGAATGCTTAATTCTTCTCTTTAAGAGAAACACAAATTGCAGCATTAGATGTATCCTTGGCTGTATCTACCACTCCTTCTCCATAAAGGAAGCTAGAGCTGACAAGGTCATCTATGGATAATTTCCTTAAGTAACCAGGGATAAGATAATTTATGTCTTCTGAAGCATCCAGCATTCAGTTACACAGCATATGTGCAGGGCTTTTCCTGCCTCTCTTTAAGACTGGCCTCCTCACTCTACCTGCCCATCCTCCTTCATACATCAAAAGAGACACTAAACAAACTTCACTCTCGAAACCACTTTAAAGATTTATGGCATAGCATGTAACAAAACTCTAACAGCCCCTTAAAAAAAAACAGAATGGAAATCCTCTAAACAAGAGACAAGCAACAAAACATCAACAAATTAACTAGGGAAGGAAGCCTGGAGCCAGAAGTAGGAGAGCATAGTTTATTCTTTTGTAGCAGAGCAGCAATTTTACTAAAAGGTCAAAGCAAACTGAAAAGCTCTGCTGTACTGAGCTTTGGCCCAAATCAGGTAGGAGTGCAACCAGATCATGACCAATGGCTTCTCAGACCAAAAATTAACTTTGCAAGTTAAAAATAGACAGAACAGGAAGAAAGCAGTATAGGAAAATAACAGATTCCTGGTGTAGGCGACAAGCTTAGCCTAAGAAAGAAACCATGGACATTTTTTCTGAAAACCTGCAAGATTTCTAAACTTCTGCTATCAAGCAATGCATCTGGTAGTGGGAATTTGGCATAGTTTAGCGAAACACAGAAGTAGATGAGATGATAGCATAGAGGAAACATGCAAAAAGTGACTGGGAAACTCAAAATCAGCTTACAGAACCTATAAAGGGTATCAGTGGGAGGTGTAAGAAAACTGGTGCAATCAAGGAAAGTGCTACTTTTCCCAAAACGAAGGTCACATCATGAGAAACTGAACTCAGGCTACTTAAACCACCAAGAAAATCTGGACACAGTTATTAATAGATTAGTATCTCCTCCTTGGTATCATGAAAACAGATATGAAAGCAACAAGTTGTCTGAAGTCTTCACTGTGATAAAATATATTATGAACCCAAAAAAACCTCAGAGGGTGATTCAAGAACAAGTTCCCTTGGCTTCTGTTTGGATTCTACCATGCTAAGAACCTCAGGCTACTAAGAAGCCCCATCAGGAACATGTTTTCTTCATCTGCATCCCTAATTGGTTTTGTTGCTCTGAATACCTACTTTCTTCATTTAATCACTCTGTTTCAGAGAACATTATAGACCCAGATTCCAACAACACATGCCTTATGTGACAGTGAGTACTGCCATCTTGGATACACCAAGTGAAATATTTAGCAACCAAAGTAACATTTAGGAGAGAGAGTGGAACAGTGCTTTCCAAGACAGCTGTTTTACTTCACAGCAGCAGGATGCATCCAGTTAGCACTGACAAAAGACTAAAAGCTGCGCCAAGATACATTTCACTAAAAGATAACGGTAACACTTGAACAATGTCTTTGATTCAAGGAACCTCAAAGAACACTAGTCTATAACTGGAGCATCGTTACTGTTCCGCTCTGGGGTATGGTGTCAGAGAAGTAACGGCTACAAAATTAATGTGTTCTTATTTTTCTTCCATAAAACTGACTGAAAGGACTCATGCATGTACAGTTCTCATGTTAAGTGCACTACAGCTGAAAAGAACAGAGATGCTGTATTTGATCATTTCAAATATAGCATGCTAGAATTTTGCCAGCAGAAAGCAGAGACAATTCTGGCATCCTGGATTTCAAGAGAAAAAGAAACTCCTCAGCTCAATGGATGCTAAAAATACTACAGAAACATGCAACTATTAAGACATGCTTTTTATTTCTCCCTCTAGCAAAGAGGGTTTACATTTATGTCACTATCCATGACATTAAAAGGTGCCTCAGATACCAGCATCTGCCACGGATAATGAGAAAAAAGTAATTTCAGAGAATGCCCCCTGGCAGAAGGAGCAGACCTAGGAGACACAGGGGAGAATGGAAGCAGGTTACTACTGCTTGTGGTGACAGGCAAGTTCCCTCCCAGGCTTCCTGACCTTCCCAAGAGCCCTTACACACCAGGCATGAGGGCCTGGAACTGGATGGACAGACAACTGATGGTGTGAACAAGGTTTTCCTGCTACACTGATCCTCCTTGCTCTGCTGAACAACGACAGGACCCAAGGGAACACATGGAGATGTGTGAGGAAAAGTATGGGCTGGATACTTCTTCTGCTAAGAAGGCTCTTCATGCAAGGGGTGGTTGGGCACTGGAACAGGCTCCCAGGGAAGTGGTCACAGCATCAGCCAGACAGAGTTCAAGATGCATTTGGACAATGCTCCTGAACACACAGGGTGAATTTTGGGGCTGTCCTGCACAGGACCAGGAGTTGGACTCTATTATCGTTTTGGGTCACGTCTGACTCAGGATATTATATAATAAATATAAGTTTTGTAATAAATGGTAAGTTTATAATAAATATAAGTAGGAACATTTGAAACAAGGATCAGAACAAGTAGCAAATTAACTTCCTGCTTTCAAGGTCCATTTTGAGAGGCTGGTGGTGGTTGCTGGTGTTGTTTCAAGACCATATTAGTCCTTCCAAAGAAGAAGGCCACTCAACATGCAATGGCTGAACATGAAATGGCTATGACACTGTTAGGCAGTCCATGAAAAAGTTGAGATGCAGGAGTTAAAATGGAAGAAGGCACATGAAAGGAATGAGGCTAGGCAGATTAGGCATTTTTCCTTGGAACTGGACTCAACTGACAAGTTGAATGCACAGCAGGGGACAGACACACAACTTCTATGCATGTTTCACTCAGTTTATGGAACAATGGGAAAACATGTAACAGTATTTTGGGACTAAAAACTAGCATGTTTTTCAGCATGTAAGTCTCTCAACTATGCAATCATGTAACACCTTCAGAGACAGGGAAAACTGCTTCCTTATCAATTGTCTCATATATCAGCTTGCCTCAGACTTACAGTACATGCTTTGCTATTTGTCAGAAACGGTAAACATTCCTGTACTTACTCAGAGGTACAAGTGTCTGATTAAACACTCCCCTTAGTGCAACCAAGCATGGCAGAACATTGGCTGTACAGTACAACACAGCAAAATCAGATGAGTAACCGCAGGGAAAGGACAACTAAGTGCCTTTCATCAAGCATGCCAAGAAGGGCACACATCTCCTTTTTCTGAGACATATCCTGAAGAATTTTGGCGCTTTGTAACAAGCAATACTCCTACAACATCTGAAAGGCACATTTCAGAAACTAAATTAGTGCTCAACAGCATGCCATTAGTATCTTAAACACAAGCATGGTTTTAATTATCAAGCCCATGCACAGCACCATATCAGCAGAAACATAGTGGGTTGCTTCCTTTCCTTCACTTTCCACATACAATCTCCACCTGCTTCATGAGTCATTACCCACACACCGCTGTATTAACATAGTTGATTTCTTGGGCAGTGACTTAAACAGATCATAGAACCCAAGTAAAGATTTTGTAAGGACTGATCTCGGTATTCTCAAAACCAAAAAGATTATGACATTTCTCTATCTGAAATATTTTGAACTGTCACATCTTATTCAAATCTATGTTCAAAACCCGAGACAAATAACTTTGGCTCTACATGGGTACCACTAGCATTTTAAAGGATTGCATGGTATTCAAGCAAGAGAGGAGGATAACAGCTTCCCATGTTGTTATCTCAGAGTTCATCTCCTACAACACTGCTTGACTAAGCTTGAGATAAAGTTGCACTCATTAGTTCAAAATGCTAATGGTCACACTTCAATATTTGTATGCCATCAGCCTGGCATTCAGGCTTTGTGCAATGATAGTGTCTAATGAGAGGCACTTTTTTCAATCCTTTGGTTTTCCTAAAGCCAAATATTACAGCTGAGCATATTAATATGAGGTTTCTTTATTCACTCTCAGTTTTTCTTGGTTGCTATAATACTACCGTCAGTAACTGTTGGATTTTTTTTAACGTATTTGTAAAACTACTGTATGACCACTGCCATTTCTATATATTCAATTAGCTTGATCAGGATGTCACACCCTACAATCATCTTTCTCACAGTACTAATCATATTCCTGGTTAATTCCACCTTCATGCAGGCAGCATTTCTTCCAACAGTACTGGACTCAGAAACATACTCAAAAGATACTTAAAAATATATGAAAACAATGAATATTTCTGTATTTTCTGTTTTACTAACATATACTCAGAAATTTTCTTTAATCTGTTTGCTATGTACTTTTTCACACAACAGCCATTTTAAATTCTATTTAAAAAGAAAGTATTTATAATATGAATGCATCCCTTCACTCTTCTAGGATTTAATCTAAAAACTAACCAAACAGTTAAAGATGAAATAGGTTTTTTTAATTAAGGTAGTGGAGGACTGGATTTCACTTTGGACTTTTTAACATAATCATTTCTTTCTACCATCATTGTCTAGCCACACTTAAAGGCAGACCTTAAATCACATAGAAGTGAAGACATTTACACATCTCCATTAAGAAGGTATTTACTCTAGAATGACAGTTTACATGCTCATTATTCTTTTCCCTGCCCTCCTTTTCCATTCCAACAAGTACAGGTTCTTTCCAAAGATCTTGGACCGATTTGCTCTCAAGGACAGGAAAGTAACAGCAGTTTAGAACAGACTTTTTTGATCCCCATCAAGGCAGGCTATCAGTTAATTGCTTAATTCTCAAGCTTGGCCAAACAGCCTTAAAAAGAAAAAAGTAACATAAGAAAACTAAAAAAAGGGAAAAATTTACTCAATTATATAAAACAAACCAGTGCCAATATTCATACTTACAGGCTGTGGCTGTTCTGCAATACAGCAGTTGAAACACAACCAAAACTCACTCATTGTTTACAGTCTGAAGTGGGAACACGGATGAAAAGCAGGACTCAATCTTTTTAAGTCTGTCTGCAGGTAGTAAGTTCTCTGAACAGGTTTATTTTTAATGGCTCCAATGTGAAAATCTTTTCTCTTGAGTTCTTCTCCCAAGACAAGTCAGTCCCAGTACAAAGAACTTGAAGGCAAAAAGTTATTTCAGAGTCTTCTTCCAGAAGGTTGATCCCCACACCAGAGAAATATTACGTGTGCTTCTTTGGTCCCTAGCGTTACATGAACCTGAAAAGAGAAGTACATTAATCAAAAAGAGACAAGATAAAGAACCTTAAGCTCAAAGCCAGCCACCCATACCACTGATTTCTTGGTTATACCCTGAACCACAGACTGAAGAGGCATTAGCAAACAAGTCATGAGCTTTTTTCTACAGTGACTACCAAAAGTGGTATATACCATGAATCCACATAAGACATTCCAGCTTTGGTTAGACTGATATCAAGATAACTGATACCAAGAATTGGTGCCCAATCTTTTGGCAGTCATCTCAATTTGTTTCTAACTATCAAATGTCATTTCAAAAAGTGGTAATTGCCCATACACCCCTTTATGTTTCTTAGGGAATCATGCCTGTTAACACATCCTATTTCTCAATGGAAAAGCAACCCAGTCCATTCCCAGTGTGAGATTTAAATGGTATTTAAACACAACCCTGTTACACAATTGTCAATCAAAAGTATGCTGTCCTAAATATCAGAGAAACAAATACATTTCTGTATATGTAAAATTTGAAAAATGGCTGGATCTGGTCAACACAGTATTTTCCTTCCACCCTCTTCTACCCAATGCTTCATTTACAGATGACTTCAAAATATGGTATTAGTTGTAGACCTTGAAAGGGTTTCATTAAATCTCTAAAACTCCTCAAGTGGAACAAATGAGGCTCCAGATTCCAACCATTCCTTTGCTCAAATAGTGTTTGTTGGTAAACCTCCATTCTGGTTTCTTTCAGTAGGAGTGCAATAAAAATTCCTGTGAGACTTCACTTATCTTGCCCCATATCATAAACTTTACTTCCAGAGAAAGTGAGATAGTAAATATTGAGAAGTTTTTACAGGCATACTTCTTAATAATTCTTTCTACAACCGCATCTTCACTCACACAGATATTTTCACAATTATTATTCCTATGCAATTCCTAACAGGATGAAGTGGTTTGGAGGCTCCATGCAATGCACAAAACTATGCACACACACACACGCATATATATACACCCATGTTCTGTGGCAGAGAAGCTCCACTTTGCTACCACCTTTGTTAGTTCTCTACATGCCAAGCACATGAGCAAAGATGTTCCTCATTTACGGCATACATGCCTTCAAGTCACTGCACTGTGTGGGGCCAAGACTAGCCAGGTACTTTCCAGGACTACTGCCTGCAACACACACAAAAAGAATACAGCAGAACCTTTCCCATAATACATCCAAAGCCTTTGGGAAGCTCACACACTTCTCAGCTTTTACGACACTAACTGAAGCTCTTAGAGAAATAAATGCATGTTGCAGTAATATCTGAATAGCAAAACCCCAGCTGAAGTACTTGAGCATCCTGGCTTTGAAATATCAACAGACAGTGTCAAAACTAGGTTTATCTGCCTGTGTATGGCATTCCTGGCTTAAAGATCAGAATATGAAGGGGGGAATATGCTTTGCTAGGTTATCCTATTGCTAACACCATATAAAACAAAGCAATTTTATTAAACAGGATTCCTTGAGGGCAAGAAAGAAACCAAAACACGCAAACAATCCCCGCTCTGACAAAAATACTTCTATACAACCTTTTGCTTGTCAGGCACTTAATAAAAAATGTCTTAGGATAGCGCTAACATGACATATTTTTACTACTTAAAAGACATTTTTCTTGCTTTAAAGATCACCCTCTAAATCCCATGAATGAATCAACCGCAATAAAACACGGGATTCAACAACCAGCAGTATGAAATCCAAGCATGAAAATAAAAGTCTCAAAGGAAGTTCTCACTCCATAATTAAGTGGCTTCTCACCCATTTTCTCAATCATCCTGGTGGCTGAAAATTCCATTAACTTGGAATAGCAAGAGTAATGTTCTCCCCAGGCTCAGAATTTGCATGCTACACAACTCTTTTCTAAATTTGATTCAGTATGTTACTAAATCAGAAGTAAAACACAGTTAATTGCTGTTAAGCATGTTAACATTTGACAATTCTAATCCAGTGTCTGTACAGCTTATGTCCCTTTAAAGACCTGGTTGATTTACTTCTAAGACAGGTGTGAAGTTGTTCTGAAACACAGCAGTGCATCCCCAACACTAGTTGTTCAGATTATGAAAAATTGAGAAATCAAATAATCAGAGATAGCATTTTGAAGTTTGACATACTGTAATCTGCTAGAGCAAGGAATGGGTATTTTGCCTTGGGCTTTTCCTGCTCTGCACGTGTCCCAATATTCTGATTTGTGACTCCTAAAATTATGACAGTTGTTGACTCCTCACAGTCTCCTGGTGACAAAGACTGTAACTCACGTATCAAATTCTTGTTCTCACAAGGAGGGATCTTCGATCTGCCTATTACAACCAAGTACAGAAGACATGCACTGAAGGGCAGGGAGATTCCTTTTGTTGATCTGCCTCTGTGTTTGTTTACTGATAGCTGGCACACCCCTCCAGCTCACTGCAGCCTCAAGCGCTGTGCTGAAGCCCTGGGAACAAACGTGAAGGGCTTGTGTGGGTACCTGTGAGCCTGGAAAGCTCTTCCTGGTTACATAACACCCAAGGGTGCAGGAGTCTTGCCCTACAAAGCCACTCACTGCATGCAGGACTTGTTACCTCCAGGACAGTCAAAACTGACTTCCTGCCTTATATCTAAAGCTTTTGAATGACAAAGCCAAGCTAAAGATTGTAAATAATCTCTGACTACATGTTTATTCTTAAAAAGGCATATCATTTTTAGTTCTATAGCCTGTAAAGTGCTACATTTGCCTTTAGTTTGGTGGCTCTGCAATCACTAACACTTTTTCAATCTGTTGAGTTTTAGTTAAAACACACAGTTGACACATCAGTGTGTCTCGAGAAACCGACATTAACTGAACCTCTTAAAAGGCAAACAAATGCTTAGCAGGATTTGTTAGAGCTCTGGAATTTTGTATGCCTTCCCAGTCTGCTAAACAAAAGATTTTTACAGGGATCAAATTAATATAAATATCAGGTATAAATCTGTTGCACCAACATGAAAAGAAAAAGCAATTAAGCTGAAAGCAAAAAGGTGTATTAGTGATGTGATGTTAGTAGCAACACACTAGAATTTCTCCTACACTACCAGTTGTTTGTCTAAAGAACAGGTTGAAACAGGAAAATTCTGCTCCTCTTTTCCAAATTACTGGTTATGAAGAAAGAAGGAAAGCAAAAGCCTCATAGTGCTACAGCTTCTAGTCGGGTAATTATGTAATATCAGCACAGTAGCAATCTCATGGGAAATTGTTCCTGCAAAGCTTGAACTGCATCCCAAGCCTAGCTGCAATTAATGAGGTCTCAAAATACATGCAGTATTTCACATCTAGTTCTCTGCTTTTCCATAGGATTAAGATTTGAATCACAGAACCACAGAATGGCCTGGGCTGAAATGAACTTCAGAGATCATCTTGTTCCAGCCTCCCCTCCACGGGCACACCTTCCACCAGCCCAGGTTTCTCAGGGCCCCATCCAACCTGGCCTGGAACACTGTGAGGGATGGAGCATTCACAACTCCTCTAGGCAATGTGTGCCAGTGTCTCACCCTGACTGTGCATCGCTTGCAGCACTGCTGCGTCCGTCTGTGCAGACCTGCCAGATGAAGAGCACTAGAGAGGCTGAGGAACACACTGCATGCTAACAGCTCTGCCACCCTTTGGTTTCACTCTTTGCCCAGTTTATGGGGCTCAGAGTGGCAGAACAACATAGAGCTCATACTAGAAAGACAAGACAATTCCTCTGTCTGAACTAGAAATTTATCAGAGCAATGATTCTGAACTCTGAATGCAATTTAGAGTGCATTTAATGACTCACATTACAAAAACAGGATTATCATGCAATTTTGTTGCATCTTAAGGCTTTTATACCTTAGTTATGGTACCAATTTCAAAACATTTACAGAAATTCTAAGTATTAAGAAATCAAGATTTTAAAAAGAATACATTGTTTAAAAATTAGAGTGAAACACCAATAAGCTAGTTTTTGTTGCTCCAAGGTTTATTCCACAGTGGCTGGTCTCATGCAAAAACCAAAACTACTGCTTATTGTTAAATACCAGTCATAAGGCAGTGGGAGCAAGCACTGCATTAATGAATAGTGGGCAAAGCACATTTTGTTACAGTATCATCCATTTTTCTTACTAGAGCAGTATCAGCTTTTCTGTGAGAAATATACAGAGCAGCAGAGGAGGAAAGGCAAACCAAGACACCAACCTTCCCTCTGAGCTTTTCACATTTGTTGATATAGAGCAGGTTAGACAGCATTTACCGTAACTGATCCAAACAGGAATATGCACCACGCTGTGAAGAGTCAGTTAGAATAAAACTACTTACTAATTATACAGCTTGAGAACAGCCTGCTCTTTTTAAAAAGACATCTCTATAGTTCCTTTTAAGGGTGAACTTTCTATATCCTTTGACTGTATACTGTTCACTGTGGCTTTAAACAGGAAATGTGGTAACAACGCTCTTTGACAATCACTTGAAGCAAATAAAACCACAGGAAGACAAAAAATAAAATACAGGTGTCAGCATCTGAATTTAACTAGGCTTGCTCCAAAGCTCAGACTACTGTTTAATGAGAATGGGGAAAAAAGAGTAAAAAATAAAAAAAAAAAAAAAAGAAAAAAGTAAGTCATGAACAAAAATCATGCCATGCCACAGTATGTCATAACACAACGTGATGGGCCATAATAAGCACATGAAGGCACGAAGTCATGACCACTACTAGTATTCTAGTCTCAAGTATTTCATATAAAAAAAGTTTGGTTATTCTTACTACAGGAGATTCATCCCCTGAAATACATGGGTATTTTGATTTGGGGTTTTTTTGCCTTAAAGCCTTTGAAAAGCTATCATTTCTTTTAATCCTGCAAGCTGTAAGTAAAAAATTATCATTTCTGAGTGTATTTTTAAGACTCCTTTCACACTTTGCACTTTAAATTTCTATTGTAGCCACACTATTTCCTCTTGATGATAAAAAAAGTCATGTGGCAACCTGAAATGAGGGGAGGAAAGGACTAAGGTGTGTCCAAACCAGGAGAGAGGCTGTGCTCGTGCACACTTCACGTTCACTTACGTGTACGCTGTAGCAAACGGACAACACTCTCCAGCTCTCAAAGGAAGTGAGAAGTGTTTATTCAATTGCCAGCCTCATTTCTTGAAATAAAACAATCTACAAGAAGCAAGAGGCTTGAAACAAAGACAGCAGAGAGAAAGTTGCCTCCATTCAGGAATTTTGTATCAAAACCTTTATCATCATGGCACTGAACTTACAGAAGCACTCTTCCTCCATTCCACGTGACAAGAACAGACACTTCTGGGCACTTTGACACTGATTTTAATGCAGCAATTATGTTTTGCACTTTCAAATCCTGAGAAACTTGAGCTCCAAGTAATTCTTGCCACACAAAGGACAACATTCAATATCAACATAGCCTGAACTCAGGCTGAAATCCTTTTTTCATTTCCTCATAATCTTCCCATATCACTTCTGCCTTAGTGCCTTCCAAGTGCCTTAGGGTTTAGTTTCAATTCATTTAACAATCTTCTTCAAAGTCTGAGTGAGACATTCTTGTACATTTTTGAACCCTGAATACGTATTTGACTCTGTAAAAGGTAATTTGTAATACAGTTTTGCACATTATTACTAAAGCAGTAAGACTATAGGGCTTGATTTTGGGATTTTTGGCCATTTGGAGTAAATTCTTATTTTTTGCCCCCATTAATACTGAAAGAGTTTTCATTAGTACATTTCCTTAATCAGCTTAGAAACAGGTTGTACATCAAATCAAGCGCAACACAAATGAATAGCCATAAACAATTACTATCATAAGAGCAATTTGCTTCCAAGTTAAAGGTTTGAAAGACTGATGAAAACAGGTGAATAGGATGAAGATAGTATTTACAGCTTACTTAAAGAAGACAGGTGGAATGATTGTTTTTAATTGTTGTTGGTAATAGTACAGAGTCTAACTTTGGGAACAATCACATGCTTCATTGGAACACCTCTAGTTTTTGTGCTTTCACTTTGTAGTTACCCACCACAAGCTCCACTGCAATAAATGTACCCACCTGGAATAATACATGGAATGGCAGTAAAAGATACAGGAAGGAAACCACAGCAAGTTTCTAAGGAGAACTAGGTTTTCTTTATCAGGCTGCTGATGGCATGAGAGGGAGCTGTAAAGAAGGGGACAGCAGGAAAGCACACAATTCTGTCAAGGGAAGAACAGTTCACCAAGTGTGATAGTAATCACATTTGCAAGTGCCAACTCTGACCTTAAAGCAGAAAGCCTTTAAACATTTTTACTTTTTTTTTTTTTTTTTACACTCCCATCAGCAACTCAGCAACTTCCTGTGTTTTACTCTATAGCCCTTTAGTTATTTATTACAAGGATCCAGCCCTTGAAAGGTCCTTACTATTTAGTGCACAGAACCAACAAAGGAGACAGTATCACCTTGTGACAAGGAAATTCTTATCCAGTTCCATTTCAAAGCTTCCTCCTGTCTTTAATTAATAGCTACTTTTGATACATATGAGTTCAATGCATCTTTTGGAAACAGCCAATTCACAGCTCATATTATTCCCCATACTTACATGCCCATAGCAACCTACTTCTCTTGAAACCACAGTACTAAACATCTAAAAGTTCTGCACTATGAAAATACAGAGAGACTAATAGAAAACTAATCATCTGAAACTTTTTACTAAATAACACGAAGGCAAACCAAAGATTTACTAAATATGTTCTTTCCTACCCAAGACAGCCTAGGCATATTTTGGCCTACCTCCAAAAAACAGTTATCTAAGAACAAGTGAAAAGCCTTTGAGAATTCACTCCTATGGTTTAGAAAATCTGATTTCATACTGACTTCCTATTTGCATTTAAAAAAATGCTGTTAGACAAAGTTTTAATTGGTCAATAACATTTTCTTCTTAAGTGGCAAGTCCTGTAGAACGAAAAACAATGCTCTTTTCAGCCTGCCTTCTTGTTACTTCTAACAGGTAATACCAGTCATGGAATTAAAAAATAAAAAGGGCAAAGTAATGGTTCAAGGCAAACTGTCAAGAAGGTACTATTTCTGTAAAGAATGGAAAAAAAGAAACCCCCAAACAAACTAACCCTCCTGGAGAATGCCCAGCTATTACTTCAACAGTAATGATGGGGAATCCTCAACATTGGTATCCAGGGAGACCATCATTTTAAAATGAGTGCAGCATTAGAGAGAATGGAACAGTCTAGGCTCTTATCACATGGCAGACTATACAAGATACTGAAGGGACCCTCACATGTTATTAGTATGACAACAGATAAAAAGCATTACTCAGAGCATTTATAATGGGTTTTTTTTCACAGGAAAGTAACACATCAAAGCAATTTCCAAGGGTAATTTGGGACAGAGGAAAGGAGTAAGCATGAACAAGAGAAGAAAAGGATCATTAAAAGTGCAAGAGTTCACAGAGGCAAACCCTTAACAGTACAATAAGTGTTTCATGTCAAAAAATATATCACTGTGGCACCAATCTATTGCAGATTTTAACCAGCCTTTGTAAAACAGCACTGCAATACAAGTCTGATGTTGTACCTAAGGACTTTTTAATGCACTTCAGTAAATTATTGCTGTCACTTCTGTTGTCCCAAATGCCTGGTGCAGAATGCCAATTTACACACTGAGACAAGAGATTTCTATTTTTTTTAATTTTAATTTGTGCAAAGTATGAGGTAGGTGGCAACCCACAAAAGGCTGGCTCCCAGATCATCAAAACTTTACACCATTTATACGTTTCAGCAAATGAAGAAACCACAGTTCATTGGCTACAAATTACACAGTTCTCTTTAACTGGGATTACACCTTATGCCGGTTAAATGATTCTCATGCTAAGTAGTCCACATGCTCAGACTTTCTCCTGAGTCAGTAGGTTTCTTTAGTTGGTGGTCCCTGTCTCCCTCTGCCAGAATTACTTTTTACCCAGTTGGAGCTGGTCTCAGCACAGTTGCTGTGTTTGCTTTATTAATTTCTTCCTTATCTTAGGAGTTGCGCCAGAAGTCCTTGTGGCACATAAATTTTGCTTTGTTTTTGTCCACTATCAGCAGAACATTCTTCTCTCCAAGTTCTGTCAACCTCCCCCTGGGTCTGAGATCACAGAAAAATGTCAAAGCCTAAATCTTAACAAAAAAATTCTACTTACAAGTAATTTATCTGATACCTGGACATCACTTCTTTATCTCCCACTCAAGTACAAAACAATTAGGAGACCAAGTGCAGTAAGCAAAAGCAGTCTCACATTTTCTGGGACCGGGTAAGTCAATTTCACTCTGAAATTCCACCCCATGAAAATAGCCAGGATTCACACATGGCCACCTGAAAAGCCAGATGATTATCTCTGTTTAAGTCCGCCTTGGCAGGTGACAACACCTGCATCAAACGGGAGGAGTGCATCGTGCATCAGTGAGATGTCTTTGCTTGAACTTTCAGTTCCACAGCTTGCAAACAAAACAGAAGTAGGTTTTGGTTCAAAGCGTGACAGGATTGCAGATTTTTAATCTGCTATCATTTAAGGCCTTATCAGTTATTAATATTGGTTCTCTAACCCTTTTATAATTTAATATTAGCTCATTTAGAGAACTTGAACTCTGTGTATGCAGCCACATGTAGGCACATGGGAGATGGCTTAAAAGACATATCACATTTTCAAAGATACTGATGCCTTAAGTTTTAGGTTTTGTATTTTTCATATTCTGTGCTGCCTAGGTGTGTAGTTTTGAGCTTCATATTAAGTGTTAGTGAGCTCTCTTCACATAGTAGGCAGACAAAACAATTCCTTTTCTGACTTAATACCAAGGACAATCATTACAGGTTTCAGGCCCAAAACCATGAACAACTGAAGGTGGACTGAAGAGATCAAACAAGAAGAATGGGACTTCACAACCTGAAGCTATGACTGGACAATTAACCCCAACATGCAGATGGACCAAAACTTCTAAAAATGTGAAACCTTGTGACCAGTCATCCATTTTGTGACCACTTTGGGTCTATCTTGGGAGTAGCCCTGGCCAGGCTCTTTTAACTGCCCAAGGTATATCCTTTAAGGCTTTTTAATGAACACCTACTTTATTCTTAACTCTGTCTAGCCTCTGTTCTAGGTCAGCCTTCTTAAGGCACCAATGCAAGCTGTGGTGACTCTAGAGTAGAAGTGCAATTTAGAACCTCTGGAGAAGGTACTCACAGAAGCTATAGGCAGAGCCCTCTGAGTTTGTTCAGTCCTGTTTTTCAAGTGTAGTGATTCCCAAGAAGCATAACATTCTCTTGTTACTGCCCAGTGTACTGTACTTCCAGAACTCATTTAAATGACCACCCTGCAGATTAACACAGGTGACATCTGTTGGCTTCAACTCCTACCACTGTTACTGTTTGCTCATTTGAAGAGCACTCACACAAGAACCACACATACACAAGTCTAAATTAGGCCTTGAATTGAAGTGGTATCAGTTTTTCCTGACTAGACACTTGAGAACAGTATATTAAACACTTGCTTTATTTTACATGGAGTCCATCTTCAGACAGAAAACAGTGCAGAAATGCCAACCAAGTTCGGCAGAAAAAGCAGGATGTAACTGGGGCATACGGCAGAGCCAGAAATTTTAGAACTTGTGAGAGGTGGCAAATGCTAACTGGGCCTGTTTAGATTTTGTGCTAAAGCATGGGGAACAGCACCAGTAGACCCACAAGGCAAGTCTCAAAGAATGCTCTAGTCAGAAACCTGCATCCATGTAAAAATCCTTGCCATAGCAGTACATGTGGTTTCAGACCAGACCATGCGGAGAAGAAGAAAACTGGTAAAATGCTTGGCTTTTTCCTATTCTTCATCAATAGCCAGAGATTAACTAGCACATTAATATGTAACACACAGTACAAAGTGATGTCTAGACAGGAGGGTCAGGCTTCATCTTTTTCTAGCAGTGTACAGCAATAAATATTTTTTTTCCCCCCAGTCTCGACATTTCTTAAGTCACTTAAGGGAAAGGAGAATCCAGACATACCTATAGCAACAAAGAAATCTGGTCCAAGTACCATAATTTAAGCATGTCATAATGCATATAAGAGTGTCCTAATTCTGCAGCACTTAAACAAGTGCAAAGAAAACGATGAACTGAAATACAGCTCCTGAGAAGCACACACACAGAGCTTCTATGCCTCCACAGCACAGAAAACCCCTTTCAGCCATTTCTACACACAAGAAACCTGCTAAATACTGTGAGTGCATGCACATGTCCATACAAAGCCACACGCATAACCTACAATTAGTAACTGCAGCAATCATAAAGTATTTAATTTCTATGGCTAAGGCTCTCAAGCTATATCCAGCAAGCATGAAAACCACCAACCAGAAAGCTAATAAGCTTTTACCTCTGAAGACTTCAGACAGCCTGCCTATACTAAGGAGAACAACTACAAACAGAAAAAAAGTTTCTAGGAGTACCTGGTAAAAAAAAAGTAAAAACAAGAATTAATATATTAGAGTTGCAGTCAGTATGAAATAACATTTTTCAGGTCAACAGCATATTTTGTTTCTTTGCTGGAAGGAACACTCATTTTTCAAAAGAGAATGAAATCTAGAAAAGGGACAAAAATCAGAAACTCTTCAGATTTTTTTATACACACAGTTGCTCCCACTAAGACATTACACATGCACAGAGTTATACCTCATTATAAGCAATAACACCAGTATCTTCACAGGGTTGTTTATCATAAAAGAAATACTGTAATTCACAAAATATCTTCTTTTGTGACTGTTTTCAAATTTCAGCTTGATCCAGATAATGCCTATTAATTAAAAGGAACTACTGCTCTATGCTTCTCCCTTTCCCAAACTGAAATACACTGCAAATGATCCTTAATATTGAGTTGAATTTGAGTATTTGCTTTACTCTTTAAAATAAGTACTTGACCACAGAGAGTTTTTGCTGCCTACACTGATAAAAATGTTTACCTCCACAGAGTATGAAAAAAATGTAACTACAAACAAAATCTTAAAAATCCTCATTGACTTTAATTTTGTGACAGATAGATGCTAACTAATTTTTTGGTTGGAGCTCAAGGTTGTTGTTTGGCAAGTCTGTGATGGATGAACCCATTCTGAGTCAAGAATTCAGATTCAGATGGGATTCAGACATCATCAACAAGAAGGTTTGAGTGAAGTCAGTCCTGCTGTGCAGAATTCTGCTAGGCCATATCTTCACAGGAATGAAGGAATCTAGGCCATGTCTTACCACAAGCTAACAGAAGCAGTCTGAGCTCACTGTGATGGGGTCACTCCCTCAGCCTTATCTTCTCCAAGCTGAACAAACCAAATCATCCTAACTACTCTTCGGAATTCTTGCCCTCAGGACCTACCACCATCTTGGGCACCTTCACTCTCTAACAGCTTTATGTCCTTAAACTGTGGCACCCAGAACTGCCCCCAGCACTGGAGGTGAGGCTGCCCCAGCTCAGAGCACAGCAGGACAATCCCCTCCCTTGCCCAGCTGTGTGTCTGATGCCCCCAGCACACAGCTGGCCCTCCTGGCTGCCAGGGCACTGCTGGCTCACGTTCATGTTCAACTTAAAGCCATAAAACCAAGACCCAGATCTCTTTCCAGCTCTCTTTCTGGATGGCTGCTTTTCAGACTCTTGCTCTCCAGCCTGTATATTCAAGAAGTATTACTTTGGATCAGATGCAGAATCTGGCATTTGCTCATTTTACGTTTCATGTGGCTGGTGATTGCCCAGGTTCCTCATCTATCCTGATCTCTCTGCAGGGCCTCTTCACCCTCAAGGGAGTCCACAGCTCCTTTTAATATAATTGATAAAGTTACTTCATATAACACTCAATACCTGCATTCAGACCATTTTTTAAAACACTTTAAAACACTCAAGTGCACTGTTCCTTAGATGGAGCCCTGTGGAACCTCACCAGTGACAGGTCACACCAGTCTGATGTCACTCCATCCACTGTAACCCTTTGTGCCTGACCCACGAGCCCATGAGCCCCATGCTCACCCATCACATGAAGAGTTTATCCAGCTGAGTGCTGGACATTTTCTCCAGATGGGTCCTGAGAGATACAGCATCAAAAGCTTCACAGAAATCCAAAAAGATTACATCAACTGGGTTCTCTCGGTCAACTGGGTAGGTTACCTTGTAAAAGAAAATTAAGTTTGGCAAACAGATCCCCCTCATGAACTCATGCTGGTTGTGACCAATGACTGCCTTGTCCTTAAGATGTTTTTCAGTAACTCCCACACCACGTACTGAAGTGAGAGTGACAGCCCTGTAGTTACCAGTCCTTCTCACCTTTCTTGAAAATTGGGTTAAATCACTTCTTACTTTGCATTCAATTACTACTTAATTGATTACCATTTAATTTCCGTTCAACCATTGATTAACAGTAATTTGGTCTCCATGTAATCACTAATAAAAGCCTTTTAGTTAACATTATAATCGTGACTTCTCTTAGTTCACCTACCACATGGCATTTTATACACCAGACAATATGAACAACTCTACCAAATGAAGTTCAATCATAAGTTATTAAAATTTTAAAATAGGAAACCAGGCAGACATGTCCAGTTTTAAGCCCAAAAGACACTATGCCATCTTTCCTACATATGTAGAAAAATAACCAAGTACATATAGTCAACTTAAAATAAAAACACATGGTGCACAAATTTTCAACACTTCAATGCAATTTCATTGAAGATACCAGAATTATTGACCTAGTTAAGAAACAAAGGGCTGTACAAAAAAGGGAGTTTCAAAATGTTCCATAAACATTCTAACAAAGTATGTATTCTCAGCAGAACAGTTACTGCTGTTCCGCAATCTGAACCCAAAGGAGACTAGATGATCTCCTCAGAAATGGGCTGCCTATCTTGCCAAGGAACACTGACTTGTGTTCCCTGTGTACCCACAGAAAGGCCACCACTGTTAAAAGTGTCCATTTGGGAAACATTCTGTGGATAGTATCTCAGTGCCAGAATAAAACTCACCTGGAGTTCTACGGCCAGTGTTAAACCACTGCAATCCTCAAACAGTTTGACTTTCACAGGAAGCACCCACATATACAGTAGTGTATGGCTTACCTACACTGACAGGTATCCAGGGAAAGGAAAACTTAGAATTAATGTGTGAAAGCTACAAGTCATTTTTCCTACAAGCCTTAAATTACCTTGCTCATATCTTAAACAGATTCATTTCAGCTCCTGAAACTGAAAGCTGCTGACAAAGCCATAAGCAACTTACAGTACTTGTTCACTAAATATGGAAGAAATCTTACATATCTCAGTTCTTAGCTTCTCACCATAAGGAAGTAAATAGGTAAGGTGAGAAGTCAAACAACCACGGGATGACACTATTTGAACTTTGCAGTAAGCTCCTAGCAATATTAACAGCTTCCAAATTGTACTGTCATACAGACATTTCTGTAGAAAGAAAATACAAGCAACACACTCTTAAAAAACAGGCATATTCTCAAATAGGATATCATTTGATAGATGTAAATTCAGTCTGCCAACAATGCACTAATAAATTGCAGGTTATTCCATGCCACAAACTGTCCTATCTTATCCAAGAGCCTACTAAACAAATGTGTTTAAATATGCTTCATAGCATAAAAAAAAAAATGCTCTTCTACATTCTGAATTTTGGGATTTGTTTCATAAAAACAAAAAATCAACCAAGCTTCAATTTCTTGAGCTGTCAAAACCCCATGCTGTGAAATAAATTGTGAAAAATATAATTTATCAACTGGAGAACCCTCTGTTCTCTGTGATGCCAAGTATTTGCTGTATATTACATTAATAAGCATGAGAGGACTGAGACATTATACCTGGACAATTTCTGCTTTGTTCCTCAGAACACAGCCAAAGAAACTTTCCAGGATGCATCTGGATTCGGCACATGGTCTCTTGCCTGCCCTCAACAACTTTTTTGGTAGTGTCTGTTTCACCATTAGCTTCAAAGTTTTCTGTGAAACAGAAGCATTTGGTTTGCTTAAGATCTGGGCTGCATGACAGCAGGGGACAATAATGAGATCAACAGGTACACAGGAGAAGATTTAGTGGCCAAGGATGCAGCCACTGGGCACCCAGCTGGCTACAGACTTCACCTTGGGAAGTGAGCCCTGGAGCAGGGATCTCACACAACTTTCCAACCCCTGTGAGGGTAAGCAACAGCCTCATGGATGTTATGTACCTCTGCAAGCACCCTCAGTGCAGGTAGCTGACATTTTTAAATCTTAAGGGGAAAATAGATGGATATGTAGATTACTAAGGTTTTATTTTTCTCCCCATAAACACTATCTGATTCACCTGAATTACATTTATTCATTCATTCTGACTGCAGAAGTACTTCAGCCTGCTGGCTTATATGTACTCACGCATCTGCTGTTAGTTCTCTTTCTTAAAAATTATTTTTGTTTGCTCTGAAGTGTATTTTGCACCAGAAACACCCTATTATTTTTCCCAATGCATTCCAGCCTCAGCTCACATCACACAATTATATTCACTGAAGACAGAACATGATATTCGCAAAGCTGAGTCATGCCAACTACTAAACCTTTTAAAGAGGGTTTAAATAACACGAGTTTTTTTTTTAATCAATCAATTCAGGGACTGTGAAAGTAAACCTTATTTTTGGTAGAAGATGCTTTCTGTATGCTAAAGCTCAACTCACAACGAAGTTACCTGCTTCTCGTTTCCGTTGAGTTAGAGAAACTCTATATCATGCCCGTGTTCAGAAACAGAAGTTGTAATTGCAGAGTGAAACACAGTGCTTGTGCTGCCTGGAGTCTTGATTATACCCCAATTTCATTAAACAAAAATTACCAAGGTGCCCAGCTCTCCTAATCATGTTCATTTTTCTTGGATTGATCAGAGAGTTCTATTCTGAATTAGTAAGTAACTAACACAATTAGTAAGTAACTAACACAAGATGTTCCCAAAAAATCTTAACCACACAAAAAAGCCCACAAAGAACCACATCACAATCCTCCATGCCCCCAAATATAAGGGTATTTAATGATTTAGTACAAGGCCAGACAGCATTTGCTGCTTAATTCTTTTTAGCTTTCAGTTAGTCATGTTCCTACACTACTTCTGCCTTTTCATGTCTGAACATTTACAGGTTAGAGACCAATTTATTAACCAAGAAATCAGAAAATATATTCTGGAAAGGGGGGGAAAAAAGAAGGCAATGCAAACACACTGGATATGAGACTAGATCTACCCGTGCTTACATACACTATGCCTATAGAAGAGGAAGGTGTATAGTTGTCTTAGATGTGATTTCATACATAATCATTGCACCACACTTCATCCACATCCCATGACGGCACCTCTGGAGATGCCAAGTGTGGCTGTATGTGAGGGAGCTGACTTGCACATGCAGAGCAGTGATAGGGGAAAAACCAGAAAGCTACCACAAAAAAAACCAAACCATTTCCTGAAGTTTTTTTTCTAAATTGACAACAGTCTCAGTAGGCAAGTACTGGAAATTTCAGCAGGTTATTTAGTGGGGGAAGAAATGAAAAGGTTCTTGATGTATGTTAAAAAGCTACCTTACCAAAAAGAATTGATTCAGTAATGATTCAAAGTCTTGGCCAATACTTTGATAAATAATACCAAGCACGTAAGCAGCCTGTAGTTTTTCCGTGAACTTCATACATTCCCAGCATTCTAATACAGGCATGATTCATCATCTTAGATCCAGTGACTTCTTTGATATAATTTGTGACACCAATTTTGAGATAGGATTGTCACTGCCAAGGCTGGTAGTTACCATAAAAAACCATCATGCATATATATAAGGATCTTTGAGTATAAGCAATTGTCATTAATTCTATTTCTAGTATTTGACAGGAATTAGGTGCTAAAACCAAACAAAAAAATAAACAGGAGGCTCATGGAAGGTATAAGCTTTAAAGAAGTCTCCTGACTCTTCCTCTTTACGTATGTGGGAAACTAAGGCATGCAACAATTGCATTGTAAGACAGAAAGGACATTCATAGTCAACTTGCTCTAAGCACACACATTTCCACCATTTTAAGGATTTCAGTGTGCATCTCCTCACAGAGGTGGGGCACAGAAACTGCTTACAGGTGCTAACGACAAAAGACCCTTTCAAAAAGAAAAAAATATTTTTTGCATTTTTTAAATTCTGTATGCTAATTTTTAACGATTTTATGAACAGACATAACAAAAGTAAAATATGTTACTTTCTCTTAGAAAGCAACTATTATTTGCCTCATCAAAAGTTCTTCATTGAGTAGTATGCCTTGAAAAAACTGAATATGTGCTACTGATTACTTTGACCTGTGATGGTTTTAAAAAGAACTCTACACATCTTCCTTGGTATTTGCTGTCATTGCATTCTAGCAATACAATTACAAAGACATATTCATAAAATTTCACTACAAAATCACATTATTTTTGAAGGGAATCTTTTCACCTATACAGTTTTACTGCTCAGAACACAGGTAACAAGTGGTCCTCTGCATGTCTGGCAGTAACACATGTTGCTCCTCAGTTAACATAATTTTAAGGGAAGACTACGTTGAATCCTTCTTTAGGTGGAAAGACTGACTGAAGTAAGGAAATATAATATATGCAGTTGCTGCAGTCTCCATGGAAACTACTTCTCTACTAGAGAGGCGAAACTACAGCATCCACATGGCGAGTTAAGAGTATATACTTATCAAGTTTTAGGTACTCTTAGTGTCATTCCCCTTATGTCAATCTCATGTATTTGTAAAGTCTCTGCAGTATCCTCAGCAGCTCTTTGACAAAACTCGTTGTACAATCACCTAACAAACCCCTAATGGATACAGCGAGTCTGTTCTTTAGGTAGCACTAATAAAACAGGTACACAGTTGTTAGAGTTATCAACGCTTACTTTCCAGGTACACATCAAACAAAACAAAACAAAAACAAACAAAAACAACAACAAAAAAGTGAAAGTAGATTTGTTGTCTTCACTACAGAGAGGCAGCAATACAGGACTGTAACTGTGCCAGGTAACACTTATCTCTCACTGTTTACTAATACAAGGGTTTGCACAAGTCACTAGAATTTTGTACTCTATTTTGAAAGGATTCTCATATGACAAGATTTTAAAATGCCTCATTTTTTTCTCAAGATACAGACATTGTACTTACAGCTTGAGATTCTGAGTAAGAGTCAAAAGCCTTGTGAGACAATTTGCACAAGAAAAATAAGCTGAAGAAACAAAACACAGTTTGTAAAACAACCTTAGATACTACTGCTGACCTACTGACTAATAACATCCTGTTTTCTGATGGATATATTTGCTAGAACTGCATTTCTTTGCATAATTCTCTTTCCTAAGCATTATTAAGTTGAAAGTATATTTTTAAAACAACAAATAAATATATAGTTAAGTCATTGGCTAATTGGTGGCAACTAACATGATTGTACTGGTTTGTACGTACCAGAATGTTCAGTTTTCTTTTGTTTGTTTGGGGTTTTTGTTTTATTTTATTAACTAAGAAGCAGAAAAAACCTCCCTGGAGTTTGAAACTTCACTGTGTAGATAAATGCCAGATAATATAAACATAGCCTGCTTTCCAATTTTTAGTTACAAGAAGAAACAAATGGACAGGTGTGTCCTGTTCCCCTCTGTAAAGGCCTCCACACCACCATTAATCAATACTCTACACAAAGAGATATTAAAGTAATAATTGAAGATCTTGAATCTCTAGTCCATTCATTTAATTCATTTTTTTTAATGCCATTTGAAGAAAACAAATGATGCAGTATCCATTAGTGCCTTTAGAAAGTTATTCTGATGATTAAACCATCTAAGTCTGAAAAATATGCCCCTTCATTTCCTTATCGTTCACAAGCACTTTCTCATCTAACCTCCTCCCCTTAACTTTTTCCCCCTCTTTCTCAAAGAACATTTTCTCTGCCTCCTCACTTTAAAAAGGCAAGATACAGGAAGAATTACAAATAAGCATCTGGAAAGTGTGCCTGTCAGAGAACTAGTGCATCACTAGCCTTTTACTATCATTTTCATTACGTATGACATTCCAAGTAAAGACATACAACACACTGCTTTATTTTAAAACAATTTAACCAAGGCTTTGTAGTAATTTTCCCTATTTCACAATTTAACTTGACGTTTTTGTTGTGGATGCATTTCATATGTTTTGAGTTTTCAAAAAAATTATTAAATATTCTGTTGTTACTGTCTACATATCTAGCTTCCATAGGATCATCAAACTGGTACAGCTCAAATCTCAAAGAAATAAAGATGCTAGAGTTACTTTGGGAAAAGTGACCCCCAAACTACCAGGCATATTCCTCAAGATACTTGCACTAGTTCATACTAGTTATGCTAGTTAAGCATAACATACATGCTGTTAAGGTTGAAACTACTGTTGGAATTGTGTGTAACTTTTATCTTTCTGCTGGTATTTCAAACAAACAAAACAATTGCCCTCAAGGTGTGTCAAGCTACATAATTCTCAGTCTCTAGCGCTTTCCCTTTTGTGCTGTCTCTGCTCTTCTACTGCACTGTGAAGTAAGCATGTTAAATCCTGGGGACAGTCGGGGCAGGAGCAAAAAGTTGGAAAACAAAATAGAAAGAACAAGACAAGCAGCCCTTTCATGCTGTGTTCACCTCTTTATGCAGTGATGGTGAAAAAGAGCCACTGAAAGAGAACTAGGTTCTTCTTGCTATGGAGTCCTTTTATACTTACATTCCAACAGCTTTTGTTAATAGAGGAACCTGTGCCTTTTGCTTCTGCTCCTGTTGTCCAGGCCTCCACACTAGCCCAAAAAAGCCTTCAGACACTTATCTTACCTACTTCTTGCTTTCTCTTCTTTCTCAAGAATATCAGTATGTCTCTCCTCCACTGAACACAGGTGGCAAGGAAAAATCATCCACTAAGTATTAAATTCTGTACTGGTCAAAATAGTATCTACTTACAGCAGGTGTTATCAGCATGAAATAAAACCTTTTTGCTGTGGCAGTAAGTGATGGCACATCATTGAGGTTACATTCTTTTCCCCATTGTGGGCACTTCAATTTGGCCATCACATTACCTGGGAATATTTGCTTATTCACACTGAATGAACACTTTGAAGTACAAAGACCCACCTCTGGAAAATTTGTATGGTAGGAAGGGAAGAAATGAGATTATTTATAAGAAAACATGTTTAAAAACAGTATCAGCACTTGTGATACAGACCAGAGGCATAGTGTCTCCAAGCAATCTCTCTTGCTTGGAGACACTATTATTTTATTTAGTTACCTGCTGGCAAACGGGTAAGAAAGGTAAAGGAAATACACACACACACCATACCACCTCCTAGTTCCCAACCTTCTGACCTAAGAAGAAAGCGAAGCATAAAAAGTAAACAACATTTTGACCATTGTATTTCTTGTGCCAAAACAATCACAAGGCATGGAGTACTTCTGCTGACAACTTGAAAAGTCCTGAATAACAAATGTGAAGTATAATACTAATGCTGCCTCACTATGAAAAGAATGCTGCTTCCACACAGAGTAAGAATCTTAGTAAATGTAAGCATGAAGACTCAAATGTTTCTCACGTCCTTCAAAACCATTTACCCACCTGAAACAGGGAAATACAAGTTCCTTTACTCAAGATCAACTACAGATTTTTCAGACGGCTAACACAACAGGCAGTTTTTTGTAACATACATGACAAAGTCAATAGGAAAATGGCAGTGACAACTATTACAGCACTTTGCATCAGAAAGGACTACCTTCAAGACCCAAACTAGCCACAGACAGTAAAGTAACTACAAGGCTTAGCCCCGATGGACTTCAGATCAGATGCTTTCAAGTTTAAGCCTGGGAAAAAGCACTTGTCCAGAACCTTCTACACTACTCTCACCAGATGGTGTCCTATTCAACTCTTCTGACAGGTAAACTTAGTTTATAAAATAAATATATTTTATATTTTTTATATTTATATTTTATATAATTTATATTATAAAAAATATATAGTTTTAAGTTTATAAAAACTTAGCTATTTCTCTTGGTGACTACTTCCTTAGACCACAAGGTAAATATATATTCCGAAGCATCATCCTGGGTCCAGCTGTTATTATGAAGAAACAAGACAAACCATAAGAATTTCCTAATATACAAATCCACTACTTTTACTGGTGCTCCCATGGTCAGCAATGCTTCCCTTTCAAAACACAGACATAGGGTCATTTAACACAGCAGAACTTGTCCCATGCCCTCATTGCAGCAATGTAGAGACAGAAACCATTGACTAGTACAACAGCTTCATTTTCTCTCAAGAACTACTGTGGCAAATGACCACAAAACAGGCATTACACAAGTTCTGAAAAGACAAAAATAGCCCAAACTAGCACAGTGCCTTTTACAGAAGAGGTACAATGAGAGATTTTTTTGACTTTGAGAGAAGATGCACTATTTTCTTTACTTGTATGGAGATTCTTTCCCCTGCCTCCAGTTACCTTGAGCTCCTCCTAAGAAGCTTTTCAGACACTTTCACAAAAGACATTGTAGTATCTTTGGAATATACAGCTGGTGATTACAACTGGTAAATATCTTCACACTGACATTCACAAACTGCAGTTTGCTTTAGTGCTCTGTCTGCACACTACGGAACTGCCGTGAAACTCCATTATCATGACAAATTAAGCTGTAAAATTCAGTAGAAGCCTTTCCATCACAGGAAAAAAAAGAAAGGTGTTTCCTGTCTTCACACTTGTCTCAATTGTCTGGTTTTGGTTGTTTGAGTTATTTACTAACATAATAGTATTTCATTTGTATAAACCTTCACAGGGAAAGACCTTTTGCTGAGTCATTAGAGTTTTGCTAGAGGATACAATTGAATCTGCACGTGTAATTGACTAATACACTCAAACATACTCAAATCAAAGAAGCGACTACTTTGACTAAATTGTCAAACAGCTGCATGGAGACAATTCAATTTACTATGAAAAGTTTCTCTGTTTTGAACAAGGCCCTATCTCCCCCAATGTCACACAACTGGTCGTTTGCCCTCCACTGTGTGTTGGGGGGGGTGGAGTGGGAGACATTTTCCTTGTATCTGCTGATAAAGATTCGCTCTGTGTATTTGGAAACAAAAAACCAAAAACCACACACCAATTCCTTTACCTGGGATAACAGCTTTTATCTGAAAGTTAAGCTGTAAGAAGTAAGCACTCAGATAAAAGTTGCAGTTGCTTTTGAACATATTCTTCCTTTTCAAATAAAGGAAAAGGACTGTTAAAGATGGTGTCAAACTTTAAATCTGTAGCTTTGATTTCACTAGCAACTACTGAAAAGAGCACAATATATAATTACTAAATTAAGTATTTAAGTACGGTCTCAAATCCTCTCCCAACCCAAGACGTTTACCTCATTTTTCCCTCAGAAAAAAATATACAGAGAATGCTACAATTTGAGTATCAACGTGTCTCCAAATATTTTAACTTGACCTTTCCCTCTGCACTTCACATCAAGTCAACAAATATACCTAGTAAAAGGAACATGTTCTCCTTAGCTTTCACCTTCAGCACTCAGGTTAAGAAGTAAAAAAAAAAAAAAGGGAAGGCAATAAATTAGGAACTCCTTCATTCTTCCACCAAGCTTCATTAAATTCTGCTTGAACAGTTTAACGTGATGACAGCTCTTCAGCCAGCTCCTGCGCAGGACAATAGTGCCTGTGTGGCACAGTCAGTGGAAGTGATCATGGCCCTGGACTTGCAATCGCCTCAGGTCAGCATTTTGGCCTGATCAGAAAATATCCAGGAATCACGACATCTGCAGCTCCATTTGCTCTGGGCTGTGACTTACAATCAGCTTGTGCTACCAATATTGCAGACTGCATCTAGGAGGTATGACAGTGTAAGGGAGAAAATCCAAAGATTTGTACACAACTTGTTATTTAAAAAAATGTCTACTGCACTTGTCAAAAGACTGAAAAACAACTAAAATAAGCAAAATTTTCTCATTACAGTAACGAGATAAGCATCATGCAGTCAGTAAGAGCATCTTCACTGGCAAGGTGCACTTGCTTCCTAAGCAGATTTTCCCCCTTTTCTCTGGAGAAATAAGGAGTGACGGCTCATGTGCGTGATTCAGCTCGCAGACCAGATATGGTTGTGGTCCTTTCACACAGAATAATCACTCACTGCTCCAAAGCCCTCTTTGTCTGCCATTCAGGCACAGATCATTTGGTTTAAGGTATTCATTATTCAGTTTCTCCCTCAAACAAACGCCCCCTCTCTCCCAGACATGCAGCCCCAAACAGTGGCTTGTGAATCCCTATCCACAACTAGGTAATTAATGAAGCCTACTGTATTCTCATCAGTAGAGTTACCCTCAACTCATTCATGGAACTTCCCATGAAAATAGATCAGATTGCTGCACCTTAAAAATGAAATATTTAACATCAGTTTCTCTAGAAAATATATCACAGTAAGTATAACCACTTTAGAAGCACCAATGCAAATATCCCTCTGAAATGGTATGCTTTTAAAAATAAATTCCTTTCTTAAACCAATGCATCTCTAAGGATTTTGTGCACCTACATTACAAAAATCAGCTCAAATCAGGATTTCTTTCCTGCCCTTTAACTGGGGATAATGGATTGTCTGCACCGTACCAAACAACACTGAATTCTCCAGAAAATGCCCTATATCAAGACTTTTAAAAGCAACAAAGACACTGGCAAGTCTTTTGCCATTGATTTATCTATATACTAAAAACCACATGGACATATTTCAGTCTAAGGGTCAAAATTAAAACAAAAAATATATATATCCATAGGAGGAATAACAGGCACACAGGTTCATCTAAATACTAGGCTACCCATTCAATTTGCTCATCCTTAACCCTCCAGCCATCCTGTGCTGGGAAGCTGCCCTCATTCTTTTCTCCAGGCCCTTGTTGCTAGGGCTGCAGCTGCACAGCTCATTGCTGCTGAAGCACATGTCTCTAGAGGAGGACACAAAGGGTTTCATTATCTGCTCCTCCCAGCCGCCAGATAAGAGCACTCCCCCCTCTCCCCCCAGCAGAAGGCAGGCAGGCAGGCCTTCGGCAGACCCAGACGTGACCACTGACATGAAGAGCTGCAGAAGGCACAGTGCCCTGGCTCAGCTACCTGTCACCACCAGCTCGCTCCCTTCCAGGGACACACTGCAGAAGCTGCTCATTTATGATCCACTCGTGACTCGTGACTTCATGGGGAGCTCACACCGCAGCTCAACTTAGGAACTACTGAGATGAGACCTGAATTTTTAAAGCTAGTGAGAACAGTCTCCTAATAAAGCCAGTCTTCCAGAAAGAGCTCTGTTTAATAGATGTGGCCTTCTCTGGGGAATACAGATTGAAGACAGAAAACAGAAAAGGACTCAGTGACCAAATCAGCATACTGTGCTGTGGTCTAAAGCACTGTTCATTCACACTGAACAACCTTCCCATGGTTTAATTTAAATCTTTATTGGCATTAAAAGCTAGATTAATTCTGTACACTTGTGGAGGAGAGGGCTATAGGCAGTGTTTGCATTCAGAAAATGTAACTAAAAAAAAAAATTAGAAATATTTAAAAATTTATTATTTCTTGGACGGGCTTTGGTATCTTCTTGCTCGTAAATGCCAGAATATTGTCAGCAATTTCCCAAAAAGAAGTTGTTTAGCATTTCTGGTGTCAGAAGAGAGAAAACAATTAAATAAATTGCTTTCATTTTGGATTTCTCTTTCTCAGGGGAAAAATTCCCTGCTGAAGAGCAGAAAATTATTAGAGAAGAGAAAGACATGAACTCTTCATGAGAACCCTGAGTATCAACACACAATAATTCATAACATATGTTTTTGTGGCTATATACAAGTAAGTAGCTTATAATGGAAACAGAATACTTATTTCATGTACATCTTACACATATACTTTAATGAAGTTATTATCAGTTCTACATTAACAGCAGATGCAGAGATTAAATAGAGTACAAAAGCATTCCCACACAGGATCTCAGACTATCACACAGCAAAAGGTGGAAAGGAAATCACAGTTTATCTAGGCCTTTACTAAAGGCCAGACTAGTTTTTCACTTAATGCCATTAAATCAGCGGTCCTGTACCTGAAGGTCTCTCTCTGCAACAGTGGACAGTCAAGGAACCATCTAGGATCTGTGCCAGCTCAGAGGAAACCAAGTCTCCACAGAAGGCAATATGAATTCCATTGTTTTCTGCTTGTAAGATTACCAGAGCATGCTGGCAAGGCTGTGCTCTTACTGCACTCCTGAACAGTCAGAGAACTGATGACTTCCAAATACAGTCTGAAACCAAAAGGCTGGTACCTTTCCCATAATCTGACAATTGTTACCTAGGACTGGAAGGGCCATAGGCAGAAGCTCGCTGCTCTAACTCTGTGTTAACAAAGGACAGCCCAGTCTAGTTCATGGCAACTTTCTGAGAAACAGGTTAGACCTTCCCTCATGTGCTTCCTTTTGGTAGTTCTATTGAGGTTTCCGAGCCTCATGATTATTTCTGAAGGGCACAAAGAAAGAAAGCAGAGTTGAGCAAACCTAACTTCCTTCAACAAAATAAAAGTTCACATTTTGAAAAAAGCAGCATATTTACAATTAACTGTCTCAGTTCCATGTAAAGCATCTAATCCTGAAGAACACAACTGATATTATTCAAGGATCTTGAGTGAAATACTTCTAGCACAACAAAAGTTTTATTTTTTTCTTAACCTACAATTGCAGGCTTTCTTCCATCACATGAACACCCCATAAATAGGAACAAAATAAGATCAAGAAATGGTACAGGTACCATTGTTTACTTGTAATACTAAGTATTTCAGAGTATTTGATTCCACCTGCTTTCATCTAGTCTTATATCTCTCCCCCTCCTGTTGCATAGGTCTGTAACTGGGATGATAGAACAGCTAGCAGAAAGAACTTCAATTTCCATGTTAAAGACATAGATCAGCTAAAGTCCAAGAAAAACAAACAAACAAACAACAAAACCACCACAAACACCACCTGTATTTTACATTAGGCAGCCCACAAGGTAGAAGTAATTGAAAAAATAAAGATGGATAAGAGAGAAGCAGTAGAATAACACACCGTGACACTGAAATAACTGCAGTTCTTGAACATGTAATGTAGTAAATAATGCTGACACCTCTCGAAAGAGAGCCAATCTTTTTTGTTACTAGTACATCCATTATTGAACACCTGAATACAACAAGCAGTTCTTTTTATTTTTGTACCGCTAGATAGACACCTGAAGCATTTCAATTGCTCTAGTGAGATGTGCACAAACCAAAGCTCCTCTTTGAAGTTACTACTCTTAAGTTATCAAGTGATGGACTTTGTTCCTTTCGTAGATGCATGTTTTTAGTAACTGTGCTAATAAACACACCCTCAGAACATCATAAGCTTCTGTAAAACAAGCTATTATTTCTGCATATATGTGAATCTTGCTTCTAGAGGATTCTCAGCTATATGAAAAAAAACAAAAATAAAAAAGGCAGTGAAACAAACAAAAAACCACTTCCACACTTGAGCTCAACTTGAACTACCAAATTAGCAATAGCTGCACTGCTACTCTATTGTAAAGCTTCCGGTGAGTAAATGCTACGTGACTTCTTTAAACACATATGGAAATGAAAGTCTATCAGCCTCTGGAGACTGGAAAAAGCACATGCTTTTGTAATAGTTTGTTTTGGGAGATGTAACAGATTTTCCTGCTACAAAACTTGACACTGGGGAATTAGATGTCTCTTTACAAGGGGTGTCTAGTCACAGCAAACCCAGATATAGGACCAATATATAGGTTAACAAAGAGTATCCACAAGTGTCCCATACTACCTTAAAGATCCCTTTCAGCCCAAACCATTCTGTAATTTGTAACACGTATCAACTCCCTTCCCTATAAATGGCACTACAGTCAGTATTTGCAGAGCTATCAACTTTTTCCCAGGCTTTAAAACCAGAAATAGTTACAGTCTTTCTCCTGTACCACCCACCACATAGGACTTCATAATGTAACACCATCCATCAACCTTCAAATTCTGGGTCAAACAGAATCACCACAGTGGTACCAACCACTACAGCTATTTTGAGATCCAACCAGCAGACAGGAAGAGGCAGAAGGGTAGCAGGAAGGGTTAGTGCTATATTGGAGGTAACAGGAAAGGCTGGTATTCTAATGGGGGAAAGAGATGAAGAGAAGCAAGGGAGAGTATAGCAGAGACAGAGAACCTACGGTTATGGAAGAGGTCTGAAGTTTACATATGATGTAAAATAACTGGGTGGGAGATTTGTTTCCTTTAAACAAAAAAAATCTTAAGAATGGAAAGCATAACAGATAATCTACTACATTACAAAGCTTTGCTGAAATATATCTAAATGTTCACAAGCTAAGATGGTCACAGAAGATGTGGAGGAGCTAGATGGAGAACAAAATAAAGAGGGTATAGAAACAATTGTATTTATGAGAGAGCACTTGTTGGCAAAATCATTCTCTAGACTAGGTTATCTGAAGGTAAGTAGAATTATGACAGTGAGTTGTGTTTTACTTCAGCAGCATTCTGTTAACAATGAGAAATTTCAGCCAACTTCCATGAATTTGTTCTCATTACAACAAATAAATCAAGTAGTAACACATATATACAAACTAGTCTGGAGATCTGCACTTCACAATCAGTGCAGAGATTCATGTCACGGTGTGGCTTTTCATTTACTTGTCAAGTCACAGTCCATTAAATGGCAGAAAACATTCAATACAGCAGTCTCTCGTGGTTTCTCAAGTTAGGGCCCTTATGTTAGAAGCATCTCAAAACTCAGATGGAAAGTTAGGTTGCTAGATTATCAGAAGTGCCAAGTACCCAGCTTCCACTCACTGCCAGACAGATTTTTTTTGAGATGCAGGTGCTACTCAACTACAGATTTAGCTTGCAACTTTACAAATCAAACAATTCCTCTGGTGCTCCTGCCTCCCGGTACCTAATTACAATGCTTCTCTGTGACTCTCATCCCTCTTCTGCCTAAGGTAATTTTATATATATATATATTTATTTATTTATATTTTTATTTATGTTTGTATTTATGTGCTATAGCAAGTAACTATCACCCATGTAGTCTTCTTTCAGAGGAGGCATTTCACACTTCCTCCTTATCACAGTAAAAACACCTCTCCCACAGTACCAGCACTAGCTTAATTAGAATACTCTTAAAAGGGGAGCTAGGGCAGCCTTACTATCTAATTTTTTAATTCCCTCATGTTAACCAAAAACCAAACAAAAACCCTCTGAAGCTGCTGAAACTCCCCACTATTTTCCTGCCTGAGACAATTCAAAAGCAGCACTCCTCTTCTGCCTGTCAGTGGGATTTAAGGAAGTTCCAGCTTGAGGCCATCCACTCTCACAGGTCTTCCAACTGTGCACCAGCAAGTGAATGTGCCCAGGATGTACGAATGCATTTCAGCCTTTCAAATACCTCATACTTAAAGCCCAACATGGTTGACAAAGTAACTGTTGACAAATACTTTAAATGAAGTATAATAAGCCAGCACCAAACGGAAGGTCAGTCATGCATAACACACTCAGAGAGAGGCAGATCTATTATGCAACAGAAATAATGGAAATACCAACCTACTTACCCTTCCTCGCCAATTTACTCAGTAACAGAAAACATTCCTGGTAGGATTAATAACTGGGAATGAAGAAAGACTAGAAGGATTAAAGACTGATATACATTTCAATGCAGAGAAAGACTTAAAGACAAGATGTGTTTCTTTTGAATTGTCTCGGTTAAAAGAAGAAATTGAATTCTTGAAAAATCTAAAGCCACTACTTCATGCTAAAGGGGGCAGGAGCAGCAAGATATTGCTTCACTCATTGTATTCCAAAAAGAAAATTACATAAGTAAGTGATGTGTCATGGTAAGCCTAATATGACTTGAATGAAGCATATGCCATGAACCTGGATCAGTGTCTCCTAGATATATGGCAGGACCCAAATAGCCCAGTCAAACTATTCTGGACATGAGTAGACATGCAAACTAGGTCTCTGTGAAATAACAGAAAGGAACCAAGGAGTCTGTAAAATGTGCATGTCGAAAGCAAAACGTTACTAAAATTTTCAAGGCGGTGTTCTCAATCTGCGTGCTGAAACTACGAACAAGTGCATACTGGAACACATCACTCCTTCAAGGGACACAGATAAAACTGCTTCTCCTAATAAGGGAGTGCACAGTAAGCTGCACATAATGTTAAGAACAAAGCTAGAATATAATCCATTCTATGTCCTTCAGTGTGCCGTACCAAACTGTTGTTCCGAAAGACAGACTGCGAGACTATTTTGTGTGGCAAAGATGAACTTGAAAATTAAATTCTGCCATTAGCATAAGTCTGTTCATTACTTGCTCTTTCCTTCTTTATCCTAGATCATTCATATAGGAGAGAATAGGATCCTTTTATTTCCTTTCAAGAAAATGGACAGCTGCATGATTAGAAGCTCCACCCAGAATTCAAGAGCATTTAGATATGTTAATGAAACAAACAGATCTCCCCTGCTTGTGTTCACTTTCAGCCAGACTTTTCATAGGAGCTTTTCTCTGCCTCAGAGCTACCTAACTTACTACGTTTTAAGTATTTCAAGTAACTTCATGCTGCAGAATAGGAGCCCTTAATTCTTTAGTACCTGCAGTAATCTTATTTAAGTGTCTACCACCGACACACTGTCTGGAAGCTTTAGTGAACAGACAGCATCGCACATACAAATCTACAGAGAACAGTAAGCACTAAACACAGCAAGGACTATCAACACTCAGCCCAGGCTCTCCCATGAAACAGGATGCCGATGTTCAAGTACACCCAGGACATTCGTCCTTGGCATTCTCTCTGCAGGGAGCACTTTGTCCCAGACATTAAGTATTGAATGGACTTTGGGTCATTTTCGGTGGGGATGTAATTATACAAGGTGGAAAAAGGCAGAAATATATTCTTAAGCTTCTTGGGCTTTGTGCCATAACTACAAAATGGCAGACTTCTTCTGGTATAAAATCACGTATTAAAGAAAAAAATTTGATTTCAATGTACAGTGTAAGAGAGCAGGAAACAAGCTGTTTTTCAGGAAGTCTTATTTCCCGCTGTACATAAGATTAGTCAATTTAAGAAAATTATTATAGCACACAAGTTCCAGAAAGGAAAAAAATAAAATTCTTATAGAAGAGAACTACTCGATCTGTAATATGAAGTGGATTCTGTAGCAAATTAGAAGTATAATTATGAAACTCCAAAAATGAAAATCTCTCAGGTGTACTGAAATTCAGTATTTCGAATTACAGAAACTGGACATCATGCAGGTGTATTTCCCAGCATAATTCCTTTGTGGGTCTTGTGCTTTCCTTCTCTTCCCCATTATAGCACATAGGGGGAGAAACCATTTTAAGCATGTAATTTAGACATCAACCAATATTCCCTGCACACTTTTCTATCCTATTTTTTGTTTACTATTCTCTTCATACAGACAAATATAATGAAATTTGGTTTCCATGACTGCAATTCTCTTATTAACAGATCTTGATTCCAAGATGTTTTATGGTTTCCAATGCCACAAAGCTCCAGAGAATTTGTGCTTCATGTTCCACATACTGTGAAAAGTGAGAGCAAAAGGCCTGTGGACACATTAATATAGTTCAGGTGGATCAGCTGCGTTCTACCTTACAACACAAATAAAATGCAAAAAAAAAGCAAGGAAACATACAAGACATAATTGAGGTTTTGAAGATGTGTGGTTTTCTCTATGGTGACATCAAGATGCACACACAACATATGAACAGTCTACCAACATTTTAGGGTACGACTTCTGGATGCAAAAAGTAATGCAAGAATACTGCACCAGCTTTTAGTGCTAGACATGAATGTAACAAAGGCTTCCTTGCCTTAAGTGATTTACACTTCTGATGCTACCTTCACAAGAGAGAATTTTTTTTCCATCTTTTCCCTTACCCCAGTATTCTAGAACTTTAGTGAATTAGCAATATGAGGATGGAAAAATTGAGAAAAACAGGTTTTTGCTTTGGTGTTTTTCCAGATTTTTCAGTTTTCTCTAAACAGCTGGAAAGTGTATGTTTAAGAGTATCATGAGGCCAGATGAGGAATATACTAACTATGAAGAAGAGCCACAAGCCTAAATTCTTCTACTTCACATGACTGCAAGTAGATCCACAAAGCACATGGTCAGAGTCATGCAACAAAAAACCCTGGCAATGTGGACAAAGCTGAAAGTCCTGCCACACAAATGCAGTGAGGCAGGGAATAGAAAAGTTGCAGGGTTCTAGGCAAAGAGGCAGCAGGAAATGGTGCTAGAGCATTGTCCCATCACTACCTTACATTCTTTCAATTTCTGAACCTCAAAAACCTTAAGATAAATGAAGAAAAATATTAGGATCTAAGGCTTTTCTTTCTTTTTATTATTATTTTAATCTGGAATAGGCTACATCATAAGGTGTTTATGGAGATTTTACTGTCACCAACTTCACAGCTGCCAGCAAAGGCAAGTCAGGAAGGTTGTACTTCCCAATCTATGATTGAAGCTTCCTGCAGACACTCCTGGAGCTCCCACAGAAAGGCCAGCCAACAGGTTAGGAACACCCATTGCACTTGTTTCTGGAACAAGAATGAAATACACATATTTTTGTACTGCGGAGTTCTCTCTGCTTTCTGTCTGCTCCTGCTCCAGTGGGGATCACTGCTCACTGAACCACTGCTCCCTAAGTTATGTTTCTTCCCCAATTGCCTTCCTGCACCAATTGTCATCCATCCCTTTGCCCTCCTGCTGCTGTTTACAGTACAGCCCTTACTTATCTCTGGTTTTAAATACTGATCTTTTCCTCTGAGTCTTCTTCAAACAGGCATCATTATCATCTTTTACCTACCCTTATAATCCCTACACATGCTACCCAACTGCCTGCCTTCCTTCTTTCCCCTTCCATCCACCCTCACAGGATGGGATTTTTCTGCTTGTGAATTTTTAAGGGCTTGGCAGCTTTTAAAACTATTTTAAAATTACTTTAGGGTTGGGCTACTATTTCTTTCTTTCTCCCCTCTCCTGACAGAATCGGAAGGAGATTCCCCATCAGCACAGCCCACTCTCATTCTGCACTGGAACATTTTCTCACAGGGTGGGCAGATAAAACATCTGGGGATGCCCTGGAGCCCAGCAGCAAGCAGCAGGCCAGAGGAGGAGCCGCAGGGTCAGCAACAGAGACTGCAGCTTCTGCTCCCAGTGTGGGATGCCATTTACATTTCAGTTTCTCATGCTAATAATACAATCACCTTTCTGTCACATACTTCTCCAGGGTAAACTCCTGTGCAGACTTTCTTCCCCAGACTCTCTGGCAGAAACATTTTACAAACAAATAGTGAAATCAGAGCTAAAAAGATCAGGTTATAATGGAGAGGAAGTGCACAACATGAAGGATAAGCCCAAATATGTCTGGTATCGTCAGTCATACTGAAAACACTTCAGAGCTGTCAAAGGAACATGGGGGAAGGGAGACAGAAAGAATGAAACAGAAAATGTAACACTAACCAGTATTTTAAAATGAAAAATGTAATTTTACCAATATTTAAAAAAAATTCAGCACACTTTGAGGATTTTTAGGGTAAATCATCAATTTTTACTGCTGCTTGAATTACATACTAGATGAATGGTGATCAGAAGCAGAGAGTAAGGCAAAATAGAAGAAAGATACTTAGTTCCTGAAAAAGAAATTGACAACAAAGCCTGCAAAACCCTATATGGAGGATTTCTTCAATGTGTTTCACAAATTACATCTTTTTCTGAGGAAAAAGCATGTGTAAGAGATTTTTATGTATATTTCCTACGGTAGTAATATCCTACAGAACCCTTTTCCACCAAGTTCATTTGGATTTTTAGACAGCAAAATATGAAAACAGTAAAGAAATACATTAAAGGAGAACTACAAGCTTCTAAAATTAAAACTGGTGTGTAGCATTGAGCTCCCAAGAAATCATCAATAGTTTCAGGGTTTAAATGTTCCATTGGTATTAGTGTAATCCACAGCAATTAACCCTACATAAATGTGCTACAATCATTATCAATGACTGAAGTCAAATAGGAATAGATCTGAGAATTTTGGTGGAGGCAAATTCAGGTAATTAAAACCACTGGCTGTTCCTACACATTATTTAACACCACACCAAAGCAGATGTACTTGAAGGAAAAACTAGAAAGTAGTGAATTAAATCTGGATGGATCCTTAAAATCAGAGCAAACCAGGATAAACAACACTGTATTATATGGAGTTGAAAATTAAATTATTAAAGCCATGAAAGTTATTACACAAAGAGCACCAAAAGAATGTTGTCATCTTCTTATGTAAGAATTAGGTATTGGAGATCAATTTAGAAGCCTTAGTTGAAACAAAGGAAGCGAAATGTGAGATATATGTAATTAACAAATTCATCAAGCATTTTCTTTGGTAAGGAAATTGGGAAAACAAATCAAAGTGTATGTGGCTGCACATACCATGAATACCAGAGTCTGCTGGGGCAACAAGACAATGCTGTCAGAAATAGTTTGTCAAATTTATTGAGCATTACAAAGTACCTGGGCCTCCTATAATATTAGATATGAACATTAATATATTTTTATTATGAGCACAAAGAACACTTGAATATCCTAAGTCTGTTGGAATTCTTATCAGAGGCTGCACAGAGTTCACAAGAGGTGCCACGATACCACATTCAATCTTAGTAAGCTTAAAATCTGTACCCTGCTTGGGTGGTTTTGGTATCACAATAAATATTTATAGATCTGTCAATGCATCAATGTTTAAAGTGAAAAGTAAACTGAAAGTATTACCTACCTGAATTTCCCAACTTCTGTTACTTTCTTCAAGCAGCAAGTTCTTCAGTGAAGATATCCCCAATTCTAGACAGTGAGGAAAAATGGAAAAAACAGCATTAAGTTACTATCTGTTACAGTACCTAATCCAAACAATTTAGTGAAGAGCAATGTAACTTCACAGTTCCAGAAAAAAAAACAGCTACCAAGAGGGAGAGTTAGAAGTTCCTCAAGGTTTCTCCTTTGCAAAGTGTCACAGGTGTCAGAATGACTGAGCTACTTCCACTTGTGAATGATCTCAAGGATTATGACTACCTTGTTTACAGCAGTGCTGAAAGAAACTTTTGCTCACTTGTGCACTCTCAGGTCCTCTTAATTCCTATACCTCAGTATGTTTATGCACTGTTTAAAATATATAAATAATTTTTATAGATATACATATGTTTGACATAGTTAAATGAAGTAAATAAGGAGTATGGGTACAAAAGCAGTACCTACTTAGCTCTGGCTGCTTCCTTTGCCAGGGTCAGACTTTTATATTAGCAGGGCTGTGTGGGAATTATATGTATATTCCAACATTATTGTTCCAAGATTAGCTAGCAACCTCTCTTAGTGATCAGATTTCAAATTACTGGTAATTCCAGGTAGTTCAGGGAATAATTGTTTTGTACTAGTTCCCCATAAAAATGTGTAACTTGGCAGTTAAATGACACGAAGTGTGTGAGGTTTAGCAAACAAGTTTGTTACTGAATCATGTCCACATTTGTTACTGAGTTCAGCAGTTCTCAGTAAAAGGAAGGATTGCAAGTACTGCAGTCAGTAACAGAAAGGAAACACATTTATAAGAGCTGGCTCTGAGTGACAAGAACCACTGCTACTTGAAGTTGCAGCAGAATATTTAGTGCTGTTAAACCTTTATTCAAAAAAACCCAACCCAAACAAACCAGAACACCAAGATATTCACTGAGCATCCACCTGCAAAGACAGTCATGATGGCATTGATACATCAGAAATGGATTTCAAAACAGACAGAAGACTTTAGGAAAGTTAAAAAAACCAAACAATCAAGTTCACACTTCAAATGTGCATATAAAAATAAGGTAAATGTGGTAGCAAATGAAATTTTTTACATTTCCTGTGCTAGACAGGGCAATGTTTTGCAGATTTTACTAAAGTAACCAAAACAAACCGAAACAATCTCTCCCCAAAAAAGCTCCACCTCCCTATTACACTTGACATCCCCAATGTTTTAACCTTCATGCTTTATGGTGAGACATTCACTTGCTGACTTTTACTGGGGAGCTTTTTTATCATATCTCAGCCTTTCCTTGCTCACAATCTAGGGAACAAAGTCTTATCTTTCTTCTGAGACTGACATAAGACAGATTTAAAAAGTAAAATTAAGGGGTTTTTATCTTTACCCATGTAGTTGTCAGAAAAATTATGGACTAGAAACAAAGAGCTAAGGCAGATGAGAGCAGGTAAAACAGACTATAAATGCAGAAACATGGTAAATTAAGAGAAAAATGTTGTGAAGGAAAAGGGGCAAACTTGTCTGCATAGCATTACATGTCAAGAGCTATGAAAGTCCAATATGAAAGCAAATAAAATCCTTAAAGCCAGAAAGGCAAGCACGTCTTTTTAGAGTAGATGTCAATTTAGTAAGAGAACTGTCATTGAAAGTTAGCTACCTTCTAGTTAAAGACTCTATGAACAATAAATATCTGATACATTGATAGGAGAAACAAGTAATTTAGCTGTAGTTAAACCCAGACCTCCTCACTCAAATGCAATGCAACTGAAAGCAAAGCAGAGAAAGATTCATATTAATAAATTTTACTGAGAGAAAACTGCCTTATGAGAAATTAGCAAAGAGAACACAATAATAGCACACATAACATCCGAAGCATGTAGAGACCAATTCTGTATAAACAATTTAAATATGTAATAACATTTATACAAATGAGCTAACAGTAGATATAAGAATATCTCTATTTACAATCTCTAAGCCAAATGTCTTCCTCCACCCCTCTTCTTAAAGAAAAACAGACTTCAAGACTTTCCTAAAGACTTTTAGAATGTCCTAAAGACATCAGAAATCTAGGGCCATGCCGTAAGAGGAGCAGGACAGAAAAATAAAAGTCATCCTTGTACAATAATATCTTAAAAAGCCAGTCACAAATGAGATGATCTGGACCAGTGGCTGTAAGTCATCATGTTACAGCTATTTAGAATCCCATATGTATGAAGCCTGTAGACTAAACCTACATCCTAATGGACAATTTAATTAACAAAATCATTTCTATAAATGGTAGACTTCTGGCTTGAAAGCCTATTAAGTGACAGCAGAGTGGAAAAAGTAGCTGTTTGCAGGTACTGCCAAGGCACACTACTAATCAAGCTGTGCCAACTTTCTATTAACTCTGGACAGCTTACTGCAGACTTGCCCACATCACATTCATTAAAAACACCAATTATAACAGGCATTTGTCTAAGTGGTACCATTTGTGTGAGAATGTGAAGCTGTAGATTTGTTTGAAGCCTTGTTTTCAAACCTTTATTTCTAAATAATAATTACATTACTGATTTAACCAGTTACAAGAAATCAATAATGTTGCCACATTAACAAGTGATTTCACTTTCATCCTGATATTATCTGCTCAGATGACTTATTTTACTTAGTCCATTCCAGCTTACATGTCACATTAGCCTTTCGTGAGGAGTTCACTACAAAACCTGTGTATGAAATCAAAGATGACAAAAAATAAATCAATATCGTAAATTACATACGGGTTCTCTTAGAAAAGTGAAATATATCTATTCGTTCAGTGCTTCTACTGAATAGAGACACATTACTTTAGAGAACCTCAATATCAAAGAAGTATATTTTAGTGGAACAGCAGTGGAAACATCATAACCATCAAAAGTATTGAGAAAATTAATTTTGCTATTCCTAAGTATCAAATTCAGAAAGTAAAATCATTAGTGTAGCTCCGTAACATTTTCTAAGTTGTTTTCCAATTACACAAAACAGGTTGAAATTTGATACAGAACTTGAAAACACTACACATGTACAGTGTAAGTTTTAAAAATGTATTCCTACCATAAAGAAAAATATTTTCTAAATTAAAGAGCCCATGAATTTACAATACATGAACAGTTAAATAGCCTGCAAACAATTCAGTCCTGTCCATTGGAAGAAAAAACCCAGAGGGCTTCAGCAGTTTCACTGTTTTATCCACTAGAAAATAAAAATTTAGAAGTTTGCATTGGGTTTCACTGTTTTCCTTAGAACTTTTTCATCCTTTTGAAAGCTATTAAAAACAAGAATGGAAAAAATACCAATGCTTAATTTTTCACCTAAGTAATTTTTATCTCCATAGACATACACCATATATACACACAGATTTACAATCCTCTTTCTATTCTAGGCAAAGGCAAAGTACATACATACATACAGCCCACAGAGCATATTTTAGTATTTCACTGTGAAGCTTGTAACTGATACAGCAATTAATTACACAGAAAGACCCACAATGAATGAAGTCCGTGAAATGTCAGTGAGTTTAGAGCTGTTCATATTTGGCACCAAAACAGCCATAAGGTATACAACATTAAAGATAAGTTGAAAAACATTGTCAAGTTCATTTTAATTTCTCCCACTCCTATCAGAGGAATACAAATCTCAAAATTAGAATATTTTGAGAAAATACAATGCTCAAAATTAGAATCCTAGTCTAGAAAACAAACTAGAGATGGAGTTTACATTTAAGATATGTCTTTAGGAGAAAGACACTGTTTCTTTAGGAGAAAGATACTTTATTCACCAACTATACAAGACTATATACTATACTATACACCAACTATACTAGAGGACTTGGGACAGTAGCCTACTTAAACTTACCTCAGAATGCATTTTCTTCACTTCAAACACTGTTCTCAAGATTGTCTTAGAAGATAACAACATCAAGACATCTCAATACTTCATAATGTTTGCATTTTTCTTGGTTGGCCTCCAGAAATAACCCCAAGTCAGAAAAATAAATAAAAATCAAATAATTTTCCCAGAAACTAGCAGGAGTAAGACACACAGATGACTGGTGTTCTGGTCATGTGTATCTCTACTGGCATCAGGCTTTCCTGTTTCTTCTCTTTCTAAGGAAATTCCTTGGATCATCAGAGACACACATACCTGCTTTAGAAAATGAACACATAACACTCTACGGAGAAGACTTGAAAGGTACCCTGAGAGGTATCTGCTTCTGAAGAAGCAGAAACTCTAGAAATTCAGCTATGTAAAGGGTGAAACCTTCCATTTCACTTTAATTAGACACACTGAATTTTGAGTGTGGAGAAACTCAATATGCATTACAAATTTTGAGAGGCAAAAACCTTTCTAAAGTGAAAGAAAAAGTACCTGTGTACTAATATTTTTTTCTCAGATGATTATACTACCATAGAGGCTTTTCTTTTTTTCTAAGAAGTAGGAGGAAGATGCATTTAGTGGCGTGCTTTTCAGAGCATGTACTTTGTTTTCACACCTGCCAATACAGACTTAAAAAACCTATCATGAGTAACTTCACTGATTCATCAGATAAAGCATGTATTTAATCTTTTTCTTCGAAATCTAGTATGAAGAATCCCTTAGCTGTCTGCTTTAAATCACTCAGGTGACAATCAACCTGTGCGCTACTACAGATCTTGTATGTAACAGAAGTAGACAGGTCAAGGGAATGATGAAATGAAAAAATCCCACCCAAAAATACAACAGTTCACTGTCTGAAGTCCTACTGACCCTCAAGTTTTGTCTTTTAAAGAACTAGAAAGAGAGTTTAGTGGACAGTAAATATCTTCCTCCTCAAAAAGCAAAAAAGGACCTAGCAAGTCACTAGATATACAAATGATTATGCTGTGTACACAGTGACGTTCAGCCCTCGCAAAAACAGCCATGAAAAAACAGCTTGTTTTCCTAAGGCAAAGACTGTCAAAGTCATCACTTCCCACACTTTCACTCTCAAAAGGAGGCCTGGCATTTTGAAGGAAAAATATCACAGTAATAAATGCTATTACTATGACAGACTGCGTACAACAAGCGAATAGCTTTATAAAAACAAAATGCACCAAGTAACGTGAATGCACACACAGATGGCTCAGATTTCCAGATGACCTCCCAAGTTCAGGACAGTCTGAATGTTCACGTCATGCCAGGCTAGTAACTCTGCTCTACTGGAGGCAAAGGCAGCTCTGGTGAACCTCCTGACTCATCTGAACTCTGATGCAGAAAAAGAATCTCAAGTCCCCATCCTTGGTTGTTTTACTACAACGTTTCTCTTTGTAATGAGAGAGTTAAGAAGCCCACTCTCTCAGGCCATCTAACGAAAGTCATAATAACTTGGTCTGCATTTTGAACCCATATCAATGCCTATCATTCTCAATAGCAGTGGGTCAGTATTTTTAAACTAGTAAGTTATTACAAGTAATCAAAATTTCATAGAATCATAAAATATGCTGAACTGAAAGGGAACTACAAGGACCATCACCCTACTCCTGACCCTGCACAGGACAGCCACGAGAGTCACACCATGTGCCCAAGAGCACTGCCCAAACACTTCTGGACTCTGTCAGGCTTGGTGCTGTGCCCACTTCCCAAGAACCAGCCACAGGTAAAAAACTAGGTAGAAAACCTTTTCCTAATATCCAGCTTAAACCTCTCCTAGGACAGCAGCTTAATACCATTTCCTAGGGTCCTGTCACTGGTGATCACAAAGATCAATAACTGCTGCTCCTCTTCCCCTTACAAAGAAGTTGTAGATGGCAATGAGGTCTCTGTCTCTCCTCAGTCTCCTGCAGCCTCAGCAAACTGCATGACCTCAGCCTCTCCTCATATGGCTTGTGCTCTACATCCTTCACAGCCTTCATTGTTCTCCTACTTTGAGATTTGAGACAAACAATATAGTAATGGGGAAAATAAATTATTCTTCATCCAAGTCTCCAATTTTCCCAAGTTCATTTAGACTACTGAAGTAAAGAGACAAGAAAAGTCAGCTTTTAACTTTTCTCTTGTCCACTTTTCCTACAAATTCATTTACAAGTTTATCTGTCGCCAGCACTAAGGACAATTAACAACAAGTTTCAGAACAGAACACAGTTCTTCTTTACAAAAAAAAAAACCACAACAAACCTAAACTTGCATTGATGATGCTTCAGAACTAATTCTGTGTCTGAGAAAACAATTGCAAGCACAAAAGAATCCAAATATGCTTAACCAAGATCAAGCACCTTAAACTTTCACAGTGCTTTGGCAAAAATCACCAGGACAAGCACTATCAGTAATAAGTGCTCTTGGTAGATATCTCTAGCAAGACTTTTAAGTCTATCTGTAAGTTCTCAGAGAGGGAAGAAAGAAATTGCGGAGCTGCTTTGCTAGTTTACAAGATTATCGTATGCCATTTTCTGAAAAGAAAATAAATTCCATAATTACCTATATCTGATTATTTCAGAAACTTATTTAAAAATTATTTCTGATTGTTTCAGAAACACACACACACAAGAAGATTAAAAATCGGACAACAAGGGCTTTTAATTCCATCATATTACTTTGTTTTTAATTAAGCAAAGAACATGCAGTCAAAGAACACGCATGTCAAAGAACAAGCAGTGCTAGTCCACTGAGCATATGTAATATTAACAGATTCTGTTAATGCAGATTCCAAGTAGCCTTCCTCCCACACACACACACGCACATTACCATGGTGATTTGCAAAACTTGCTGCCTGGGACTTCAGAACAGTGCAGCATTTGAAATGCCCTCAGCATCTTTGAAGAGATGCAAACACAAATTAAGTTACATTTTAAAAGACAGTAAGTCACAAATAGTATGATAAAAATATCTGTACAGAAGAACACTGACAGAAATATCTGAATGTGATCTCAACCAGTAGAAACAAAAGCAACAAAGCTTTGAGATCACACTTTCTGTCCTTGAAAGAAAAAGAACAAAGTTTAAGAATTTGAAAAAAGAGGTAGCATATATGCAGTATAAAAAGCATAACCTAGAATCACCCATAACCTCTGTCAATATTTGAGTACCTATCTGATCTATGGAAGTGTCACTTTCAGAAAAACATATTTTCATTAACGGTATTCTTAATTTACATACTATTTCACTAAAATGCACACTCATTTGGACTATCACAGGTCTGCGCCTCTTCTGAGTTTCTCCCAAGCGGGATCACTCTTGATGCAATTTCCTTTCATTTATTACCATTTTCAACTGAACTAAATAGTAATAAAAAAAAAAATCTTAAGAAATAAGGATCATCGTACTGTGAATACATACATATCCTGACACACAGAGGACAAAGGACTGAGAGCGAAGGTGACAACTGTGCCCCAACCAAATAATAAATAAGTTAAAATCAAATCCACCACAACCTCCAGTATCTTTATTTTTCTGTATATAAACTGATAGTGCTCATACTTTGGCTTGTAAGCACCTCTGGATACAACTACCTGCAATTCTACTGAAGAAACACAAGGAATAAGACTCCACCGTAATTGCTAACTGCTGGCTGAAGGCCAGTACCACCCTTGCAAATGCATTCTTGCAGAGATGCAGCTAACTTGCTTTGCAGACTTTAAATTGTAATGAATTTAGGATCTCAATGAAAGCTTCACCACTAATTTAATCATAGACAGGGTTTGACCTGCAATGATTAGAGCTGAAAGGAGTCACCACTCTTGGTGACTTTCCGGGAAAGGCCTGTGCTAAGTGAAAGTGCCACTTAACAATCATTCATGGAAAATAAAGGCACCACTGCAGGGATTTAGAGGCTGTTCTACAGAAAAAGCTTACAGGAAGCTTGGATACAGCAGACCCTAGACTCTGTTCACAACAGAGTGAAACTGTCTGTACTGACATACTGCCACTTCAAATTCACCTCAATACAATTTCAAGGTGATCTGAGATTGTTGAAGGGTATCACAAGGCTTTGCCAATTACAAATCAGCTTAGAACAAAACTGGGTACAGGTGTTAAGAAATAGCAGAGCTGAGCACACGTAGATATATCCTTCTAAAAAGTCCCTCTTTCAACACTGAAATAAAGACTTGATTACACAGCAAACCCTGGCTGTACCACTAGACATGCTCCTACTGTGGGCACATCACTTACACATTTCTGCAAGATGAAGCTTTCATAGGACAAAACCAACTAACCAATCAAAAAGAAGTAAAATAACAGAATGCCTCAAAACTTGCTTCCCATTACCTCTGCAAATTACTTCTTGCATATGCTTGAGGACAAGACTAAAAATATCAAATGAGGAAGGAGTGCATGAAATACCAAAAGTAACACAATTGGTGAAGATTACTCCATGCTCCCTTCTTCCTCACCTTGAAATTAGATGTTACTTAAAATACACATTTTTAGCCTTTCTTCCAGTCTACGGTACACTGACTTCTTGAATATGTCTACACCAAATAAAATGGGTAAACTCCTATTTCTTAAATAATTACATGTAATTTTGGCTGGAGGAAACAGCTTCTACTCTATCTCAAAATCTGCTTCTACAGTTCAAGTGAACAGGACTACTTAACTTGAAACTACATTCTTACATCAATTTCAGTTTTCTTTAACTGTATCAAGGCAGAACAAACTTTATAAAACTCAGCTTACTAGAAAAGAACTTCAGTGCAAATATACCAGGGCAAGACACCATTCACTTGAAGGGTTAAGAGAAGAAATGGGTACCTGAGCTCAAGTGAAAAATTGTTCTCAGGAAGCTTTAAAGGAGTAGGTAGAATTCCTCTAGCAAATGGTGTTTGATGCTAATAGCTGCATCACATGGGGCCAATTAAAAGAGATGTTATCAGACAGCACAAGATTTATTGAATATGAGCTGTAAAGATAAAAGCAACCAATAAACGTAACATGACACTTTCTGCATATAATATTTCAGTGCTAAGCAGTGTGACTGTTTTGACAAGGAAGCCAGATGCAAATTAGCAAAGTCCTATTTTTGCTTGAGATTTGAACAGTTGGTCTCCAAATTCAGTGAGTGAGTACAAAAAAGATGATTAAAGGTCCCACTCCAAAAATGAAGCATGGGGAAAGTATACCAAGCCCATACAAAGATAAGCCAGAAAAAGGTACTAGATTTAAGACAGAATTCACAAAACTCAGACTAAAGACACACGTTTGTTTTTTCTATGAGGACAACTGGGATTTTAACTGGGGAGGCTTTGGTGACAACACATTTTCTATTCTGTGAAAACAAAGTTTTCCGAAGGATACATTTTTGAACTCTTTGTAATAACTGATAAAGTTCAAGGCAGTCAGAAAAAAATAGGCTGAGTTGTACAGTGAAAGTACAAGATACCAAAATATGCAGCAAACCATGATGCAGTCTGCAATCAGTTACTTGGTTCATGCACAGTTTTGCCCTTGTACTGTTTATATATTGATAAAACAAATAGCTCTCTTAGCCTAAATGGCTAGAGATACTTACAATATTTTATCCCTGCTTGCCTAAAGCACAACTCAAAGCACTCTTAACTGTTTAGCTGTGAAAAATTATTAGGTCACAGAGGGCATCTCCATGTGCAATACTCTCCCAGCATTACAAGCCCCTTACTGTTTAGATCAAAGTTTCTCCTTTTCTATAAAGATGAACTGCATTTTCTCCTCCAGCACCTCTTCCCCAACACAGAGCCATTGGTTTATGCAGCACAAACAAACCTCATCACAAGCCAGCAAACTTCTGTTACAATTTATGGTAAATTTATGGTGGAGAAATTGTTCAAACTCTGTCCAGTGAAGAACTGAGGTAATTGTTATCTAATAACTGGGGTATCAGATCCAGGGCTCAGGTAACTGCAACTCAATAGACCTCTGACATTACTAGATGTCAGCCTCCAATATGATACCTACTTTCAACATCAGCCAAATAAGTAAACCATTGCAGACAACTCACAGAGACCTATTTCAGTTTTTCACTGAATATAGTTTAGCTGTAACACAGAAGCAAGCTGTGTAGCAGCTCCTAGCTCTTCAGGCAGTGCAATCAGCAGCTTGCTTTCTCCCATGCATGGCTCATGCACTACTGCACATGCAGACAGAAGGTACCACGGAATCACAGAATATGCTCAGTTGGAAGGGACCCCCAAGGATAATGAAGCCCAGCTCCTAGTCACTGCACAGGACATCCCCAAGAGTCAGCTCTCCCTCCGAGTCTCACAACAAATATTGCAAATCTGACCGAACAGAAAACTAAATAAATTAGAAGAGGAAGTCAATAAAGTTCAGTTATGTTTCCAGGAAGAAGCCTGCAAAACCTGCTGACAATTGCATTGACACCTTACGTCCTCCTCCTTATACCTTCTTCCTAAGCTGTTCTGTTAATGTGATACTGACAAAACACAAGTAAGACTGCTTTGAAGTAGGTCTGCACTCCCTTAACTTTGCCTTCTAAATGGGCAAGAGAGCTCCTCTTCCCCTTGGAGTTGAGGTGAAGCAGTCAACAGAAACTACTGCTCCTCTTATGACTACCCTTGGTCTAGTAGTTTCGTCTCACACATCCACTCTAAGCACACACAAAACATTCAATTTGAGAAAGACAGAAAGAGTCCTCAGGCAGAGTTACCCATTTATGTAACAGCATTGAGCCAAGACCTCTCCTAGGACACTCACCAACGTCATTTTCTTAACATTCCCTTTGCTACTTAATAGGCAGCTTTCTCACTGCTAAACTCCCTCTTCAATCTGCCCTTTATGCAAAGCCCCCACTTAAACATGTTCATTGCAGCTGTTTGAGTGCTCTCTTACCCATGCTCAACTGCTTCAGGTTGCTTCTTCCTTGAATTCCTCATCATTTCTTAACATTTCTAGTCGTACAATAAAATGAGACACTCACCATGCAAGGCAGACTTGCTTCATCAAAACAACATGAAACCTTTAAGTGACCATGAAATAGTCAAAAGCCTCTCTTCAGATCAACTGATGTTCTTTAAAGAAAAATTAATCCAATCCACCCATCTCAAGACCAGCATCCTCCAGAGCAGCATTCCCCGTCTCCCCTTTATTTTCCTCCCAGGCTCGGTTACAGAAAGGAACACCATGTGCCTGGTTTTCTAGTGCATCTATACCTAGTCTATTCAAAAAAATAAAATAATTTATTTCTGCAGCCATGACATACACTTTGCCTCAGTACTTTTTAACACAAAAGTAATACAGCAGCTATAATATTAAAATAACTCCTTCATGTTAACCCTGCTAAGTATACTTTGAGCGTTGACAAAACTGGATTAGAAGACAGGCCTTCATGAATGTTTCAGAATATTTAAGAAAGCAATTCTCTCACTTTTAAAGTATGAAAACAGTGACTGACACTTTCACAACACCCTAAATTTCTTTAAAACTCTTTTATTCGCTATACAATACGCCTATTTTAGAACTAGGAGACACAAGACAGCTAATATTAAACAGATATGGTAGTAACAAACAGATTTTGATGAATATGGCATGAGGAACAAGGGCCACACTCGCCTTCACCCACTTTTGCTATCTGTATGCACAGAGAGGTGTAGAAAGAGAAACACACACCCAGGGGTAAGGCGGTAACCAAAGATAAGTGTTTACATATGTTTACATAAGGCAACAGTCTATAATGCTTGCTAGAATCATACCTAGGAAAAACATGGATTGCACTAATGAATTATATGCTAATCTGCTATTCACTACCTAGACTGAGGCTGGCAAGTGTAATCAAGGGCTGCAACTGAGTTGCTGGAAACTAATTTGAATAGGCAAAGCATATCACTCAAAAGTGAAAATTAGTCACATTTGAATTCTATCCAAGCACTCACAGACACTGACCAGAACCCAGTGGGTTTCTGTCCAGAGCTAAAACAAAACATGACAAAGTACGCAAAACAGACTGGTACAAGATTTTCCTTAGCACTATGGTATGCTAAGTTTACATTTAATTTGTCAAGCTAAGTTCACTGAAAATGAAAGTAACAACAAAAAAAATTCAACAGGAGCAGTATCTCCAGGGAGTACTTCAACACTGGGGTTATTTTTTTCCATTATTGAATAATTTAATTTCACATTATGCTTCATAACTAAAAGGTAGGTCTATAAATCACATTAAGCAAAGCAAGTATCTCAGTGCTATTCCTAATAGTTTGAAAACAATATTCTGAACTTCATGAGAATGCCACCTCAAAGATGTATCACAGAAAGAAGTATGTCCTCCTTGTTAGTGGTGTGAAGTATTTTTCTAATAGTGCACTATAATTCTAGTGAGGAGAAACTCAGGAGGCAAAAAAGAAGCCCCTTCATGCCCCACCTCAGGATGAAAAAATCTGGCAAAAGTATCTTAAGGGTATGTGCAAGCTTGCTCAAGTAAATGGGTGTTACTCCTCAGCAGTGGACAATTACAGCAACAACTGCTGATTAACACTATTTCACCATCAACAACCATTACCCCTAGAAAAGCAACTTCTTGCTGGGGAAAGAGATTAAACGAGACATTTAATCCTTCTTATTTACTGTTACAGCTCCATGACACATAATCTGATTTTTTGAAACCATTTTAAGGTTAATTTTTTATCACTGCAATGAAAGCTCTGATATACTGGTTAAAAAAGGCACAGTAAAATATACAGAAAGAAAGTTAGAACATACACTCACTTTCTCATCTACTTTCCCTGTTCCTAAATAATTTTTTTTTATTTTTTTTTTTAACATGACGGGATATTTGAAACATTTCTAAATGTCTTTTCTCTACTGGGATCAGTCACTATGTCCTCAAGACTTCCCACAGACCACCACACTGCACACCAAGCCAAAACACTCGCATCATCAGAATTACTAGCAGGCTTCAAAAGAAAATTATTTTGTATGGTTGTAAGACAGCACAAGTAAATTAACAATTATTTTTTTTGTCAAAACAGCCTCTGAATAAAAGATAATTCAGCTAGTATTTCTGGGCAAGCTACATATAGCAATGGTTTCAGAGATCTTGGTATCTCTGGTGCACAAATGCCATATAACATTAAATGGACTGCATGAAGTAATTTGCAATCTATACAACTCTGGCCTAGGTATAGAGAAACTCCACCAGGAAATGTCTTGCACACTGAAAAGCTCATACTTGTGACTCATAAAGTCACTTTAGATGCCCAGACAGCTATGTCCAGGTTCCAGCTTCTCACTCACGCTAATGGGAGAACCCAAATTTAAAAAAGCAGTGATGTGCCTATTGACACACAATGAAGTTGTATGTATATAATAAATTTGTACAGTGAATTATCTCATTGCTTATTTGATCTGCGACTTATTTCATTTGTGGCTTGATCACGTCCTGCAATTTCACCTACAATAGTCCCTTTGACCCTTCAAAAAAATAAAAAAAAAATTACAGTAGAAATTTAATATTTAATTACATCTTTCAAAAATGCATCTATATTTTAACACTGCAAAAAACAACTCAGAAATATATCTGTACCTTCAAGGAGCTGCAATTAATCAGATTACCTAGATAAAATACTTGACTAAATATGCCTTATGACTGAGGAAAAAAGAAGCACCTAATCTCAGCTATTTCAGTCAAATATAGGGAAACACACTAGTACTACCCTGATGGGTATTTCCTATACACTGATTTAAGTCTAAAAGGCGGCTGTCGGCCCTGGAGGATTAATTAAGACCCATCACTATAACCATACATAAAGCGAGCACTTAAGGCATCACTTTCTCACAGATTTTCTTTACTTTTCTATTTTTTGCAGTCTAGAAGGGACGTATATATGCAACAGGCACGAGAAGTCTGCCTAGGGTCTCACTTAAATGACTTCTCAAGTTTTTATCTCGTAGGCATGAAATTATCATTCATCAATCCAAGTTCAGAAACAAAACTGAAAAACTTACAGTTTAATGCATATCCAGCTTCAGGTAAATGTCACAGGGCCTCACGCTCTCCTGGAGCGTTCTCCTATGGAAGAGTTACAATTCTGGTAAGCGCACAGGGTCACACACACAGAGTAACTACCTGGAAACCACACGCTCTGCCCAGCAGACAAGCGCCACATTTCAAAGAACCGCTGTTAAACGCTAATTTACCTCTCTAGACGCGCACGAAAGTCACTGCTGCTACACCCGGGCGCCCTCCTTCCCCTGCGCGGAGGGCCTTAC
>NC_031799.1:41737019-41738298 GCF_001522545.3 Parus major
GGGAAATACCGGCGGTCCCAGGCGGCGGCGCAACACACCCTCCCGCACCCCCCATCGCTCCCAGCGGGCCGCCGGGAAAGGCAGCGCCCGCAGCCCAGCCCAGCCCAGCGGCAGGTAGAGGGAAGGGTGGTGAGAGCGGGGATCCCCGCAGCCCTGCCCCGGCACTCACCGCTGCCCACGGCGGCGCCCGCTCCTTTGTGTGCTCGCCGCGCCCCGGCACCTCCGTCTCCCGCTGCCGGGCGCCCCGCGCCCCCTCCCCGCCGAGCCGGGGGCGGAGGAGGACGCAGCCGAGATCCGCGGAGGAGGCCGCTACCGCCCGCCGGTCACATGCAGCGGGCAGGCGCGGCGCAGGCTCCCGGCGAGCCCGGCCGGCAGCGGGCGAGGCGAGCTCGGGGGCGAAGATGGCGACCTCGGCGGCGCGGGGAGGGAATCCCCAGGCCGGCCCGCTCCGCTCCGCGCTGCCGGCTGGGCTGGGCGCGCCGGGGAGGGGAGGGGACAAAGAGCGGCTGCCGCTGCCCGTCAGCGCTATCGCTGTGCCGCCCGCTCCGCCTCCGCCGCAGCGCTCCCTGCCCGGCCCGCTCCGCTCCCGGCGCTCGGGGCTCGCTGCCCACCGCGGCGGAACCCCAGCGCTGACCGTTCTCTAACCAAAATGTGCTGGCATCGCCACGGCCTTAAGGAGTAGCGGAAAGCGGGTGACGAAAGCTGGTGTGCTTGGGGTCGGACAAGGAAATGAGAAGGGGATTTGTCTTCTGACCGCGAGCTGTTGACAGCCGCAAGCCCCCTCTGCGTGTCGGTAAAATATCCTACTCGTCCTACATCCCCCGTTCCCCCGGCGGTCCTTCAGGTGCTGACAGAGGTGGTGGTGAGTCATCATGGGTGCTCCACACCTGTAGCTGCCTTACTGATTCAAAATAGGTATGGTGCCACCGCGACTCTCGAAGAGAACTATCTCCGCTCCATCCCAGCACATCATACATTGTCTTTTAAATGTAAAAAATAAGGGGGAAACGCTGAAGGTGGCAAGCATGACTCAAATAGGAAACATGATGAACATGTAATATCAGGTATTCATTCCTTGCTGCGTGCAGAAGTATGGCTGGAAGCTATACCCAGTGACACCGTGTTGCTGTCAAGCTGTGGTTCTCTACAGAGAGACTTAAAGTTGCCATCTCTCCTGTGCATGGCTTTTCCTGGTTTTGCACATCATCCGTGGTTCAGTGGTATGAGTAAAAGTTAAAAGTGAAAAATGTGGCAATATACTTTTTTTTTTTTTTTTTTT
>NC_031799.1:41738383-41757174 GCF_001522545.3 Parus major
TTTTTTTGATTGCCAACATTTTTATGGTTTATTTTTTTTATTTCTCCAGACTATATTTTTACAATTTTGGATATTTTTCTAAGAGGCTTTGCCCACCAATATTCCTATGTCTAATTTGCCTTCAGAAGAACATAGTGTGAGAAGTGCCTCTATCAGGCATGCCCTGACACTGATCTTCCTTTCAAGAGCCAGACATTGACAACCAGTTTCAGCTCAGTGCCCTGCTCTATGTGTTTAGATGATGAACACCCTTAATTAGAAACCTAGAATCATCAAGGTAGGAAGAGACCTCTAAGATTGTCAAGTCCAACCATCAATGCAGCACTGCCACTGTTACCCCTAAGCCGCTCTACCCACATCATCTAGCACCAGATCCAGATGCCTCCTAAGGACCTCCAGGGATGGTGACTCCACCACCTACCTGGGCAACCTGTTCCAATGCCTGACGTGCCCTAACAGTGAAAAAAATATTTCTAATATCTAATCTGATTCTCATGTCTCAGCTGAAGGCCATTTCCTCTGGTCCTATCACTGCAGGCACAGTAGAAGAGACTGACCCCCACCTCACTTCAGCTTCCTTTCAGGGAGGGAGTTGTAGAGAATGATGAGAATGCTCCCTTCAGCCTTCTCTTCCTGTGACTAAACAAACCCAGCTACCTCAGCAAGGTAGGGCTCCTCATAAGACTTGTTTCCTAGTCCTTTCATGAGCCTTGTTCCCCTTTCCTCCAGCACCACAATGTCCTTTTTAAAGTGAGTGGCCCAGAACCAGACTCGTGGTGCAGCCTCAGCAGCTCCATGTACAGAAGGATGATCACCTCCCTTGTCCTGCTGGCCACACTGTTCTTGATTCAGGCCAAGATGGCCATTGGCCTTCTTGGCCACCTGGGCGCATGCTGGCTCACTCTGAACTGGCCCTCAGTGAGCACCCCCAAGTCCCTTTTTGCTGAGCACCTCTCTCCCCCAGCCTGTAGGGCTGATGGGTTTGCTGAGACCCAGGTGCAGAACACAGCACTTGGCCTTGTCTTATACCTGCAAAGAACAACTGCTATTGTTATTTCCATTCTGCTGAAGATTATCATTATTCTTCATGGATTTTACTTCACAAGAATCCTGTTACCTAGAGAAACTTTTATTATCCCTGCTTTCAAGGTGAGAAATTTAAGCATAAAGAGACAGTATACCTTGCCTCAGGTAGTATATATATATGTATGTGGTAAAACCAGAAACTTAATCCAGAATTTTGGTGCAGATCCAGTTAGTTTAAAACCACAAATTCATTTTCTTTCTCAGCTCTGTTTCTCAGGACTGTTCATGAAAAAGTGTTGTGAGAAGTAGCAAAGCAATGTTGAAAAAGACATGCTAAAAGAAATTTTGTTGAATTTGCACAGAAAATAATGTTTACTTACTTGGAAATGTTGAGAGTAAGCAGAAATATCTGGTTTCATAAGCATATGAACCAATAAGGGGAACACCATGCAGTGTGTTGTTTCAATACTGCTCATTTAAGGTATGTGATGTAAGAACTTCCAGTTTCATTTCATGTAGGAGCAGGTGAATTGCAGAAACATCATAAAAATCTTTGGCTAAATCTTCTAGCACTGTAATGATATCCTGAAGGACTGTGCACATTAGTGGACGTTCTAAATTATATTCCAAAAAGTTGTGACATTTTCATCAAGCACTGTGATAACACACAGTTTCAACTGTTCCCCACAGCAATTCCTCTCAAGGAACAAAGATATGTCAAGAGCATCCACAGTCGTCTGTGTTAGATGTTTCTGGTGCCACTTCAGAGTTTCATGCCTCTCCGCTGTCACGTGTCTCAACAGTGACTGGTGTGCCCAAAGTGACATTGTGTAGCCAGCAGCATAAACTTGTAAGAAGCCAAGCCCTTCAAACCAGCAGAGTCAGAAGATTCATCTGCATTTTGAAAGCATATGCCAAATGCTCGTCAGAGGACAGTCATGTACCAGGCTTCTTCTGGCAGCAGTGGTACATATTCAGCTGCCGTTTTTACTGATAAAGTACTAATCATGTTGTGTGTGAGAGGGAACTGTGTGTAGAGCCAGCCATGCTTGCAAGTGAACTCAAGCCTTGAGAAGATTGAACTGTGTTGGACAAACATGCTCTGACCAACAGTTTTTATTCTATTTTATTTAGTTACTTCCTCAAAACTGCAGTCATAGTGCCTTTACTACTTTGCAAGTATCTCTCTCATGTCCTTTTGAGTAAATACTGACAGTTCTCCTGATTTCTTTCTTCAGTAACAGTCTTGCCTGTATTACTGACTACTTTTACTAATTACTTCTCCCATATCCAAAGATAGGCAAAACTTTATCTTTGAGAAACCTCTTCCTCTCCTGCTGTCATCAGGGCCTCATGACAAAGCCTGCAAGAAATGGTCAGGCAGAAATAACTCAATATTTATTGAACCTTTCAATAAATAACCAAACAAGTGTATCTTTTATGTAAATGATGTTCTTTCCACTCTGTGATCCAGAATGTTTGCTAGTTAACATACCAAACAAAACAGATAGAAAAATCTGTCAATACTGGGATTGATGGTGTCTGTTAAAAATGAAGCAATTGATTTTAAAAGGGAAAAATTAGCTTGTAATTCCAAATTTTAAAATGTATTGTCTGCTTTTTCAAAGCATGAGCAATAAAATGCACATGCCAATTGTGACTAAATAGTAGTGTATGGGTATAACTCCATTTCTGGTGTCATATACATGTCAGTGAAACTATGTGCCAGCAATTAAAAGTGGTCAAAAGCGGCTCAGCTACTCACTGAGATGGATTAGCTGACCACACCTGCATTTCTCATCTGTGGCAATTGTCTAGCCTCATGCCTTCATAAGGAATTTTTTTCATGGAAAGGATTGTTAAACATGGGAATGTACTGCTCAGGGAGTACCATCCCTGGAGAGGTTCAGGAAACCACTGGGAGTGGTGCTCAGTGCCATGGTCTAGTTGACAAGGTGGTGATCAGTCAAAGGTTGGACTCCATGATATTGGAGGCCTTTTCCAAACTAAATGATTGGTGATTCTGTGATTCATGATGCCAGCCTAGGCAAACTGAAATTGTTTTGCAGCTGCCAGAGACAAGAAACCAAAAATACAGTCTGCTAATGTGGCTCAGCTAACATTATGCAGTGTGTATATATATATAACATATATACAGTGTTATGCTCTGATTGCTCAGTTGGTTGCAAGGGTCTTTTGGTGGCCAGTGCAGAAGGAGACTCCAATCAGAGCTGCCAGTTTTAAGGGGAGCTCAGCCCAGTGAGTGGGGGTGGAGCAGAAAGGCTAATTTCTTGCTTGTCTTCTTTTAGGGTAAAAGAGGAAGCTGCTGAGGACATTCACTTTCCACTGTTTCCTCTAACTGGTTTTTCTCTGTGAACAAGCCAGTGTAAGGAAAAAACTTGTGCTTTTTCTCCCAGAAGAGGCAGAAGTTTTGTCTGGAAGTCCCAACAAACTCTCTTAATCTGTATGTGTTTTGCATCCAAGTCCCTGTATGTGGCTTGATAACTACATGTGCACCATGTGTGCTCCCTGAAGGCTTTATCGGTAGTATACGTCTTTTTCTGAATTAGATCCAGAGACCTCAAACATAAGCTGAGGTGGTCTTTCACCAAGTAGTGTGAAGCAGATTTACCACTCACTAAAAAAGTTGTGGGGAGAATGGAAAAGAATGTGTGTCCTCTTGACTCAGTAACTTCTCACTCAACGTGTAAAGACATGAACTTGGCAAAGTGGCTCAGAGCTTTGCTGCATAATAAAGTGAAGATCCTTAAGCCAAAGAAACTCACCAAATGGAAATACAATGGAATTTTCTCAGATAACAGTACTGTTTCTATCAGAAAGGAACTTTGGTAGTTTCTGTAGTAGCTGCAGTGATATAGTTGCTTCATTGTGAGCCTGCAATGAAATATTTGCATAGCTTCATTCATTGTCCTTTTTTTCTGACAGAAATGAAACTCCACGAACAATAGCATTTTTTACACTTGCAAGAACTCTGATGGTAATTAAGTTTGTAATGTATTTTCTGTAACTTCATTTGGTTTTTATTCTGACTTGGGAAATTTGTAATTATTTAGCATGCATCTTTGTTTCCTCTCTCACTCTCTGGCTGTCTGGTCTGTTTAGATTGCATATTTCTGTGCTGTTTGTGCTATGTTTGCACATTGCCCAGTATTAAGCAACTTGCAATTTGTTTGGCTTCTCTACTTGCTATTGTGATACAAATTATAAATAACTCCACACTTTCAAAAATCATTATTATTTCTGAAGCTCTAGGGATTAACTCTGGTTTCCTGTTTATGAAAATATAGTTTTGCTGGGTTAACCAGAGACTGGGGGCATTCCATTAGGCACCATAAAAAGCAGGCTTATTTTACAAGCTTTGCGATGTGCTACTATGAAAACAGGTAGGATGGTCTGGGAATGAGAGGAAACACTCTGGAATCCTTTGTGACATCTAATTTTTTTTGCCGTTGCTGTTAATATTGCAAGTGCCTTGCTAATGGCACAGTTTTACAGACTTATCTCATTAGCACTACTAGCTACGTTCAAGTATTTTCCAAGGAAACTTTTATTTGTCTGGGAAAAACTCCTCTGACCTTTTTAGCATCCAGCCAGCACTTTTTGAGAGTTGACAAGGATTTAGTTCTTTGAGGTTTTTTTGAGTTAATTTTCCTGCTACATTTTTTTTAATTGCCATTTCCACTAAAGGTTTATACTAATTTGTTTTTTTAGTGCAACTGCTTCAAACCTGTTCTGAACTGCAAACCAGGTGTTCTCATGTTCTAACTGCTATTATGCTACCTGTCCCTGCAATAAACCAACTCAGTGTAACTGAGGATTAATGACAAGATGGTAAGCCTTCATCTAATAACCATATAAACCTCCATTGCTTTTCCTTGCTTAAAGCTATTTAAACCCATTTTGCCTCATCACCTAAACTAAGGGAACATCAAAGGAAAACCAACATTCCCTGTACATTCAGATTAATTCTATTTCTGACTTCTAAAAAATAAAATAGGATGGTGTTTCCAGTGTCAGGGGTATTTTGTGATTGTGAGGTGAATTCTGTCATATCCATTAAATGCTCCCTGGTTCTTAAACACAGGAATGTTCCTCAGTCTGATCCTCACCTTAAAACTTGAATGACTTAGTGGAAGACATACCACTGTCTTCAGTGAGACCAGTTTTTTCACCTTGTGAAAAGTTTCAGGTCTTAACAGAGGGCTGTGTGTGTTTGGGTACTTTTTCTTTATACCAGGGACTTTAATGTTCAGTTCCACCTTATAAAATACAGTGTATGTTTTCCTCTGATTTTGTTTTTCTTCTCCTACACTGTTTATTGTAGCTAGTTAAATTTAATTATTTAATGTTAGGGAAGTGAATAGAATCTTACTCAGCTAATGGAAAGGTAATCTAAAATGACGGGTTCACTCTAAAAGCCTCTTGCAGTAGTATTTGCTGTGCCATCAATCACTCCATTAAGATGCCTTCCTGGTTTATATAACTGACAGTAAGTCACAGCTCATACACTGTTGGTATTTTTGATCTCTTGGCACCCTGCTAGATTAATTCGGAATTGTTTTCAGTCCTAGGCCACCACAGATCGCCAACATTTATTTTGAGCAGGATATTCATATTCATGAGAAGAAAACAACTGCCCTCAGCATCTGAACAGTGACTGGAAGCCTGAAGCATATGCTTTGAACTTGCAGCTGGGATGTCAGACAGTGATGAGTACAGGTGTTTATTTCATGTCCACAGTACTGGTCAAAAGAGGTAGGGCTCACAACAGACCTAGCTGATGTGCTTGGAAAACCATACTGACTTTTTCCTATAACGAGAATCCCACTAATTGCTAGCATAGTTGGAAGTCTTTCAGAAAACTCTCAGGTCAAGCCAGAATATATAAGAAGTCACCTCAAAAATTAAATTCAGTTGCTATTCACGCCCCAGAAAATGTGTGTGTGAGGTTACAGAGGTTTTTTTTATCATCTTGCCATCAGGCTCACTGATTCATTCTTGGGGGAAGGTGAAGTTTTGCACGTCCAGCTGCACTGCCAGACAGACAGAATTTGCCACAACAGGGCATGGGTGTCTGCACAGGCTTGTGCCCAAACACCTGCCTTTTCACCCCTGGGCCAAACAAGCCCACTGACAGCAAACAACATTGACAGTGGTGTAGAACATTTTCCTGAAGTTGAAATGTATGATAGTTAATCTGAATGCTAGTCTCAGATTTGCAAAGGGAAGAGATATCTCAGTCTCAGCCAAAACTACAAAAGAAGAAAAAAGTATGCATATAGGTTGAAATATGACTAAAATGGACTATCAATAGGAGAACAGCATGGAGTTCCATTAATTCTGTAATCCATATATTCTGTTTTCTTTAGATAGACTTTCTGTCCTGCGATTGAGTCCCCAGTGTGTGGTAAAAAGTCAAATGACAAAAATACTTCTTGCAGAAGAGACTTTTGGGAAGTCCCTGCTGTGTAATTTCTCCACAGTCTAATAAAGGGAAAAAAAATTCTGTTGGTTTCCATCTCCTGGACAGTATTTCTCTTATCTTTGAGGCTACCTTGTTTGCTCAAACTTGTAGCATCTACAAATCTGTGATTTTACCTTTTTATGATAAATGCATAGATAGGTACAGCATGTACAATTTGAACTGAGGTAGGAAGAGTTTGACTTATGCTGACACAAAAAAACCCCAAAAAACAAACAAAAAAAAAACAAACAAAAAAACCCCCCACTCTAGCACAAAACTGAGAAAGACACCTGTAGAGAAATCTCTTATTTTCACATTTATGCATTTGGGAGAATTGACCTAGAAAATGGGTCTACCCGATTACCCAACTGATATGATGAAAATCTCACCTGCCATAGGCAGCCAGAATACATTTTTCCAGCTTTTTGCCTTTAGGAATATACAGTGGCAATAAAATCTTCCATCTAATCACACTGTAATCCAAATAGTCTATTTCTTCTGTGTGTTGAGTGACTGCCTTTTCTCCACTATGGCACAAAGTTGAGAAGGGATCATTCAATCCATGTTTTTCTTCCCTTATACTGTATAGTTAATTTATTTCCTTTTGTCAGGAAACCATGCAAAATGTGGGAAGCTTTCCTCAGATGTAACTGCTGAACTCTCAGTGGCAACATTTCTGTCTAGCATATCAGAGCATCATGGTATTTAACCCGAATTAAGTACAATCTTACTGTTTTGAAAATCAAAAGAAAATACAAACATATTTTTATACTAAGGGGATTTAATGCCTTGGAAGTGGTGCTGGAAAAAAAGTTCAGCTGTTTGAATTAATTGCAAACTAAAAGATAATCAATTATGCCTTCCTGAGAAGTGTCAGAAGAAATGGTTTCAGAAGTATGAGCACTCAGTGGAAGCAGTTTGCTGCTGTGCTTTCAGGGTTCTACCCAGCAGCCAACAGCAGGTGCGGTGCAGTAGATTGGTACTGGTGTAATGAGAGTGAAATGACCAAAGCTTCCTTCCTACTGCAGTGGTATTTGTATCAGATGTTCATTCAGTGAGACAAGATTTTAAATATGTTTCATTATGATAACAAACACTTTAAATGGCACAAAAGTTGTTTCAACTGACATTTCTTGCTCTCTTTGTGTTGCAAGTATTCCTGGAACCTCCTTTGTTTGTGGGACATCAACAGTAGCACAGCAGGAGGTGATAGCAGTGCTGAGAAAGATCTTCCCTTCCATTCACTTAGAGAAATCTTGGAACATTCAGACTTCACAACTTGTCTCACAGAAGTCTTGCCTCCATCTTGTTCTGGAACTGTTTAAAGAAAATATTTGAAGTGAAAGTAATGAAACAACCACACTAACTCATATAATTAAGTTTCTGTGAAAAAAACAGTGAAGGAATGCACATCTGATTTTCCCCCTTTAACTAGAATCATTCAGCTCCTGCTAATAAGCAATTTGAGTACAGCTTGGTGGACTCTGAGCAACTGCAAAGGAAAAACAGGCACTGCATGATAAGACTGGGTGAACAAACTTAAAAACAATCTATGCTTTAAATGGATAGTAAATGTAATTCAGGTTCCAAATTACATCTGGGTGGTGCTCGAGATATTGAACTCCCATTGAAAGTTACATCAAGTTCAGGGGCATCTCATCTTAAAAAGCAATAGAATTTTCATTGTGTCTGAGTAGATTTCAGGTATTCAGTCCTGTATGGTTCATTCTGTAAACATTGCACACTCGTGTATGAATACCAGTTAGATATTCTACCAGACTAGGTTCAGCAGTTTAACAGGCTATCCTTTGCTAAATAGTACAAATGACACTTTTTTTAACCTCCCAAAAACAGTCCGAGCAAGTTCTTGATGAATTGTGTTCTAGTTTAAAAATCCCTGACAAAGAGACTGATTACCTTGCACATAAGAAAACAAAACCAAACAGAAATAAAGTTAAATAAGAAGAGTTATAATGGAAATGTGGAGGACAGCAGCAGGGAACAGCAATATAAAATATCCCACTCATTTATATATTTAGGAAAACATCCCAAGGATTTCTGTGCTGAATACCTGACTGAAACAAAAAGGTCTTTTCCTCAAACAGCCCACAGCTGAGCTGTACATGGCAATGATATCTAAATAGGACTGTGCCCTGGAGGATATAAGGATGTGTAATTTTGGAAAGTCAGTGTATATTATGGTGATTTGTCTCTGCCACCTGATTCCTTCCCTTTTGGTTTCTGTACCTCTAGCCTTGCTGGTCCAAATACATGCTTGGAAACCACTTGATTCACCAAGGGTATTGCGGCCTACCTGTCAGACAAAACCAGAACCAGCTGCAACGTCCTGGTTGTTAACACACTGCATTGCCCTGTCCAAAAGGAATTCAAAACATCAAAGAATATCACACAGGCTGCTATGGGCTTTATTGAAGAGGATGTGTAGGACACCAAAAGCAAGGGACTTGAGAGACTGGGAATGATGTTCTGCTTCATAATTCCCACCCCCAGTGTTCACAGTTTTGTCAGCATCTACTATGGTTTGATTTCGAGGCCCTTGTCCCCGTGGCACTTCAAGTGCTGATAGCCAGATCTCTGTTTAAACCACAGTCTTGCTGGAAAATATCCCAATTTACCCATGCAAAGTGGGATCATGTTTAAAAACAGTTTAAATCCTCTCAGGCACTAAGCCTTTGTTTAAAGATATTTTTTAACCTGAATACTGCCAGTGCTAGAGCAACTTCAGTAATGCAGAAAACAAGTGGGAACAACAGCAAAGACATGTTGCTGGCAACCAGTGCTGCTCAAACCTGTTCCACATAGTTGCCAGAGCTTACTGTGTAATGTTACACCAGCAGATTCACACCAGTCAGAAAAGGTTGTGATTTTTTGACAAAAAAAATTCTATCCTCTAGGAAAAGTTTACAGATTGATATTGCAAGATAGTTTATAAGATATTTGCAGAGTCAAATCAAGTTTAATATCTAGGCATATGTTAATGGGTGTTTAAACAAAAACAATGTACTGACTAATTTAGGTTAAAGGACAGATTTGGAAGGCTCCTCCAAGTTTTTTTTCCCTTACTCATTCTAGATTTGGAAAATAATGTGAGTGTTCCTGGGAAATTAAATTCTTTATCTCCCATGCCACTTCCTCAAGAGTACAGATGTACCTATGATGACATAATGTGATGAAATTAAAGGAAATAAATAGTAATGTAAGGATATATCCTAAAGGCCTATTTCTGTTCACAGTGAAATCAATTTAACAATTCCCATTTACTTCAGTAAGTAAGCTTTGATAGTTTTAAAGGAACTTTAATAGCAGAATAGTTGTCTACCTTGGTTAAAAAGGAAGTGGGGGACTTTAAAGTATCAAATCAGGGACATGGGGTTGTATTCTATTATGCCCAGACAATCTGGTACAGGAACAGCATAACTAAATATGCTCTAGTCTTCCTTCACAAATTTCCAACTACCACTTCTCTCAAATGAGACTTAAAAAGAATACAAACACACATACACACACATACAATCCCAAAGCATCCTCTTGAAGCTATAAAATTCTTCCCTCCCTTCCTAAAACTACCTCTGCATCAAACATGCAAATTTATTACCCAGGAACAGGACATACTAAGTTTCAGAAAATGTTTTAAAAAGACAACTAGTGTTGGATCCTCATTTGTCAGTACAAAAAAAAACCCCAAAAAACTCATATATACTTGCTTAAGTTTCAGATAAACCTATTATGACATAGGAATCTCAAGATATAAATATTTAGAGTGCCCTAAAAACTTAGAATTAGAACCCTACACCTGAATTTACTGATGTACAATAGAAGATGTAAAGTAAACAGCTATGCATAGAATATTTCACTTCAGTATTGCTCAGAAATGCTAGTCTCTCAGACTCTGGCTGTACAAGGACTGTTTGACTGTTGTATTTATATTCTCTACAGAGAATAAGTATTTAAATCAAATACATGTGCATGCATGCATGATTGACAGAGAAAAAGAACCATTTCCATGAGGTTTCAACAACTCCATACTCCTGTGAGGATATAAAAAAAAACAGAGAAGTGCCTTTCAAACTGAGTCAGTGGTATGTACTAGCAGGAGCACATTTGCAAGTAACAATGTTGTATAGATACAAAGTAATCGTAAAAATAACCTTTTAAAGCTGCCTGTAACAGAGCAAGTGGTTGATTAAAAACATCCCCATTGTTCTTGTTTATTCCGTTTTGTATCAGTGGTTCTGCTGCAATTCATGTTGTCTTTTTGAGCCATTGCCAATGCTGCTATCTGGAAAGAAACAACTGAAGGAACTTTACTGATTGCTGTCTTTATATAGTCACAATATGCCAATACTGCAAGGCTGCTAATTCTGTAAACTGGCTTTTTCTCATTTTGTGCTTCTATTATCTTAGATAAAATAATTACTGCAGAAAATGTTATGAATAGCTCTATAATATCTCCTCAGGCTCGCAGCAGGGTGCTATAGAAAGCAGTGTTCTTAGCTGCTGCTTCTCCTACACATCTTTCCCAGTTGTCACTTCACTCTGCTGTCTTTGGTGAAGTGGGTTTGCAATTGCCAACAGTTATAAACCTCTTGTAGCAACGCAGAAATAAAAGAAAGAGAGCTACTGGAGGAGAGGAATGAAAGTAACCGTGGAAGAAAGGCCCTTTCCTCAGTATCCTCTTCAGCAAGGGAATAATCTCGTTTTAGGGATTTTGACAGGGTTAGACTGAATGAGCATCCATTCTTTGACGATGCAAAGGGTCCCCATATCTGTTAACCAGAGAATAAGAATTAAAAAAAAAAAAAAAAATTAAAAAAAAATCCCTAAATTGCTAGAAACACATATCATGGTGAACAGACAAAATGCAATGCAAACAGTCCTCTGTGATTCAGGCCTGCAAACAAACTCAGATGGGATGTTCCATATGTTTGGGTCTCAGGAGATATTTCTAGAATTTAGCTTTCCCTTTTAGTTTTTTTTTTCCCTGAAAATATAATTGCAATAACTCATAATACATTGCTAAGGCCTTGGCCCTTCACACATCCATGTCAAACTGATACAGACAAGCTGTCTCATTTAACAATTCTCAAAGTGCTAAGTCACTCGTGTCTGACACTGCCTGTCATCGTGCTCTATATCTGCATTGCTTGCACTCACCACATGCCTGTGCTGAAGGGAGTGCAGGTAGCCCAGCAAGCTACCTACATGACCTGGTAGTCCACCTCCAGAAGCTTCAATTTCGCCTAACAGATTTCCTGTTAGAGTGGGTAACTCCAGAATGACAATCTGCCTTACAAGCTAAAAAGACATCTTTTGCTTCTTTATCCCCTAGTATGGGAATACTGAGATTGCCTTCAGTAAGACTGTTCCCAAATTTGAATGCAGATTGATGTCCTGCTGTGCATGGAGAAGAAAATACAAAGTGCTGATACTGCTCTATGTTGTTTCACTTCTCTGTCTGACAGAACAATGCAGATTTAGAGTTTAGGGTTTTATTGTTGTTTTAAACATCAGTATGAGGAGAAAATTAATTGTGGCGAGAAGCATTCACTCCATTCAGAGTTGAACTGGTGAACGTGAGAGGAGGCTCAGGATGTTGCAAACATTTTAAGTCGTAAAATGTCTTGTTACTAGCCAGAAGCTTTTATTATGCAAAGAAATACTTTTCCTGCCTCATGTAATCTGACGTACATTATTAAAAGTCTAAGTTTAACAAAGCTATTTTTATTTTCAGGAAGTCATAGTTTATATGATTTAAAACATGAATACATGGAGGACAGCCCTGGGGAAACAAAGCCCATATCTGGAAATGGAGAAAAAGATCACTTGTGCTAGTTTTTAATTTAACAAATTCTGTTTGCAGAAGACAGAACTAGTAGTGTTCATGCTCCCAGTATACTTAACATAGTGGTGTCTCTCAGCACGAAATGTTTTATTAATGATTTTACCCTTGTTCTCATAATTTGCAAGTTCTTATAGTTGTTCTTTCCTGTAATTAAGTATCTCTATTATACAAAAAATGAGTTGTGAATAACGAGATGCCTTCCAAAGAGTGTGACTTAGATCAAGGTCATAAGAATTAGTCTTCTTGAAACACTCTCAGCTCTGCCACCAACTTTATCTGAGACCTTCAATAAACCACTTAACCTCTCCACATCTGTTACTCCACCTGTCAAATGAGAATGGCAATACTTTCCAAGCTTGCCAGCTACATTTTATTATAAAGTACTTTTTCAACTCGTCAGTACAGTTCTCTCAAGAGCCAGGGGTTACTGCCCAGGCCTTGACAGACTCGGCACAGTATGAGGGATGGACATAACCCTGGTCTGAGCTGGGGGTCTGTGCAGCTGGCTGACCGTGGCTACTTTGAAGGTCAATACTCTAGTGGAGGCCTACAATCACTTTATTGCAGAATTTACCTCATGGGTTTGTAGGTCTGAGGGTTATTTTACAGATAAATTTGGTAGCTGATGTCCTGTACTAATTTGGCAGAAAATAGTTTAGAACCCCCAAAGTAAAAATATAAGAAATTTAATTATTTTCCCCAAGGGTTTTAATCTATTAAAATTGTCTGGCTCTTTTTTCTTTTGGTGCATCTTGAAAATGAACATAGTTTTTAGTATATATACAATTTGACTCTCAATTTGAAGGCTTTCTGAAGTTGAGAAACATATGGAGCATTTGGGAAAAGTTGGAAAATGATCCTGAAAGGAGGTGCTTGTCACTCTGCCAATCTCCCTTGTTCTCCTGATTCTCTCTTCTCTTTTCTTTCCCTTTCCCTTTCCTTTTCCCTCCCAAAGGATCTTTCCCAAGAGTCATTTAACTGGTAGTACAGTTCCCTTTTGCTAAAACACTGCCAGTCTTCCTGACACTAGCAATTAGTTCCAGCTATTATGAGCTATATTATACCACCGTGCTCTAACACTAGGGAGTAACAGCTAGTTGGATAAAGCATACATCTAAATTTCACCAATTTTTTAAACAAAAAAAGAAGGTTTACATGAGGGCTGTTTTATGGATTTAGGAGAGTTAGATAGTTCCTTGGAGGTCCAGTAAAAGACAGAAAGTCACCCAGCTGAAAGGAACAGCCTAACCTTGGCACTTGAATGCTCCTTATGTAATTCGATGCCGAGAACTTAAAAATGATGGCCTTTATGGGCCTTGCTACTTAGCAGGCTCCATTCCACCACTAAATTAGACATGAAAGGGATACAAGATTCAGAAGTGCAATGGCTTTGTCCTTGTGTCTAGATGCCTCCAGTTTTTCCCAAGGAGCAATAGCTGGAATATCTCCATGACACTATCTAGGTCTTATTTGAGTACCTTATGGTACGGAAGGGAGGAGAATAAGAAGAAAAAAGAATAACGTATCAGTCATCAGAGTAGTAAATGTCATTTTTATAATTGATCTAAATTTCATACATTGGTATTTATTACCAGAAACTTCTATATATGGAGGCAGCTGTTATTTCCTTTAATGGACTTATTTTACTCCTCTGCCCACATACTTCCTTTGCTTCAAGTATGTCTTCCTGGCAACATTGATTATGAATCATTTTACTTCTGACAACTGTTCTGAGTACAGCTTTTAGAAAGCCATGAAATCCTTCCTTCCTCAAGGTGTTTTAGGTACCAAAAAAAATGCTAATAATATAAAAATTAAAGTTTGTAACAGTCTTGTCTACAGTGAAGAAAGAGAAACTGGTTCATATTGTTACCAAGGCAAAGCTATTTTTGTTCAGTGCTGTTCACTACAAGGTAGATGAAGAAATTTTATGTGATAGATATCCATAATAACTCTGTGAGACCAGGCAGGCAGAGGTCATAAAGCAAGACATCAGCTCCACAGAAATATATACTCAGACAATTTTAAATGGGGAGTATGAGCTGTGACAGCTGCTGGGAGAGCCTATCTAATGTTCATTTACCTTCCCTCCTTTGTTTTCCTTCAATAATGAGCATGCAGCAGTACCAGTTTAGTGAAAATTTCCATAAGGACTTAGAGGACTTGAAGCTGGTTTGCAAATGTCCCCAGCTGTAACTAAAAACAAAAAACCATAAACAAAACAACAAACCAAAACCCATTAAATTAATAAGAGTCATATCCAATTCACCTAGGAAATGCAATAAATTGTCTGTGGCTTCTTTAAGACTTTTTCAACCCAAACCAGATATTCCTTATGACATAGGAGCTGTTTTTTTCCAGGTGCCCCGTTATCCCCTGAGTCAGGAGCAGCACTGAGTTGATCCTGAGTGGGGTGTGGTTTTTGTGTCACCCTGAGCTGATCTTCCGCCCTGTTGCTGTTCAGAGAAGGAATTCTGCTTCTCCTGTGCCATCCAGCTGCTCAAGTTTGCCATGTGCTTGCACGTTTGTAGGTGTCCCTCAGCCATGAGATGTCAATTCTGATCTTACTGAAGGCTGGAACCGATTGGTTTTATTTCTTCAGTGTTTCCTCAGGTAATTTCCTTTAGCATTATGGGTGTGGAAGTGTAGTTTTGTCAAACACAGCCTGCCAGTGTCAGCATGTGGTTAAGCCAACTTCAAACACAACCATTACAGTTGCAGGAGAAACCTTCATGTTGCAGCAGGAGGTGTTTGGGTCTGTCCTCCTGCCCCTGCAAGAGCTGTGTGCTGTGGAGCAAGAAACCCACAGACATAGTTCAGACCTTGAGCTGAGCTTAGCACTGACAAGGGTGACTAACACCCAGTGTTAAACCCACATGATCTAAGTCTCACCTGATGGCTCAAGACATTTATTCATTACCTATATATAAACATGCAAGCATACAAGATCATGAACCATAATCTCGGCATTTTTTTAACCACACAATCATACTTTTCAGAGCTTCTTCTAGGACAATCTAAAGGCAATCAGGCTGTGTTTTTTCTTTATGCTGTAGGAGTGTATAACATCAAACACAAGCACACACAACAATTATTACAGTGATGTATAAACTTCCAGCAATTTTCTATAATCTTTCCTATCTTTTTGTGTCCACCAGCAAATTCTCCCCAACTTTATTCTGGATAGTGTATGTCTGATAGATAATTATTGCTCAGAAAATACATTCCATGTGAAATATTTTGTAGTGCAGTGATGCTGTATGCAATTAATCAGAGAACTGTAGCATTACACCATATCTCCTGGAACTGACTTCAAGCAGAGATTTCTAACAAAAATTCCTGCTGTGAGAAGCAGAAAAATTGGAGCAGTGTTGGTCCCTGCAGATGCATTCTTCAGATCCCAGATTTCCTATTCCAGATACAAAGCCATAAAAATTACCACTGTTTCATTGTAAAATACAGTAGAAAGTAACCTTTTGACCTTATCAAGCCTGACCTCTGACAAGATGACAATAGGGCTATCTAGACTTTTCATGTATATGTTTTTGAGTGCATACACAAACATGCAAATTACATGCATAGGTATCAATATCCTCACGAGGGTTCTAAAACTGAGCACTGCAAGATGAATAAGACAAGGTACAATTATTTGTACAAGTAGTCTAAAATAATAAAGACATGACCTGTATGAGCAGGACCTTTCTCCCCCAAGAGTATTGTTACATCCATCTTGGATCACACACTGTGAAAAAAAAGGACTTGGTGTCCACAGCATTACCCAAAGTCCCAGACCTTTGCATTTTCTCCAGGCCTTTATATGCTGTTTTGAGGTCTGCTGACACGTCATGGAAAATCAGGTTGAAGACGCAAAGGCAGGTGTTTTCTTCTTACCAAACTAGTGAAACCCTCCTGTGTTACTTCATGCAGCTTCCTCTTTGGGAGCAAATTTACTTAAAGATGAGAAATTGGAACTGCCTCTGCTGATACATCTTCACAAAGCAGTGCAGAGAAGGCCACCCAAGTGCATGAGCAGGTCCCGGAGTGCTTAATGAAAAACAGCACTTTTAATTCCTGTGCCCTGGAGGACCAAGCTCTTGATTCCATTAATATGGAGGAGAGACATTTCCCCCCTAAGGAAACTCCGTATTGCCACTATAACCTTTCTCTTAGCCCCCTTTCACAGGTCTGTTGTAAGGTGGTGTTATTCTTCTCCTTTGGCTATTCATGTTGCATATTCTGTTCCAGTTTAAGAAGTGTCCTCTTGGTTGTGATTATATGCATAGATGCTGATCACTCATACTCACTTTTCCCTGGACTATCTCTCACCCCATCTCACCTGTGTGCCCTGACATTGTAAAGGGTCTTTGGGTGAAAACCAGAGCAATCTCCAGTTATTCTGTCCAGTCACTGTGGTGCACACTCATCACTTGGCACCAAGTGCTGCTTCTCTGCTGTGGATGCAAACGCACACCCAACACTGCTGTGGCCTTGTTCCTGCAGCTAAATGCAGAAGACAAAAGAGACACAGTTACTCTGAAAAGTGACTATGATGTCATGCAGATAGTGCAACCTGACTGTGGCTTTCTGGCTTTCTCTGCCTTTGGGAACTATAACCTGCTCTCCTTTCTGCTGATGGCATTTTTTTCCCCCTCAGCTGCCTTTAATGCATGGGCCATTAATGCACTGCGGATACACAGCCAACATTCATCCGCTCACTCAGCCAGACATCTGGAGCTCAGTGGCATTTGACCTCTTCTTCACTCTGGACCAGGCAGCGTGGGCAGGTTTCATTACACTCCCTGGTGCCTTTATGTTGCCACACAGATGGACACTCCAGACCCTGACGTGGATACCTCACTCCTGCCTTGGGTCCAGATGTTTTCTTCAGACTGTATATGTAAGTAAAGGAATCAACAACTAATTTCATGAAGGGAGGAAGGGAGGGGAGTTATTACTATGAAAACAATATTGTGCTTGCAGGGAAAATACTTTGGATATAGGAACTTCAAAGTAGGACAAGAGTGATAAGAAACAGATCTCAATCAGAGTTTAATTTCCTGTTTTCTATTCAAAACAGCCCTATGTCACAACCAGTGCAGTATTTCTATCATAGTTAGGTCAGGGAGATTTTATCCTAAACACTACTGATTGCTGTGATCAGAATATGGAGAAATAACAAGAGATAAAATATGTTTTCTGCAAAAGATTTTGACCTGCTCTCTTTCTGCTCTTCTGGTAACCCAGCTGCAAGTATAGATTCCCACAACCTACTACCATGATTACTAAAACTTCTTTCTCTTTGGCTCCCTATTGTAATTTAATCTATAAAGCAGATCTTAGAACTGTTCTATAAACCTGGCCTCATCAACCCTCTTCATTGCCTTTAGCTCAAGGCTGCTGTTCTGATCTCTCAATGAAGTGAAAGCCAGCTCCCCTCTAGGAATTCTCACCATCTACACTACCAGGCTGCTACCCTCAGATCATGGTTTTCTATCTCTAGAAGTGCCCTCAGTCTCTCTCTGGCCATCTCTGGGCTCTTCATGAGAATCATGGAATCACACAGAATCACATAAACAGTGGAGTTGGAAGGGACCCACAAGGATTGATGTGTCCAACTGCTTGTCTTGCACAGGACATTCCCAAGAGTCACACCATGTGCCCAAGAGCATTATTCAAATGCCTCTTGAGCTCTGTTAGGCTTGGTGCTGTGACCACTTGCCTGGGATTTCTTTCATACAGCTTTTCCTTTAGGCCCTTCACCACCTTGTGGTCCTCCTTGGGATACTCTCTAAAAACTAAATATCTTTTTTATATTGTCATGACCAAAACTGCACACAGTGTTCAAGATGAAGCTGCATCAGTGCAGAGCAGAGCAGAACAGAACAATCTCCTCCCTTGACTGGCTGGTGATGTTTTCTCTCCTTAGTTTCTGTTTCTATTTCATAATTCTATCTTGGTTCATGCATCTCTGCTCATGGAGTACACATATATGTTCTAAAATAAAACTTTGTGGTGTTTAGCTGGGTAGATTGGTCAAGCTTTTGTGGTGCCCAGCTCCATTTCTACCTTTATTGCTTTTTTAAAAAAACTAATCTATAATCTCTTCATTGCATTTTAAGGCTATGTCCTCCCGGCATTTGCTTTTACTACTGTTTAGAATTACAAATAATTGTAATTGTTTTTAATTTATAGAGAAGCTTTTGGCTCTACAAAGTTGGGCCTGAACCACAAAATAATCTCTTTGGAGACTACAAATAAGTAGTCAAATATCATTGAGTAATGAAATTCAACAGACTATAACTTTTGAGATCTTACTCACCTTTTCTTGTTACTTTCTTTGTTCATTAACATTAAAAAATTGCACAGTCAACTCCTTTGATAGTTTGCATCCAGCACAGAAATCCTGGAAAAAAAAAA